>NC_091120.1:46540707-46894457 GCF_040183065.1 Periplaneta americana
GCGTAGTACTCCTCAAATTGATTCCATTTGTATGCCATTCACAATTCTATATTTTTTATTTTAGTAGGTTATTTTACGACGCTTTATCAACAGCTTAGGTTATTTAGCGTCTGAATGAGATGAAGGTGATAATGCCGGTGAAATGAATCCGGGGTCCAGCACCGAAAGTTACCCAGCATTTGCTCATATTGAGTTGAGGGAAAACCCCGGAAAAAACCTGAACTAGGTAACTTTTCCCGACCGGGAATCGAACCTGGGCCACCTGGTTTCGCGGGCAGACGCGCTAACCGTTACTCCACAGGTGTGGACCACAATTCTATATTACACCGACTTTGCTTCGGTTAATGCTGTTATAATGGTGATAATATATGCTAAAATGGAGAGTGACTATGGAATAATGTAGGGAAACGGGAATTCAGCGATAAAATCCGTTAGTAACCTTGGCTTTCTTTACCACACATACTATCCCGCCATTATCGGGATTCGAACTCTTGTCTACAGTTATTGTAAGTCAATAGGTCTAAGTTAGTAAGGCGGCATAATTTTTTATAGTATAAAATCTTGGATATTTAGCTAATATAAAAAATGATACATAGGCCTATTTCTCACCGTTATCATATTTCATTTTCCGATATCATGCAAATGAGTATGTGAATTAATTTAAATGCATCAAAAGTTACCAGCGACGCTAAAATTACATCTTGCATTGAAACACAAAAATCAGTATTTCTTGTATTCCCTATTCCACATTGTCTATCCGTGACAATTGGAACATGGAGTAATTATGTAAATGGGTTTTTAGTTTCTAGCCTTAATATTTACACTTTTCTGTCTCTTTTCCCTAAAATGTCCAGCGGCTTCAGCCATCTGTTATACCGACAATTGAATGTGTGACGCAAAACTTCCGCATGTGCAATCACATAGATAAATATAATTGCTTTTGTGAAGCCGTCCATTAATACAAATTAGATTAATTTATCTTGTTTTATTTATCCTTCAGTTTTTTTTGCTGTCTATAGGGCGAAGTTCGAAAAAATACATCTTGGTGACAATATAAGCAGTAGGAGGCATAGGTTTAGTATTAGGCGACAGCATTATTCCAAAAATCGATTGAGGTTCATAGTAATTTAGTTGATTAAGTGAAATTGTATTAACGTTTGAAAACCAGACGCATCAGTGAACAAGCCATGTACTGTGTCTTTTTGCGCTTAATTCCCCCCCTCCCCAGTTTTAGCTGTTTTCTTCGATTGAAGTTTCCGTTTGTGAAGCATTATTTCCATTTCCATTCCGTCCTGTCGATTTTTGTACAAATTGGAAAAGATGATCAATAACACTCATAATTAATTTCTAGAAGTTTAATAATTGTCCCATATGAAATATAATCTAATAACTATAAGAAACAACTTGGACTTTTAAGTGCAATTTATTCTTATCACTGTACTTCCTCCATCTCGGTAGCATTTTTAATACCTCCCCCCACCTAAATAGTATTTTTAACCCTTTATGACCTAATTGTTTATGATTTTTCACAATTATGGGTGCACAGAGTCATAGAGGCACCATAGAGAAACAAAAAAACAAAGCAATCCTCTTCCTAATAACAGCTGGCCAAGGAACTGACGGGTGCTGCACTCTATCGGTAAGGAACGAAACTACTTACGAGGATGCAAATAGAATCATCAATCATATGAGTCAGAGATTATAGAAATGTTAGTGATTCCAAATGGACTCATTCGAGCGCAAAGGGTTAAAAAAAAAGCTCCAGATGAAATGACGTTCCTACTAAAAGTGAAATTGAGTGCGAAATTTGGCAGGGAATTTAAGGAAATCCCAATGATTGCATTAAACGTCTCTACTCAAATTTTTATTAAACCAATAAAATACAAAAGGGTAAACATTGCTAATTTCGTGGCAGTGGTTTTTCTTTGCTCTTTTGTGGACTAACCAATGGTGTTACGAGATCCAAATTTCCGTCAAGGCATTGCATATGTTGTCCAATTTCAAAAACATACAGCTAAGCTTTGTGTGACTTGTAGTTGCTTCAGTGACCTTTTATGTTTGGAGAGAGCAAGTTTGCGTCGACTTCTCAGGCATACAAATTTTGTGGATGTTTGTAATTATATTACAGGCTTATTACTAAAGGTAAGCATATGATATTTGGTACAAAGATTTATTGTATCTTCATGAAATTTTAGGAGATGTTTTTGGAATTTTAGGTACATCTGTAGTCGCCATATAGGCTTAGCTTTACTGATAGAAATCTTAGCTGTTTGAGGAGAAATTTTGTTGAGCATTAAGTGTTAGAATTTTTAAAATAGTATAAAATGTATTACAATAGGAATTTTAGAAATCTGAATACAAGATATGATAACAAAAAAGAAAAACGGAGACGCAATTGGTTCAGTGTAGCTTCTGTTTGATTTGTTATCATGCTAAGTGTCAATGATAAGTGCTAGATGACTTACTTGCAATAATTGTGACAGAAGATGGAACATGGCTCCACCATTTTGGACCGGAGACAGGGGCAGACAATGGAGTGGCATCATGCAAATTCACCAAAAAAATAGAAATTCAAAAGTACACCTTCGGCAGGAAACGTTATGGCTACTGTGTTTTTCAATTCAGAAGGACTCTTGCTTGTGGACATCATGCCACACGGAACCACCATTAATTCTGACGGGTATGTTGCAACTCTCAAGAAACTTCAAGTTCGACTGAGTCGTGTTCGACGACATCGGGAGAAGCAGGTTGTTCTGCTATTGCACGACAACGCATAGCCATATGTCAGTCACAAGGCCACAGACCAGATCAGAAAATTCGGATAGATAACACTGAAACATCCGCCTTACAGTCCTGAACTGGCACCGTGCGATTACCATCTCTTTGGTAAACTGAAGGATCCCTTCGCGGAACGGGGTTAGAAGATGACTCCCTTGTGCACGCTGCTAAAGAGTGGCTCAGACGTGTTGGTCCAGACTTTTACCGTGCTGGTCTACAGGCCCTCGTTCCTAGGTTACGTAAGGCAGTTGAAAGGGACAGGGATTATATGGAAAAGTGACATTTTGTTCCTTAAGGATGCATCTACATTCTGTGAAAATAGAAAAGCTGTAGGATAAAAATATAATTTTTAAACAATCGTTATGCGTTACTTTTGGAGTTACCCTAATAATATAGGCTATAGTAAAGTCCGTAATAAAAGTGTTCACCCTTTCAGGGCAAAGAAGATCCCTTTTCAATTTCAATTTTTACTTTGATTTCATTCTTATTATATGTTGATATGTATTTCTATGTTTTCTTGCTATGAATATTAGACGGAATTACTATGTTTGAAGTCTTGTAACAATAAATGAGAATTTCATTTGACTTTAATGAATTTTTCCACAATTCTTCTACCTCTCACGAAATTATCAATGCAATATCACGAAATTACCAAGGTTATCACGAAATAACCAACCTTTCAGCTTAAGTTGCAAAAGTGGTTTTTGGCACATATTCAAGTACGTATCCAATCTTTTATGTCTCCAGATTTGCACAGCAAGTTATCGTCTTTTAGATGAAAAAATCGGAATAAGGATATATTTACACATTTGCATTTTAAATTAGTTTTCATGAAATTATCACGAAATTGCCAATGTTTACCCTATGTAGGGTACTTTTTTTTTAGACTGTAGTGTATTTCAGTTGATATTAATTTATACAATGTGTTTAAAAAAGTATTCAATATTTTAGGAAGTGCTAGTATGCATCAAAACAAGAAAAATGTATAATCAACATGGGTCCTACAACACATACTTTCTTAGACCTAAACACTTGTTCATAGGAGGTGCTCAATGTGACGTCCATTCATGGCAATGCATTCCTTTGCCCTTCGGCGTAAGGAATCACGCACTCTTTGAAATTGACCTGGTTGTTCTTGATAACCAAAAGTCTAGGGGATTTAGATTTGAGGAACGAGCAAGCTAAGGTGTGGGGCCTTACCAATCAATCCAGCGGTCCTGAAATGTCAGCGTCAGGTGTTCACGCTCATTGCGGAAAAAATGTGCTGGTGTCCCATTATGCACATCTGTAGTCTTTGCTGACATGGCACATACTCCAGCAAGGTAGACAATACGTTAATGAGAAAGTCCTGATAACGAGCGCCAGTTAATCTCTGTGGTAGCACGTATGGCCCCTAATCTATCGCCAAGAACGCCTGTCCATACGTTGATTGAGAATCGGTGCTGATGCCTTGTTTCTTTAACTGCATGGGGATTTTCATCAGCCTACACATGCTGATTACGAAAATTCACAACACCATCTCTGCTGAACCCTGCTCATATCCGCAACCAAACTTTTCTTTTAGTATTCCTTGAGATATATCTGTATTTCATGCCAGGGGTGTCAACTACGGTATGATTATCTGGTAGCCTGCTGTATTGTAGCGCAGAAAAAATGCATTGCTTTAAAGGGACGTCACATTGAGCACCTCCTATGAACAAGTGTTCAGATCTATGTTTATTAGACATTTTTTTTCTTCTTTTGATACATGCTATCACCTCCTAAAATATTTGATACTTTTTTAACACTCTGTATACATGTGTGGAAAATATGAATGAATGAATGAATGAATGAATGAATGAATGAATGAATGAATGAATGAAAGGGAAAATAGGGGGAAGAAACGCAAAAACGCATCTTTGCAAGAGAAACTGGGACTGAGGTGAAGTGTCTACGTGACCTCCAATCCTGTTGACCACATATCTAACTCTGATTTTCAACTACATTTTGTGAGGTTGTGACATACTTGTCCTCAATCTTGTCTATCGAAACATCTGTAAAAACTGAAAATAAAATGAGAATAAACATTAAATGAAATGCAAATTAATTAAGAGAACTATTTTGTAATTCTGTATCTTACTACTCGAGTATATATCTGATCAAAAATATATGCCTGAGGAGGAATGCATAGAATTGAAATATTTTAAGTTATAAAACAAGATTTAGAAAACGCTTATTTTTAGATAAGTATTTCTTACGACGTCATACGAGAGACAATTCGTGCTTGGAGGCTCATTATTTCAGCCTTAAAATAGAAATATTCTCATTCTTCCTTGAATTGGTTGAAGCACTAAGCTGAAGAATCCAAGAACATTGTGCTGCCCGTAGGGGAGTCTTCCCTGGAAACAGACACAAGCTTTATTTTATTAAAATCCAATTAAAATTTCATCAAAATATTGTACCTCTGGCTTATATCCCGGCTTCATTAAGAATATAGTAATAAGTCGACAAAGAGGGAATTACATTACCTCGCTTTTCATTCCTGAAGGTCTCTTTGTTTCCTTGATATTAATGAACAATGAATGATTCATAGCTTGGAATTTCAGCTCTCGTATTCTCTTTTACTTGAATGAGAACGGTCACTTAAGCTACATTTATGTACGGGGAGATATAATTGAAATAGCAATAAATACAACAGCAGGGAGAAATAAAATATCTATACTAGTAATAAATCTGTAGCCGAAATTTTTCTGGTAATTTTCGATTTTCCAAAAATAATTGGTCCTAACATATATAATTAACCACCCTGAAACCGAAAATCGCTTTTTTGAAATTTTTGTTTGTATGTTTGTCTGTCTGTCTGGATGTTTGTTACCTTTTCACGCGATAATGGCTGAACCCATTTATATGAAAATTGGAATATAAATTACGTTCATTATAACTTCGATTTTAGGCTATATTAGGGGAGAGTCGGGTAGTATCGGACATCGGGTAATAACGGACAGTGAGTTTCTTTCATCTACCACACGATGATAGTACCTGAATGACATGGTTACGTTTCTGTGATGTCGCATAGAGAAACGTAACCATGTCATTCAGGTACTACCATATGGTGGTAGATGAAAGAAACGCACTGTCCGATATTACCCGATATCCGATACTACCCGACTCTCCCCTACATTCAAAATACCTTATTTAAAAGGTGGTTTATAAGGGGGCCTGAATAAAATAAATCGAAATATCTCGCTTATTATTGATTTTTGTGAAATATGTTACATAACAAATGATTCTTTAAAAATTATTTCCGATAAGTTTTATCCTTTGCAAAAGTTTGATAGGACTGATATTTAATGAGATAAATGAGTTTTGAAATTAAAATACAATGCCATCTAAGGCGGTGTAATGAAATGAAAAAAAAATGACTACGTCTATAAGGGGCCTTGGACAACAACAATAGAAAGCTATGAAATATAGCCTACAGAGGATGTTTCTGTGTTTGTGTGAAGTAATATCGAAAGCTAAATTAACCGATTTGTATAATTAATTATTATTTAACCATTGGAAAGTGTAGTTTCTCTAGATGGACATAATGCTATAATGTTATTACAGTAACTTCTGAATGCTCTCTGGACCAAATGATCACATTTTAATTATGTAAATACAATTTAAATTAAGTAACATATTAAACGATTAATCCTTTTATCAAACACGAATGTTCCCTGGATCAAACGTCCTATTTTAATTATGTAATTACTTTATATTTATTTCTAACAGATACAGCGGAGCGCACGGGTAATAGTCTATAAATATAAACAAACAAAATTTTATGAATCAATTTATATGGTGTCCTTACAAGACAACTGGAAGAAGAGAATAAAAATCATTGGCATTTTCTTAAATTGGGACCACTAGCTGTTAGTAACAAACTTCGTAGTTAGTCTTCATATATTGACTTAAATCTGTATGTAAATATTGCAAAATTCAACTTTAAATTTACAACAAAAAAAAAAAATATAGATATGTAACCGAAGACAAAATTTTTTTATTGTTGGATACATATTTTAACGTTTATACAGGATGTTTCCGAGGTGGTGTTACAAACTTTCAGGGATAATGGCGAAGGGCACATGTATCAATTTGAGATAAGGAACCTTGGTCCGGAAATGACTGAGTCGAAAGTTACAAGCAAAAATAGTTGTGTGGAAATGGAATTGTAATTTGGCACCACGTGCCCTACTTCCCTTAACCTTTGGAACAGTCGTGGAAAGATGGTATGGGCCGGATGTCTCCTACGTGGGTACTAGGCCCTATACAATCTGTGAGCTTGTCTACTGTTCCCATTGGCTCATCCTTATTCTAAAATCAGGTCTGCATATTCCGCTCTTGTGTACTCCTCCATTTCACTATGACTGAACGACTGCAACTGGTACACATACATTGCTGTCTACAGACATTGCTGCATATCTGGACCGACCATGTCCGTTACACATTACGCTATCTGCATTGCCTTAGTGTAGTTTCCTGTCCCCATCTCTCAGACAGCGCATTGATTGGAATACTGTAAGTAGACAACGTAAACAACGTCAGATGAATACAGTATGTGTAAGATGTACAGGTAAATACACATAAATAATGTGTACAGAGGAATAAAATTATTTCATTTCCATACAACTATTTTTGCTTGTAACTTTCGACTCGGTCATTTTCGGAACAGGGTTCCTTATCTCAAATTGATACATGAGCCTTTCGCCATCATCCCTGAAAGTTTGCAACACCATCTCGCAAACACCCTATATAATCACTGATTAACTTTATAACTTCTTCACTGTGTTAACATTAGAAAATTACCTAACTGCCTGGTTTCCAAGTTATATTCTTCATTGTTCGAAGCCTAGTGAAGGTCCCGCTCTATCTTCTGGTTTCCTGTTGTGTTCATGATTGTGTCGAAAAGGGCGTGTGTTTTGAAATTGAGTTGAGTGTTCAGGATGTGCTGTAGGTTTGTTTTTGTATGTAAATTTCACATTGCTCTAGAGTGTCAAGTTTCTGGTTTTTTGGCTGGATGTGTAGTATTTTCATGTCAGTGTCTATGTTACTGTAGTTGTGATTGGAGTTTGTGATGTGTTCTGCTTAAGTTGAAGTGTTGTGTAGTTTTATTATGGCTGTGATACGTTCCTTGTAACGTGTTTGAAATGATCATGCAATAATTACAACGACTTCTACATTGGACAGACTGTAAGGAAGTTGTTGACTTGTTCTATTGGCTTTCCTTCTAACATAATGTTTGCTCTTATTGTCTGTGGTCCCTTAAATGCTAAAATCTTAGTTTTATTACTAGATATTTTTAGGTTAAATTGTTTACATACATTATTTACTTTAAATAAAGACTTTTATAGTTCATCTTACGCGTCACATATTACGTAGAACCTAGTCATCCGCAAATAAAATTGAGTCTAAAACTGTATTTCTAATTTTAAAACCTGTTTTCTGTTCTTCCTCTCATTTGTTTACAGCATCGTCAATATATAAATTAAATAGTAACGGTGAGAGAGAGCATTCCTGTTTCATTCCTTTATTTATAGTTGCTATTTGGTTCGAATTCTTTTTGGATCTGTTGTCAATTATAATTTTAGTTTTTTATATAGAGATTTCTTATTATCGTTATTAGATGTTGTGTTATACCTTTTTGTATCATTATGGTCCATAGTTTATATTTATTAACCTTATCAAAGGCCTTTCCAAAATCTATAAACGCCATATACGTAGTTGTGTTGAAATCTATATGTTTTTTTCTTTTATTTGCTGTATTGTACCTAAATATACAGTCCGTACATGATCCACCTTTTCTAAATTCCTTTTTCGCTTCTGAAATCAGGCATTCTGTTATTTTCTTTAAGTGATTTTTTTATTATTGAAGCATATATTTTATAGCATATTAATATGCATTTTAATACGAGGGGAATCCAGGAAATACCCGCGCGCATACCCGCCGCGCAGCTGACTCCCCTTCCTTGTTTCAAGGTCAACTGGCTTCCTTAACATGTGTTCTCATAATGTTGTGAGTACTGGTTGCAACAAGCCGCCATTGTGCATTTTGTGTTACTTCAAAATGAACGACGTGATTGATAATCCCGCCGACTGTGAGGTGAGGAGTGTGATTCGATTTTTGAATGCCCGACATTTGAAACCTGCAGAAATTTACCGACAATTGAAAGAAGTGTATGGTGATACTGTAATGAATGAAAGAAATGTGAGAAAATGGTGCGAAATGTTCAACAATGGGCGAACAAATGTCCACGATGAAACTCGACCCGGACGCCCATTACTCATCACAGAAGACCTGAAGACTAAAGTGAACGACAGAATCTTGCAAGACAGGCGCACATCACTCGACGAATTGCATATTGCCTTTCCTGACATTTCTCGTTCTTTGCTTGATGAAATTGTGTCGCATCATCTTGGCTACCACAAAATCTGTGCACGATGGGTTCCACGGCAACTGAGTGACCAACACAAAACTCAGAGAATGGCCTCAGCATTGACATTCTTGATGCGATATCACACAGATGGAGACGCCTTTCTTGATCAAATTGTGACTGGTGTTGAGACCTGGGTGTCTCACAACACCCCAGAGACCTAGCTCCATTCACGTCAGTGGCATCATCCCTCATTACCCAAGAAACCGAGAAAATTCAAACAGACTCTCTCAACACAAAAAGTCGGCTACTGTCTTTTGGGATCGCAAAGGTGTTCTTTTGCTGGATTTCATGCCAAAAGGCACTACGATCAATGCAAATCGTTATTGTGAGACTTTACGAAAACTACGGCGAGCCATCCAAAACAAGAGGCGAGGAATGCTTCCGAGAGGAGTTGTGCTTCTTCACGACAACGCCCGCCCGCACACTGCTGCTTCAACTCGAGAATTGCTGGATCAATTCGGTTGGGAAATCTTTGATCATCCGCCCTATAGTCCAGACCTTGCTCTTAGCGATTTTCACCTTTTCACTAAGCTGAAAGACTTTCTGGGTGGTACGCGTTTTGGAAGTGATGAAGAGTTGAAGAAGACAGCGAACACCTGGCTTAATGAACTGGCGGCAGAGGAGTATAACACGGGAATTCTAAAGCTAGTGAACAGATACGACAAATGTTTAAATGTAGGTGGTGATTATGTAGAGAAGTAAAGGAAGCTTCAGTTATGTAACAGACTTTGTTTTTTCAAATAAATATATTTTTTAAATTATTACAACAAAACGGTCGTTATTTCCTGGATCCCCCTCGTATGTAGATCCCTCTGTAATTTGTACAGTTATTTCTGTCGCCTTTTTAAAATATCGGATGTATTTTTTCTATTTTCCATTTTTCCTTTATGTAACCATATTTCCAACATAGATATATTAATTTGGTAGACGATGTAGGCCTAAGAGTGTGATTGGAGCGTATTTGATCAATTCATTATTGATATTATCTCTACCAGGGAAATTTTTATTTTTCCTGTTATTGTTAATAATGCAAATTAGTTCATCATACGTGATTTAGTCCACGTTTTCATCGAGCTGAATATTTATTGTTTTTTTCCTCTTTGTTGTTTACTGTCCATAGATCTTGGAAATATTTTATCCGTGTTTTTTTCCTGAAATAGTATTTAATTTAATTGCAAAGTGTCTTTATCTTGCAAATCTAGCTTTCAGGTATAACTCAGGTGAAGCTGATTTGAATAATTGCAAGGGAAAAATTGTTCATTGTTCCGGGGCCGGGTATCGGACCCGGGATTTGGCTAAGCACACCAACGCTATACCAACTGAGCTACCCAGGAACTCTACCAGACACCGACTTAATTTTTCCCTTTATTTTGTTTATTGAGAAGTTTCAATATCTTATATGCTTTCTCCAGGTTACCATTTAGATCATATTCTAGATCGCTTATGTATTTATTCCATTATGACCTTTTAATTTTTCGAATATCTCTTCTTGCTATTGCACATTTTCTTATGTATTCTATTAAATTGGCATCTGTTCGCTGGTTTAGGTATTTTAAATAAGCCTCTTTCTTTTCATCAATAACATTTTTTGTGTCCTCATTCCGGATCTTAAGACCTCTTCTTTTGAAATTCTTTCTCCTTATGCCTAACGTCTCTGTTACAGTCTGTATTATTACATCATTAGTTTCTTTCCATTTTTTGTTGATGTTCCTATCGACTGGCTTGTGTGTTATGTATGAATTTAGCAGCCGTTTTTTATATAGCTCCCTTATAGACTCTTCTCCCAATAGATGAACTTTAAAAGTTTCCTCTTTGTTTTCGTTCATGTTCTTTTCTAATAATTACTTAAATATTAATAATATTTGTTTATTTTTGTCTCTTTAAAGAAAATATATTATTGTTTATTTTTTTGTCTCTTTCAATTACAGAGTTTTTTCTTGTTTTCCATATTTTTTATTTTCTATTCCATATTATTTTTTCCTATTTTTTGCCTCCTTCCTTTAGTACCTTCTCTCTCTCTCTCTTTCTCTCTCTCTCTCTCTCTCTCTTTATCCTGTTTTGTTTCCTAATTAGGCTATTTCCTTCCAGTTTAATAATGCACTTCTTATTTCTTTATTCTGTTTTTTTTCCACTAGAGTCTTCTTTGCTATTTCTTTTAACTGAATCCTTACATCCTCATTTTTCGTTCTATTGTCATCCTATTCTTGGTTTCAATTTTTCTGCCATATGTTTCTCGTTTTTTCCTTCTTCTGTTTTTCTCTTTCTTCTTTATCTTTAACTGATTCCTATTATTATTATTATTATTATTATTATTATTATTATTATTATTATTATTATTATTATTATTATTATTATTATTTCTATGTTGTCTTATTCTTTCTTCTAATCTTCCTGCAATATTGTCCTCTTTGTCGTTTCTTATACTGTTTCGCCGCCTTCTTTTAAGGCCCATTCACAATGAAAATTAAACATAAACATAACGTAAGCATAAAACCTTGTGTCCATGTTATTTAATGAAAGCATTCACAATGAATTACATAAGCATAAACTTAATCTTAATCATAAGACGTTAACATGAAAGTTTGCAAACTCCAAACTTTCATGCTTATGTTTATGCGATTTGGAAACAGTACACAAGCGGAAAGCGTGTTTTCACTTTTTGTTTAACATCTCATGGGCTTTGCCTACAGGCAATATTTTGATCTATTGGCCGTGATGGTAGCTAGGCGCGCAACATGGAATCATATGACGAAAAGTTGATTATTTTATATCTCCGTTTCTTTGATTTCAAGTATTGAAAGCCATATACTGATGCCATTGTAGTTATTAGAAACATAAATTGAATAGCTACATCGTCAGTCATTGTGCAATTCTCTATTTTTTTGTAATAAATCCTGTAGTTTTGTTGATTCGGTATGTTTGTTTCCACACACGTGTTATGTTTACGTTATGTTTAATTTTCATTGTGAATGGGCCTTGGCTACTTAAGTTTGTGACATATGTTTATGTGCTTATGTTAATGTTTACGTTATGTTTAATTTTCATTGTGAATGAGCCTTTACGCTTTCAAATCATTTTTAATTGATTACCGTGATTTTTTCCTTTTTCCCCACTTTTTAATGCTTTCTCTTCTACTAAGATTTCTCCCTTTCCTGTCTTCCTGTCATATATTTATCGTTTCTTTTTCATTGTCTCTTTCTTTTTTTTATTGGGTTATTTTACGACGCTGTATCAACATCTAGGTTATTTAGCGTCTGAATGATATGAAGGTGATAATGCCAGTGAAATGAGTCCGGGGTCCAGCACCGAAAGTTACCCAGTATTTGCTGCTATTGGATTGAGGGGAAAACCCCGGAAAAACCTCAACCAGATAACATGCCCCGACTGGGATTCGAACCCGGGCCACCTGGTTTCGCAGCCAGACGCGCTGACCGTTACTCCACAGGTGTGGACTTGTCTCTTTCTGTTTTCACTATTTCTCTTTCTATTTTTTCTCTCTATATTCTCTGCCTTTTTTTTTCTCCGTCTATTTATTTTTCTTCCAATCTCTCTCCCTTCTTTTCTTAATTATTTTCCTCTTTTCTCTTTATTTTTAGCATTTCTTAGATATTTTCTCCAAAATCTTGATAATAAATTGGAAAACGGAAACAGAGTATGCTGTTAGCAAAATATTTTAGTTTATGATTAGTTTTATCACAGTCTACTATATACAGTCAGGAAGCTTGGGGTCATTTTTTGCATTTGTCGCGATAGTTGCTAGCCGCTTGAAGCGCTGTGAGTACTAGAAACAATAGACTCTGCCACAGCCATCGTGATGTAATACAGGCCGTAAGGCAGACCATGTAACTCGCTTAACCCGATCACGAAGGACGGCGTTTCAACCAAATAAATTAATTGGAATGCATAAACAGTAACATATGTTTCTCTAAAATGTAGTGTAATTCCATTAATAAAATTTAAAACAATGATTATGAGACACTTCAGACATAATTCATTTGCGAGTTAAGATGTAATATTATTTATGGTGTGAAACTTACGTTGTTCGTATGTGTAATACCTGCCTTTATTTCGATTAAATAATATTGCGAAATTCTTGTAAATTCATTTCTGCACGATTCAATAATTTTCAATTGCACCGCACGGATATTTAGATATGTTGAAATTATAGGTTATGTTTACTGTACCAGTTTCCCCTTTCTGTCTAAATTTAGTGATCTCCAATGTCTTGCCATTCGTATGAAAATTATAGGTTATGTTTACTATATTTAACTTATATTCATAAATTCGCAATCATACATTATAATTAAGCATAATGTCATGTATGATACCCCGGACATTCAATTTGTCTGTATTTTAATACTACAATTGAGTACTGAATTATTGTATTTATCTACTACTTAAGAGACGAAGTAACACAATTGTACTTAGCCTACACTAATTTCATAGGAGTGGTATGGTAAATGTTTTGTCTAAAATTAAGGAAGGTAGATGTGCTAAATTGAAAACACAATATAAATTATTTTTTATTAAGCCTCAAAATAGCATCCATTGTAAACTTGAAATGTTGACGCGAACAGATTATGTTAACATGTAAAATCCTCTTCACATTAAAATAACACAGTTTCGTAATTATTTGTGCAACATATTATGCAACAAGAAGTAAACGGAACTTATGGACACATTGCACTAAATAAAGCTTAGCAATGATAAGCAATAAAGTTATAACATAATATTTCACTCAGCTCCATGCACTGAAATAGAAAACCCGAACAAACATTACGGCCTGGTCTAGATCGAAAAAGCATTGACTGTGCCGTATTCGCATTTTTGTGAAAAGCTATGTAAACTATGCAATGTTCGTTATCGGTTGTAATAACTGTAAATGGCTAAAATACAATAATTTGAATAATAATATGGGACAAGGAGACGTTTGTAGTACTATAAATTGTAAGAAAAATAGCTTAGAGTTATCCTTCTTCCGAAAGATCCAGGAAGATGAGTTTATAGAATATAATATAATATATTTTATGAAAATAATATATAAACCTTATGTATTTCATATTTCAATAGTGGAAGGAAGGTGTTAATTTTTTCAAAAGAACACGATATCGAAAGTACAATACATTTTATGGTCTGCTAGGGAAAGTGTGTGTGATGAGGCGATAGTAGCGATCCTGGTGGTGAGCAACTATCTATGGATGCATATTTCAACCGTCTATGTTTGCATATTTAGTAAGTATTAAACTTCGTGACTGTATATACTAGACTGTTGTTTTTATCTTCTGGTAAGACATACCTCTTTCCTTATTTAAATCAATTTAAAATCGCCTTTGCACTTCTTCAGCGACAGGACTAGAAACTGCCTTTACGTATAGAAAGAGCCCAGGGCGGCGTGTCTGGCTTCTTCTTTGCATATGAATTATATACAGGTTGAAGTAAAAGTAATGTAGCAGACTAAAAAGAAGGAAATCAGATAGTTTTGTTGTCGTAGCCTTTGTTAGTGCGAATGTCTCCCAGTTGTCGCTTCTAGGGCACACGCCCCAACCATTCAATATGGCTCTCTGGAAGTATTCTTGTTTGTGCTTCCGTTTTTTTATTGTTGTTTCTTTGAAGGGAACAAAAGTGAAGTACTGTTGCTGTCAACTGGATGACAATAGTCTTAGCTCCAGGTTAAGGCTCTAGTACAGTGGAGGAACAATGATGTGGAAGCAAGAATTCCAACTTTCTGTTTTCTTTCACTTGTGCTGGAGAATGCTGAAATGCCGGTGGGGTGCGAGGAATAAAAGAGAACGAAGCTACATTGTAAAGGGAAACAAAATACGGTTATAGACGTTGCTATTGTTATAGTAAAGGATTGCGTCTCCTCGTATCGTAACAGTAATATAAATTCCACTTAATAAATCGCAACTTGCTTGCACCATTTTCAATTCCCTTGCATTGCTCATTGTAGTCTTTCACGGTTATTCCCAGCTGTTAGCGTCACACGAACCTACTAAGAAGGCCGATTTCCAGAATTTATTCTCCGTGATAGATTCTTCGAACAACTAATTATATACAGTAGAGATGAGAGGTCTGCATCGGACGTCTTCGCTCGAGCGCCAAGTACATCATACCATAATCCGATAGGAAAATTATGTAGGAAAATTGACATTTCACTGAAAACTACTATTTTTCCGAAAAACTTTGGATGCCAGGCATGAAAATGAGGGGTCACTCATTAAAATCCGTTCAGCCGTTTTCCCGTAATTTCCATTACCAGTTCAAATTATATAGATACTAGTGGCTTGTGCAGCAAATGCTGCAAACTAAGTTCATTAGACATTCAAATAAACATTTTTCAGATTTATTTTCAATGAAGAATACCAGACATTTTGAAAGTTATTTGCTTCCATAATAATGAAAGATACTCTCTCTCGAGCCAATACTGAAGAGAACCACGCATATAAATATTTATACCACTCCGCCATTAAATATATGAAAAAGACCCAACCCCACTTGATTAATAACTATAAAAATATTTGATTTTTAATAATATTATTATCTTACGTAAGTTTTATAGCTTTCAGTAACATATACCATATATACTATACAGCCACTCAGTAAAATATAGAAATCAAAATCTAATTTAAGTTATTCTCTACATCTACTTATATAACCCCAAAAGGTTCCACTTTCATATCATCAATAAAGCATTAATATGTATAATTAATGAAAAATAGTCACATCACGGCATTAACTACAATAATATTTCATTTCTAATAGTAATAATGTCATCAAACCACCTCAAGTTTTGTAGTTTTTAAATTCCAATACACAGCTGTACTCAGAAAATTACACACCACAGAATCGAACCTGTAAATTATTTTTAATAAGTTAAGTTTTTAATAACCAATTTAATTTGAGCTCTAAATATGTCAGCATTCTTGCAGGTCATGGCCTTCGTGTAATATTGTTTACTGTAGTGTGTGTTTTGTTTTATTCTAAAATGCAACACGGCCGACTTGATGCTTGCTTCGCTTCTCCTGAATGCAATTAGCTAGTTCTCAAAACTGACGACAGATGGATTTTGGAAAACAGGAGAATTATGTAGGAAAATTGACATTTCACTGAAAACTACTATTTTTCCGAAAAACTTTGGGTTCCAAGCTTCAAAATGAGGGGCCATTTATTAAAATCCGTTCAGCCGTTTTCCCGTAATTTCCATTACCAGTTCAAATTATATATATAGATTTTTAAAATATTTTTTCGTGGGCAAAGGCGTCTTAATGAAGAAAAATTTAAATTTCTCCATTTCCATAACAAGTAAGAAAAACTGTTTACATGTCAATATAAACTTTAACTTCTCAGCATCAAAATAAACTATGACTTTGATTACTGGGTGAAAGGGTTTCGGAGCCACAACAGTTTAAAGTTGCTAATTTTATGAAAATACGATAAATTAAAATATTTTTAATTTAAACACTATGAAGTTCTGATGCCTCAAACTTTGCACAAAGCATTGTATCACAGTTGTCAACGGACAGAAAAAGTTTCTTGTATTTAAAAATTGCAAGGTCAATTTTCTCTATATTTCGGTCGATTTGAGATGGAATAGCCCGTAAGCTGGAAAATATCTGAGGGAAAGAAATGGCATTTGTCTTTCTGCAACGTGGGATAAGGATGCGGCACAATCTGTTGTAACAACTTCTTGATGAATTTCAAGTTGTGGGGACGATGGCGGTGAGTTCACTGCAGTAAACAATGTTGGGTCCAACAGTTGTGGTCGTGTAGGAGGAAAAGGAAAAAAGTTTTCAATAGCAGAACGAAAAAAAAAATGCTGTGGCTTTGTGGCTAGCGAGTTCAATAGTTACTCCGAGTTACACTGAACAGAAGTTCCGCCGTGACAGTGGAGTCACAAGTGTTCATTAATTCAAACACATTCCGTCCACAGGGCCTTGCGTCACAGAAGCAACATTCTCTTTACTGCTATCTATGTTCTATAATACTGTAATACTAGCTGAATTCCATTGTAATAGATGTATTAAAGTACGTGAAGAGATAAAATGTGGATCTAAACACAAAATAATTATATAGTTTATGTATTAAAAGTACAGGGTGATCCGTTTGGGAACACGTGAAATAAAAAGCGATAAAATAAGAACTGTTGCTATTTATTGTTAAGGGAAGACTCCACTGAAAACCATGAAAATGTTTCCAAATTTGTTTTAGCTATTTCACTTATTCAGAATTTATATTTTCATACCCCAAATGGATTCAGCTCAATTCTGATTACAAATACTCGTATGTTTACACTTTTTAAATCAAGGCTGGAAGGGGGCGTGGAATTTAAAGGGCTGTCAAAATTGTTGTTCATCGAAGAATTTTTTTTTTTAATTTCTGATTACAAATCTAGTAACTTTTTGTTGGCTCCCTGAAGTTACTAGATGAATGTAGCGGAGGAGAATATTAATTTACATAAATATTCATTTTATTTTCAAATCTATTTTTCTGTGTTCATTTTTGTTGATTCAACACCAACTTTCTTATGCCAAATATTAATCAATCTGGATGAAATTTTTACTGCAAGTATTTATGAGGTAGCTGCATGTTTCTGTGCATTTATTTTGTGAGAAATTCTGCTAGTTTATTTTATTAATATTCTTAAGAAAAATATTAATAAAATAAACTAGCAGCATTAAGAAAAATATTAATAAAATAAACTAGCAGCATTAAGAAAAATATTAATAAAATCAAATAGCAGCATTGAGAAAAATATTAATAAAATAAACTAGCAGCATTTCTCACAAAATAAATGCGTAGAAACATGCAGCTACCTCATAAGTACTTGCAGTAAAAAATTCATCCAGATTGATTAATATTTGGCATAAGAAAGCTGGTGTTGAATCAACAAAAATTAACACAGAAAAATAGATTTGAAAATAAAATCAATATTTATGTAAATTAATATTCTCCGCCGCCAAGTTCATCTAGTAACTTCAGGGAGCGAACAAAAAGTTACTATATTTGTAATCAGAAATTTTAAAAAAGAATTCTTCCATGAAAAACAATTTTGACAGCCCTTTAAATTCCACGCCCCCTTCCAGCCTTAATTTGAAAAGTGTAAACATACGAGTATTTGTAATCAGAATTGAGCTGAATCCATTTGGGGTATGAAAATATAAATTCTGAATAAGTGAAATAGCTAAAATAAATTTGGAAAAATTTTCATGATTTTCAGTGGAGTCATCCCTTAAATAACACTGAACAACACATTTTTACATTTTGTCTGGCTTCGCAATAGAAATAGGTGAATATTACTAATAGGCCTAACTTGTGCCCTAAATCTGAATTTGCTGGGGAAAAAGAATTGATTGTACCATTTGCTGGGGAAAATGAATTGAATGTTTTATGACAGAACTTATTTTCTTTTTAATTTTATGCTCGACCATGCCGAAATGTAGTAATTATACACCTGGTAGCAGTCCTTTAATGCATGTCATTAAAGTACACCTATTCATTAAAGTTCAGGTTTTCGATTATTCTCGGATATGCAATCGAAAGACAACTATCGAAACGTCACGGAGGCTGGAAATCCAATACTGTCGCAGAAGGTTATGTTCTGTTACTATAATAATTGGCGTTAATTGTAAATAATATTCAAATAAATTCAATTTGTCATCTCGTTTTACAATGTCGAATTCAATTTCAAGGTTATATCAAGACTAATGTTTATCTTACTCTCTAGATTATATCAAGGTCAATGACATTCGTGTTTCGGAAAAAATCAATACTTTCGCGTCTGCGCACATCTCACAGTTTATGAGGTAGGCTATTGCACTCACATAAGAATAACATGAATACTTATGAATAATTTCAAGTTAGAAATATGATCGAGCATAAAAAGTCGTATGAAACTTGCCTATAATGGTAATTAAGACGCTCGTATGAAAATTATGACACTCGCTCGCGCTCGTTTCATAAACATCCTCGCGTCTTAATTACTACCATTATAGGCTCGTTGCATAATGTATTATTTCACTGCTACTGATAAAATTACAACACACTAGGGATTCAAAATTCCTCATAATACTTGAAAAATGTGTACTGGATACAAAAATGATAATACATAGTTTAAAACACAACAATAAAAAAATTTCATGCGTACAATGAGAAAAATCTCGGCATTTCAACTTACATTTAAAATATTTGTCTGGATGACTTCTGTTTATAACTAGACCGGGACTGTATTTTACAAGGAAGCAACGATATTCTGCAAGCATGCTGGTAGATTATCTTCCTTTATATCGCCTTTCTATTTCTGATATTTCCTGATACAATCTTTTCCCATGCTCGTCGCTTACCGCTCCAAAATTAAGAGGAAAAAAATCCAAATGAGAATGTAAAAAGTGTACTTTGAGAGACATATTACACTCCATTTTGTCATATGCACTTAACATGGTATCCACAACAAGTTCTACATAGTTCTCTGCCCTAGAATTTCCAAGGAAATTTTGAGCAAACGTCAATGAAAGAGCGTCATGCCAGTCTTTCTGTAACGGAAAGTTTTTCCTCATACAAAGGGTCAGCCATAACTTTATGAATTTGTGGACAGATGAAAATACCCTCTTTTAATTTACCTTCACTCAAACTCGTAAACGTTTCCTTTAAATACTGAAAACCACACCTTTGTTTGTTCATTGCATAGACCTCACTTTGAACTATTATGAAATTTACTTAATAGAAGGGACCAATATCTGTTTATTTATTAGAAGTACAAAAGAGCATGCTAACAACCATAAGATACCGGGAATAAGTCATGAACTCATCAAATGTATTAGCATTTGTTTTGGTCTATATCCCCAACCCGCGCCAGATGATTCCTGGGGGAGCGCTTATCGAAAAGTGAAATCATAGTATATCTTAAAAATCTTACGTGATACGAAAAAAAAAAAATACATTTTCGGATTCAGAGCACATCAAACCATAAGGGACACATTGTTTTAAGTCGGAGCAAAATTCTTGTTGTTCAGTGTAATTTGTACATGCATTCTAAAAGAATGGGAGTTTTGTCCAAATTAGACCTTAACGTGTCCACCATTTAGAACATGACACAGTTCATATCTTGAGGCTAATTCCTCCCAGGTGTGGTCTAATATCTCAGGAATAACTTTCTCAAAAGCTGAGAAAATCTTTTCTCTGAGATCATACACATAATTTGTCATATTTCGGGCATGCGTCCGATATAGAGTCGGCTGAGAACCGCCACAGAACTTTGACCCCTTGGTATGTGGTCATTAGTTGCTGGTGGTAGTGCTATGTACCATGGGCTATTCTCCTAGGGCTCACGCTTCAATGAGTTCAACCAAGCGGCCTACGTGCGAGAGGAGT
This sequence comes from Periplaneta americana, assembly GCF_040183065.1. Lineage (NCBI taxonomy): Eukaryota > Metazoa > Arthropoda > Insecta > Blattodea > Blattidae > Periplaneta > Periplaneta americana. Next base: position 46,561,308 of record NC_091120.1, read on the forward strand.
CTGAAGTCCGTGCCAGTCTCCTCAAGGAGGACTAATAGAACCACCGGAGCTGTAGTATACCGGGATTTGAAGGTTGGAAAGGAATGAGTTGTATGGCTAATAGTGGGACCGGCTTAGTCGGGCAGCACAAATGGCACGCAACTCATTGCATCACAGGTAGACAAATAAAGTTTTAGAGATTCTCCATGTCTCGTCCGATAAGCACATTTATACTTCTTTCAGGACATGGGAGGGGTGATAGTAGGAGGAAGAAGAATAAAGTGCATAAGATTTGCTGATAATATGGCGTTGGTACCAGAAGAGGAGACGATACTGAAAGATATGCAACTGGAGCCAAATGATAGTTGTGAGCAGTATGACATGAAGGTAAATGCAAACAAGACGAAGACCATGGTTGTCGGAAGAAGGTAAAGGTGCGAATACTAAATGAAACAGTAGAGCAAGCGGACAGCTTAAAATACTTGGGGTATACTATAAGCAGTAACATGAGCTGTTGCCAAGGTGAGAAGGAGGATATCAATGGCTAAGTAAGCTTTTAATAGAAAAAGGAGCATCTTCTGCGGACCTCTGGAAAAAATAACTAAGGAAGAGACTAGTGAAGTGCTTTGTGTGTAGTGTGGTATTGTATGGAGGCACAAGCAAAGGCATTACGACGAAGTGAAGAGTGGCGATTAGAAGCATTTGAAATGTGGATATATGGAAAAGGATGGAGCGTGTGAAATAGATAGAATATGTAATAAATGAAGCTGTGCTGGAAAGAATGGGTGAAGAAAGACGAATAATGAAACGATCAGGAAGAGAAAAATAAATTGACTGGACTACTAGCTGAGAAGAAACTGCATATTGAGGGATGCACAGGAAAGAATGGTGAACGGAAAAAAAACTTTGCAGGGAGAAGATAGAAGCTGATGGACGACATTTAGATACGTGAATCATATGCGGCAACTAAGAGGAAGGCGAAAAATAAGAAAGATTTAAGAATGCAGGGTTTGCAATGAAAGACCTGCCCTTCGGTAGAACATTATGTATTATGAGTTTATTATTAAATTTTAATCCATGACTCGACAGCTCGTGGAAGATCAAGGCTTTCCAGCCGACTGCTATAGTCCCGTCGCTGTTATTTCCTACAGCTAATCATGTCCCAGGTCGGCTACATTTAAACGTGTGTGTCTTGTGATTCGCTCCTGATAACATTATACATTTACTAAGGCTCGATAAATACTTAATATAATAGCCCGCCATTTTGGCTCTTTCGTTGGCGTTCACAGAAAGGACATGAGGACGTTATTTGCCGCTCAATTATTTGCTCAATTACAGTGCGTTTGATTTATTATCATAGGAGCTACGACATGATAATGTTTGACGGTGTGGCAAATAGATTCCTCGTCTGGTATCTCGGCAACGAAAGAACAAAAATGGCGAGAGATACAGTGGAACTCCACAAAGAGACACAGCAATGGTCCGTGTGCAAGACGGGGTACGAACGCTGACTTTATACGGACATTGGTAAACATAAGGGCTGTACAATGTTTTTATGGCGTGCGGACCGAAACATAATTAATGTATATAATTTTACATAATATATGGTAATATATGCAAAATATATAACAAAACAACTTCGTGATTAAGTATAATATATACGTGAAACATCTGAAACATAAAACAAACTTCTGGAGGAAAAACTCTCTAAATATATCTACATACAGGGCTTTCATTTCAAAACTTCCCACTCTAAATAACTAGTTAATCAATTGAATTCAATTTAAACTAAAAAAACACGTAAATTTAGATATCAAGGAGGAAGTCTTAAACAAGGCTTAATTGCATTTTAGATTTCACCTCCCACCCCCAGCCACTCCCACTTTGAAATTTCAAATGGCACCCCTATATTTTTATACTTGAATATGAAAGAGCATTCAATTGTTTATACACCACATTCATTTGTTTTCGCATCTTTTCTTTTCTATCGTCGCCCGGTAACCTGCATTTTTGTTATTGTTGATTAGAGCCGAATACAATAAAGCTATAAAAACGTATTGAGCATTTCAGGTAATAGTTGTGTTTGTGTATTAAATTATTTTAAAATGGTGTATACCATTCAAGAGAGAACATAAACCATCCCTATTGATTAAATTTAGGAAATACACAAAATAAGCTGTGTTTTCATCCTACAATTAACTGATAATAACAAAGCTTCTTATAATCACTACAGAATGCCTCGTAATTAGATGAATTTTGTTTTATCCTATCCACTGTTCTGATCGAAATGTCAAATTCTTGAGGGATGGCTCTGATTCATTCACCTTTTTTAAACCGTTCCAATATTTGCTTCAACATAAGTACACATTTTTTGTTCCCTGCCTCGCTGCCAACGTGTACGAGTATCTGCACACTACTGCACTGGTTCAACTGGTTAGCCCTGTGCAGCACGGGACAGGATGCGTTGACTTACCTTGTATCGTGAAGTGTACGAGAGTGAGTGTCTATTTGTGGAGTTCCATTGTACCTCCTACCTAGGCTTTATAGTCTCTTCGCTTCCTAAAACTTAAGCAAAAAGAAGAAGTCATGCCGGGAATAACAGCGTCGCGACTATAATTTCATATCCACAACAATCTGCATAGGTAAACGACCACCCAACCGGTATCTGGGTAACATGTGGTCAGCACGATGTTGCATCCCAAATCGTTATAGCTGTCGTACGAAATAGAATTACGCTATTTACTGTAGCTAGTCGAATTTCTGAACACTGCACTGGTCCCACGCACTAAATGAAATTCTATGATTCGAACTAGCAGTCATGTCGTATTGCTAGTCCAAGATTCCACGCTTCTGTACGGGACAGCTTATGAATATACGATGAACTTTAAAGCTTGTTTTCACATTGACTGCCTGTCATTAAACAGAATAGTGAACAATTCCGAGCCCGTATGTTGGTCCGTGTTTGTCTGCTCCACGTTCCACTGAAGGTTACGTGTTTCCCTCCATCCAGTCGATCATGTTTTGGTGTCAGTCCTTCTGTAATTGCTTACAAGGCCAAATGTTAGTAGTCCAAATAACAGGTTTGGTTTTTATGGGCTATGTCGTTTCGTACTTGCATATTGGGTTCTGTTTTTGATTAACATTTCATCATCAACCTTGAAATATTCGACTCTTGATCCGTTCCCTTGCATTTGAACTATTTACACATTTACAAATTGACACTCCATCGTCATTTTATCAACATGGAGCACGGCAACGGTTAATAAACAAAAGACGAAGAAGAGCACCTTCAAATTCCAGTTAAGGACACAAATCTACACTTCCCTACCGAGTTTTAAACTTAACCACTTGGACAAAGAGGAGAGTTTAACATTTATTTGTTCGTAAGGATGAGTATTATGGAGGTGACATATACTTTTTGTGCGAGATCGTGCGTCTTTGCTTGGTTTCCGCACAAAACCAATCCGCGGTAAGTCTAAAATTCCACATTCAGTATTCCCAACCTAACACACATAACAATTTCCCTCTTCTTACCGCTTAAGTGACATATTGATTTTACTGCTTTTTTTAACATATTATTTTTAGAAACGTTCAGTATAGTAATAATTATAAATTGGAAACTTACCACTGCAATTTCACCTAAATTGCACTGTTAATTATTGTTTTTAAATATTTGCAAAAATTAAGTAAACTCTAAATCATTACATAACCTTACCGTTTGTATTAAGTTCGCATTTATAGACTGGGGGAAAAAAGACAGACGTATATCACGGCCTGCCGGAGTATAGTAAACAGAGAAAACATTTTAAAGCAACAATGTTGAAGATAAATATTTTTGTTTGGAAATTTGCCGTCATTGAACAGAAACCAAGATGGAGATTTCATTGCAACTAATTATAAATTCGTCTTTCAGGTATGTAATAAACGATCTTCGCACAAAATAATGTACGATACACGAGCGGTATGTTTGCTTTCAATTCTCGGAAATTAAAAAAGCTCAACTACGTTTCGCTTTTTAAAACTTTTCCTCGAACATGAAAACTTCAACATACCACTCTTGTAACGCATATTACTATTGTATATTTTACCCGTTTTGCCGGAAGTCTGTCTCTTTATTATTTTCCGAATGGTAATGATTACAGTTCGTAGTTTATTCTCTTGAACTGTTATTCAGAAGACATACCTAAATGATATCATTTAATATGAACCTGAATAAATAAGATGAAATTTTGTTTTCCGGATTACACATTAAAGGCATCCCCTGTAATTAAAATTATATTTGACTGCATTTATAAATTTATGTTATAGTTGGATGTACAGTAGTGGCAAAAAAAAAAAACCGAACCGACCATTGTAGCTGATTTCAGAGTCACAGATTCAAATTTTGCTAGTCACAAAACACATCAATCTTGTATAATTAATTGTAACAATGAAATTTATTGCATTTGTTAGATTCTTACCGTCTTTTGTTTCCTTCAGTGCCTCAAACTTACAGACGAAAAAGCTTTGAGAGTTTTATTTTTATCTGGCATCAATATTACATTTCTACCTCTATTCGGCAAAGATAACTGCGTATTTTTACATTAAATAGCAGTACATACCTCTGGCTTTCCTATCCATTTCGAAATTACCACAGTTTGACACAATACATAGCACAGGATTCTTTTGTATCAGCTACAAGGGTCGGTCCGGTTTTTTTTTTTGCCACTACTGTACATAATTTATTTTCCATACATATGTAATGTCATTCAATAGTCACTTCAAAATTTAAAGCGTTATAAATATTATGGTATTTGAGGTAGGAAAAGAAACTGAAACATCACTGTGTTGGGCAGATATTGGGGTTTCGTTTTTACAAAACGTTAGGAATATATCCTCCGTTGTTCTTGCTCAATAAATATAATTCCTTCCGCGACATCATGCGTAGAATTTTACAGGCAATATCTTGAAATATCCCCAATTTCTTACGACAAGCATTTTTTAGGTTGCTGTAGGGTTATTGAGTGTGCTACATAAACGTATTAATGTTTTCAGAAGAGAGCTAAGACAGCCCAGCCACTAGCCTTTACAGAGGGCGAGCAGAAGCAAGTGGGGACAATCGGAATGCGACGTAGGCAAACGGACGAAAGTACCTGTGCGAAAATATGATTCAATATTGAAAGTTCTTTCATGACTGGAAAACGCAAACATATTTCTGGAACGTACTATACTCACTAGCTCAGCGCTGTTTACTATATGCGGCCTTGGTTTTGTGTGGAGGAACTTCATTAGCAGAAGGGGTGGGAGTGAAGTATATTAAAAAATTCAGGTGCAATAAAAATTGAAGTAAAAATAAAATGATGTCCCTGTACAATCTCTTTGTAATTATTGTTCTTTGGCTTATCTGACTTTGTCTATACATACTGTTCTTAGAAATTAAATATAAACTATTAAACTGTAGTGAAAAATACTCTATTCCAAGAGCATCCACTGACAGAAGTAGGATATTGCACACTCCTGCATTTCTCCCGTTTTCTGCTCAGCTTCATAGTTATCCAGTATCGTGCTCTGCGATGAAAGCGCAACTTGCAGTGGAGAATTCAAAGCAGTTTATCTGCTACGTAGTGCAATATTGGTAAAGTGGACCAACTTAGATAGTTCCTTACACCATCTGTTTCGTATGATATATTGGAGGAATAGATCAAAACCCTCTCGCATTCTCTAGAGCCCGTTGGTGCCAAATGGATTTGCAGAATTGTATAGGGTTATTCAGAAATCCAGAACACTTTATTAAGTGTTAAAAATTCATTGTTCATGATTACAAGCATTCTAATATTCTATAAATATATTGGATTAAATTAATTTATTAAATACATCAAACTATGGAATTCAACGTATTACTATATCACCCATCGTAAAGTGTGTGATATAGTTATGTTTACATAATAATCTATCTTTCTTAGCTAACATGAATATCGATATGCGTAGAATTCTTGTAAAGAAATACATAATTTGAAGCGTTGGGCCGAATAACGGTCTATGTTACAATCAGCTAATTGTGCAGGAGGAACAAAAATGTTACATCGTAATTTTGTTCCGCTCATAAATTTACTATCGGACGGGCAACATATAACGTTAGTCCATCAATATGTTTTGTACACTAACAAGCAAACGTTCTGATGGGGGCAGATAAAAAAGTTAAATTTTTTTCTTCCACCATGTTAATAATGTCAAAAGAAGTGCTTATACAAATTTTGGCCACTCGACCGCAATTACGAGGCCGTCCAGAAGGTGATTTTCCTTGGGGCCGTTTATAGAAAAAAAAAGCACAATTGCATAGATATATTTATTCAAACAGATACAGCAATTGTTACGCTATTTGTCAACATATCCTCCACTGGAATTAAGACATTTGTCATACCATGAGATCAATTTTTGTGTCGTAGAAGTCAGCCGCCTCAGATCGGAACCAGCGTTTGACTGCGTCTGCACCTCTCTCTGTCGATCCCATGATATGACAAATGTCTCAATTCCAATGGAAGATATACTGAAAAATAGCTCAACAATTGCTGTGTTCGTTCCAATAAATTTGTCCAATGAAATTGTGTTTTTTTTTTTCTGTTAGCGGCCCCTGGCGAACTTATTTTTTTTACGGTCCTCGTAATTGCAGTCGAGTGACCAAAATTTGTATAAGCACCTCTTTTAACATTATAAACATGATGGAAGAAAAAAAATAACTTTTTTATCTGCCCCCATCAGAACGTTTGCTTGTAAGAGAAGTACAGTATATGATTGTATGTTCTTGAAAGTCGTATTACACATCATAGAAGCTTGTAGATTTTTAACTTCACGGAAATGCTACTTAGGAATACAGACACTAAACAGTTTTATACATTCAGAATATTATGAAATATACAAAATCAATATAAAGGTTAAATTATGAACAAAATGATTATGACATTTATTTTTAAATATTATATATTAATATGAATTAATATCATATTGAAGTTGCACTCAGTGTCATATTATGAATAAACATACAATATTGATCAAATAATAACTCTATTATTAGAAAATAACTGCAGTATTGAGATATAGAGACACAATTAAATTAATTAAAGTTGAACGATAACAAATAAATAAAGGAAAATAAATATTATAGTTGAGAAATTACTGGGGGATGGAATTTGAACCCCTGTCCCGAATATTCTGTATCCATCCCAACAGATGGCTTATCTGTTAAATATAAATTTTATTAATATTGACGACAATAACAATCACAGTTTTAAATGCTGACTGTAAGAGAGTGATGCATTTTAAACAGCTCCTTCTTAAGTTCAAGAGCAAGCTGTGAGCACATCTTACAAGAATTTCCACAAATCTGTTCCCGAAACGAAATACCTTGATGAAATTGTAAGATAAACTATAGTGACAAAACACAACATAGACCAACTAACACTAGGTAAAGTGTAAATTAAAATACAGCTAATAAAATAATGCAAAAATAACAGACAGGAACTTACATTACTTGGGGGATCTTTCGCAATAACTTACGACTTCGTCTTCCTTGTTGTTTGTATTCAAGACTACTATCTCTCAGCGACTTTCTTGACACATCTTTCCACGTATTAATGTTAATTTGTCTGGATTATTTTATTTATTTTTTTTTTAGATTCATTTAACTCAGCGATGTCAGACAGAGACTAAACGGAGCGGAGCGCTCCACTAGAGTCGTTGCGTGCTCCGGTGTTTCCACAGACATAAGCAAGTTCACGCTCCGACTCTAGCTCCACAACCGGTTTTGGAGCTTACAACTCTGACACTACTGATTTAACTGGTCAATATCTACCGTAGAAATCGTCACTGTCTTGCAGTCGTCCATTTTACGTAATAGATCAACCGAAACCAGATACACAGAGTTCAAGTACTCAGTATTCGTAAAGAGAACAAACTCACGTGCAATAACTCCCGATACGATGTAAACAACTGAATACGCAAGAAGTGATTAGTGACGTAGACCGTTCTTCCAACCAAGAAATTCATGGTTGTAACTCATGTAGGAGCGCGTTTGATACTGATATTGAAAAACAGTTTTTGTTACAGCTGTGTAAAACTATACAGAGCATTATTCCATTAAAAATCGATTTTGAAAAAGTGTAACATAGATCATTATTCGGCCCAACGCTTCATTTATTTAATTGTATATTTAATATAATCAGACACACATATTGTTTATTATGTCCAAAGTTTAGACGTACAGTGATATCATTCTTTCAAATAGGTGAGAAAAATCTCATACAATACCACTTGGAAGTCATCAATATTATTGAAGTGCGGTGAAAGTTGTGATACAGTGTGAAATAGATAGTTATTTTTAAGATAAAAGTGTTAAAATGGAATTTTATTTCGCGAGTGGGATGTTTGCGAAATGAGGACGCAGACGGAGTGGAGAAAACGTACATGTGTGTCATATATAAATTAGACATCCGTTCATTCATGCTGATATCACAGTCTAGTATATACAGCCACGAAGCTCAATACGTAGTAAATATGCATCCATAGATAGTTGCTAACCACTAGGATCGCTAATATCGCCTCATTACAGACAATGCGAAATAGTACCTATACAGTCTATTGTTTCTAGCACCCTCACAACTCAAGCTTCGTGACTGTATATACTAGACTGTGCTGATTTTCCGATATTGAGACAATTCCCCAGACTGCTAGTTCTCCATTCATTGTAATACCTTAAAACAGTGATGTCAATTGATGCCCACAGGAGCAAGCGCGCGCTTTAGAGCTCAGTAGAGCCTGAGTGCATTACAGCTGAAAGGAAAGAGACAGATGAGTGAGGTAGTATATGTCGCTTGGTCGAGCTATATACAGGGATGGCCAGCACTGATTCAATGGATGAAGGGAAGAGAACTTATTAAAACTGTAGCCATTTTAAATTTTTAAATATGTCTGAGAAGTATAAGTGCAGTATAAGAATGTAAGTTTGTAAGTTTTAATTTTAATGCTCATTTTTCACAAGTTTGACTTTTTATTCAAAAGGAATATTTTTTCAATTTTTTTTATAGAAAAGTGAAATTTTCAGATATAGGCCTATTTATTTAGTAGCTAGCCTTACATGTACTGAATCAATGTTGTCGTAAATCTAATATACCGTAAATACGTATTACTGAAGATAGTGTATTACAAATTTGAAAATATTCGCATGGAAAATTAATGCTTGTAAGAAAATGAATTAAGAAAGCAACTACTGTTACATCATAAGCAAAATATATGTGCCATGTGTTATAAAAATGTCAGCTCTATAGCTTCAGCAGGTTTCGAGAAAATAATTTAAAATTCTAATGATAGGAGGTTGCTCACCAATATCACCTTAAAAGCATAATGCGATAAGAGTTTTGTTATGTAACATTAGTTACATTTAAAACATGTACAGTACCTAGGTAACTTTGCTTTGTACTGTAATATTGTTTTGATTAGTTCATTGATTACTTGTATAAGGCTAAAGATACCACCAAGATCAATTCCAACTTCTCATGGCATACTCAGTCTCTTTCTTTTGGGATATCACTTTCTTTATGAATTATATGTTTCATCCATTTAGTATAGTATAGTTGTACTATGGAATTTATGTGAATATTCCTTCTTAACTCTTTATTATGTTATTAACGTTTAAAACACAACTGCAATATTAAGAAGTTGGTGTAAATACTTTCATTTTGCAGACAATATAGATAATATCAAATAGAAAGGAGCCATATAAAAATAGCCACATAAAATTTCACGTTCCGTTTGAAATTTGTGCACCACTGTTTTCTTAATCCAAACAGGCTGCTTATTCCTCCTTCCGTAAGTAGCGCTTGATGCCCGCTCACTACGTCAAGGTCAGACAAATGTGCTTGCTTTGACATCACTGCCTTAAAAGGCAAGCGGTAGTATTACAGTACAAATTTGATGATAGATTAACTAATCGCCGGTGCTCAAAGTAACATAATACGAGTATAACGCACGTCACCTCGGAAAGTTAGATTTGCTACACTGTCACCGAGATCATGTTGCCAATTTGTAGCTATCAGAAGACATTTTACACGAAAAACCTCACGAATTTGTTCCATTCTCTGTGCATGTGTCAATGTTATACTCCTTTCCCCTCTAGTCCGTACTACCCTCTCGCCCATTATACTACTTAATGTTCGTTACTAAAATAGCAGATAATATTATAAAAGTTAAGAGCATAAAAACATCCCATTTCGCTCTCTAAATTCATAGTTTGCAACTTTCAGACGTTCACTACCATATAAACTCGCATCTCTCTAATTACATAATGTGAAGAACTTCATATTGTGGAAATGTACCACAATATGACCAACATATAAAGTTTGGCAAGCCATTTTCTGTCTTTTTTTAAAAGTACCGCATACTACTTGCCATATGAAGGAGTCGTAAAATGGCTTCTGTGACACTTCCATGCTGCATTGTAGAGTCATAAGCATTTTATAACCACGGTCCTAGATCTTCTGCGACATTCATTCTATGTAGGTTAGGTTCCATTTAACATGCGTGGAACTCAAGCCTAACAGGAGAATTATTTTATAGTATCATTTCCAACAGTGCCTCAACATTAGTTTCGCTTCTCTGGCACACAATGATGGCATTTCCATTTCAAAATAGGTGGGCTAATGTTTGATTCTAGGCAGAAAAATACAGATTTATCTTTCTTTCGCTTGTTCTTTCTTTCTTTCTTTCTTTCTTTCTTTCTTTCTTTCTTTCTTTCTTTCTTTCTTTCTTTCTTTCTTTCTTTCTTTCTTTCTTTCGTGCAAAAGAACTAGGTCCCAAGTTTGATCCGTATTGTCTCATTATGAAAGATCCGACACTTGTAAATATGTTATAATGTTGATTGAGAATCTCAACAGTGAATAACAAAAAAATTTCAGGAGTTCGAAATTAAAATATGATGGACCTAATAATAATGACAATAATCAATAATTTATTTCATTTTATATTAATCTATTAACCAACTGAAATTAGCTAATACTAGGTTAGCAGAAGAATGAATATAATAATAATAATAATAATAATAATAATAATAATAATTTATTTATTTTTATTTTATTTATTTATTTAATGTGCTGTACAACAGCCAGTGGCCAATTACAGTTCAGCACAAATATAACAAAAAACATGAAACAAAAATAATTATTACACATAAATATAATTACAATTAATTACAATAATGACGATGAATGGATAACTAAGAATACTATGAGACAATGTTAATTGAGTATAATGCCTAAAATAATACATAAATGATAAATCGTTGCCAAGAGCAAACAAAGTCTATACATTGAAGGGATCGAATTCGCTGCCATGCATGTTGGCATTTTTAATGGATCTGGAGACTGGTGAAAGAAATTTCGAATTTCTAATATAGAAAAGTTTGTGGGCTCTCACATCTTTTGTTGGAATACGTAAGGTAATATTGTTTAAGAAAGAGTCACAGGATATATCACCTTTGAGGACTTTACAAAAGAACAGATAATCTAGCTCATGGCGTTTAGCATATAGATTTTGACAATTAAAATATTCACATTTTCTCTCATGACTATACCCGGAATTAATGGGCAGAAATCTGAATGAACATAAGGATATAAATTTTCTTTGTATATTTTCTAATTTAGCCGAGTCCGTAGTTGTAATCGAGTTCCAAACTACAGATGCATATTCGAGTTTCGATCGCACCAATGTATAGTATAGCATTAAAAGAGAATCGGGCGTGGAAAAAGAATAAGTTATTGACCGTATTATTCCTAGCATTCTGATTGCGTGATTGTAAATGTAATCAACGTGACTATGAAAATGCAATTTAATAATAATAATAATAATAATAATAATAATAATAATAATAATAATAATATATTAAAATATGCATGTAAGAGGGTCTTAGACTAGAAATGTTTAGCTTAAATGTAGTTCCGTTTATAAGTATGCATAAGGGTGTAATTATTTGTCTTATTTGAACTGTTGTATGAGTGAAGCGAGGTGAGTCAGTAAAGTTATGGTTTTACAGTGCAGTGAATAGTTCCGATCAGGGATAATTTATAGCGTCAATGAAATGTGTTCTATAGTGTCAGTGAAATGTGTTATAGAGTGTCAGTGAAATGTGTCCTAAAGTGTCAGTGAAATGCGTCATAGTTCCACTACAGTGAGTGAGATGAGAGTACAGTGAGACTATTGAAACTTATGTAGGGTCTATACATATGTAGGTTGTATTGTAAAATTAGGTTATTTTATGTTTTATTATTAATTGTAATTTTTTGTGTTAAATTGTATTGTGTATTGTATAATTGTATTGTGTATTGTATTGTAATTTTATTTATTGTTTATATTGTGTATATCACTGCCACCGGGTGCTTGCCCACTTGCAGTGTAAATAAATACATACATACATACATACATACATACATACATACATACATACATACATACATACATACATACATACATAATACATACATAATAATAATAATAATAATAATAATAATAATAATAATAATAATAATAATAATGATTTATTTTAGCTGGCAGAGTTAAGGCCGTAAGGCCTTCTCTTCCACTCAACCAGCAAAAAGTGTATATACATATGCATGAACTTACAAAGAATCCAACAATTTGATTTAGATGAGAGTTACATGTATACAAAAGTTATTTACAAATTAAACAACAAAATACTATGAACTATTAATTAAACACTGAAATAAACTGTGTAGCAGAATTAAACTAAAATACATAGAATGTTAATATATTTCAAATAATATTAGATAATAGAAAGAGATTATTACGAGACAATTAAAATACAGCACAATCAGGATGATGTCTAAAGAAAAAAGTAACAATGTAGTCAGTGATAGTTTAAATCAGTATGATTGGAGTGAAATGCTAATAAGGTTATCTTTTAAGCTGTTCTTAAAGGTGTTTATTGTCTTGCAGCCCCTAATACTTTGTGACAAGGAATTCCATTGACGCGAGGTGGATATTGTAAAAGATGATGAATAACAAGATGTCCTATGAAGAGGTATACTTAGCGTGCCACAGATAAGTGATCTGGTATTTACGTCGTGGTTAGAGTATAGATAAGAGAAACGAGACGAAAGGTAATTTGGTGTTGAAGTGTGCATAATTCGAAAGAGTAAAGACAAAGAGTGTAAAGTTCTACGTACATACATGTTAAATTTATTTATATGTAAAAGGACACGGATAGTATATAATGAAGCGACCATAATTATAATAATAATATTTAAGACACGAAACTTCTTTTCATTCTATATAGTTCATGTTACAACAACTTGTGACATCGTATGTTCCGTATTTCACACCGAGCTGACTGTCGTCGATCAGACTAGCTGCTTGTAACGATCCCCACAGTAAGTTTTCACCTGACGACGAAGAGAGATCCACTCTTCGAAACATTGTGCTACAATTTTGAAAATTAGCAATGGAAAAAGCCCAAACAGCTCAACTATTGAAGAATTCACCGTTGCTCTTCCACCTTCATTCAGACAACTTATGCATTATTTAAGGGATTATTACTTATGTGTGCTTCCTGTAATAGTAATTCATGTTATAAAGCAGGCCTGGGCGCTAATACCTCAATTGACTCATACAGACCACCCATTGACTCTCCACTCCACCTTTCCGGGCTGAGACAGTAATGTTTTGGTGCGGTTCGAGCAGATAGGAAGGTCAGTGACGGATTCCATCAAATAGGTATCATAGATTTTACGAACTTCCGGCTCTCCCTGGTCGCCTAAAATCCTCCAATGATGCAAATAGCCCTACTGTGTGTTTGGTTTATTTATAAGGCGATGGACGGTTTCCTCATCCCTTTCACGTCCCCTCTGTAAGAGATTCTCAGGATATTCGTTTTGTACGTAATTTATCTTTTCAAATATCTTTAACTTCTACTTGTTTATGTATTTCTAATGTTGTTTTGTGTGGAATATATTTTTAGCAGGAATTTATTCTAAGAATTTATATTGGAAATGGTACCTTTAAGATATATAAGTATTTCTAGTAGTAGTAGTAGTTATAGTAGTAGTAGTAGTAGTAGTAGTAGTAGTAGTGGTAGTGGTAGTGGTAGTGGTAGTGGTAGTGGTAGCGGTAGTGGTAGTGGTAGCGGTAGCAGTAGCGGTAGCGGTAGTGGTAGTGGTATTGGTAGTGGTGGTAGTAGTGGTAGTAGTAGTAGTAGTGTGATTTATAAAGTAATTGTAAGCAGACATATCGATCGTCTAGTTCAAAAGTGCGACAAGTAAAAAAAAAAAAAAACAAAAAAAAACAAATTTTGAGATATCTTCAGTTGAAAGTTTCAAATAAATCACCTAGAAAGGAACAAATTTCTGGTTCATAACCACGACAATTAGAAATGAGTCAGTATTCAGGATGAGTATATCACAATCTTCCAGTTCATTATTAATACATTTTGAAATGTACTAATAATGAATTAGTAAAGTCCATAGTTACAATTACTTTAAAGCAGTTTATTTAGTTTTTTTCTTTTTGGTTGTAAATATGACTTATCTCAATACTGAATCGGAAAGAGCTCCGAAAGGGTCTTTCAGTAGTATAAATAACTAAAAAATGGCAATTTTTGAGTTGTCGCACTTTTGAACTGGACGATCGATATGTAGTTTTATATTGTAAAAATTTCATTCACCCACGTATGTTATTCTAATGCCTAGAAACCTTTAAGGAATCCAGACTGACAAGAGAGACACGGACATAAATGGTTACTGCGGAGTTTACAAGACTTGGATGTGTTTCCCAACTTTCTGAGAAGTGATTACACAGTTTCATTTAAAGCTTGAATTGTAGGGCTAAAGTGAGACTTGTGACGTAAACACCGTCATGCGACACGGTTGTGACAATGAGGGAAGCACCCAGGAGTATAAGACATTACGAACTTCACAAACATTGATGTACCCGGCAGCAGAAATACATCGGCGCTATGGGAGCAAAGAATTATAGCTTGAATGAAGAAAACGGATTAAAGTAAGTTAGAAACATTATGTTCTTACTTAAAGTTTGCTGCAAGTTTTATTACTACAGGGTGTTAAAGAAAGTGTTTCGTAAGAAAATGATTCTCATGATCATAATATTACTTACTTACTTATTTACAAATGGCTTTTAAGGAACCCGAAGGTTCATTGCCGCCCTCACATAAGCCCGTCATCGGTCCCTATCCTGTACAAAATTAATCCACTCTCTATCATCACATCCCATCTCCCTCAAATCCATTTAAATATTATCCTCCCATCTACGTGTCGGCCTCCCCAAAGGTCTTTTTCCCTCCGGCCTCCAAACTAACACTCTATATGCATTTCTGGATTCGCCCATACATGCTACATGCACTGCCCATCTCAAACGTCTGCATTTAATGTTCCTAATTATGTCAGGTGAAGAATACAATGCATGGAGTTCTGCGTTGTGTAACTTTCTCCATTCTCCTGTAACTTCATCCCTCTTAGCCCCAAATATTTTCCTAAGAACCTTATTCTCAATTATCCTTAATCTCTGTTCCTCTCTCAAAGTAAGAGTCCAAGTTTCACAGCCATACAGAACAACCGGTAATATAACTGTTTTATAAATTCTAACTTTGAGATTTTTTGACAGCAGACTAGATGACAAAAGCTTCTGAATCGAATAATAACACTCATTTCCGATATTTATTCTGAGTTTAATTTGCTCCCGAGTGTAATTTATATTTGTTACTTTTGTTCCAAGATATTTGAATTTTTCCACCTCTTCGAAGGATAAATCTCAAATTTTTATGTTTCCATTTCGTACAATAATCTAGTCACGAGACATAATCATATACTTTGTCTTTTCGGGACTTACTTCCAAACCCATCGCTTTACTTGCTTCAAGTAAAATTTCCTTGTTTCTCATGATCATAATATAGTAGTTTTAATCGCAGAAAATTATAAGACTGGTTGTGGTGTGTGCAGTAGACAGAGATGCATATAATTAGGCTATTATGATGCTGTGTGAAAGTCACAGTCGTGGGTTTAGATATCGTGTAAGAACCGGAAGTTTCTTGATATTAATTAATTAATTAATTCACTCACTCACTCACTCACTCACTCACTCACTCACTCACTCACCGAATCACTGCCAATGAAATGTAGTTTTTAAGAAAAACTGCTGGCCATACAAGATTAGACAAGAAAACAAATTTGGATATTTTGAAAGAATTAAATATTGACCCAATTTTAGAGAATATTCTAAATTATAGACAGAAATGGAAATCTCATATACTTAGGATGTCTAGAACGAGAATACCACGCCAAGCACTGAAGTACTGCCCTTTAGGAACAAGATCTTTTGGGCCGTCCGCAGATTGGATTGGACTGTAACAGGCCACCAGGCTTAATACGTGATAGGAAGAAGAAGAAGGAGAAGAAGAAGAAGAAGAAGAAGAAGAAGAAGAAGTAGAAGTAATCAGTGGAGACTCTTTGAGGCACAAAACACAACCGGATACATTTTACGTGATTTTTTTATATCGTTAATTTTTTTCAACAGGAATATAAAAAATATTATTTTAATTCACAAAATTATTTTTTCACTTCTGTACTCAGTAAAATTGTATGTTCAATAATCAGTTGGACCTCCATTGTTCTTCAGACATTCTAACACGTTTACGCATACTCAGAACCAATCATTCAATACACATTCCTCACGAAATTTCTTTATTGTATTAGTCGCACAGGTTTTGCTTACAAACAATTGTGTGCAAATTCTCTGTGAGACCTGCAGCATCTATTCATTCCAGTTATTTGCATTTCTACTCCTCAGACACACTTTTTATTCCCATATTCACAGTATCCAATAACACCACACTTTGTATATGAAACACTTCGTAAAACGATAGTCATTCATTTCAGCAGAACTTAATTTGGAAAAAGAACCTTCATGCTATTGTATGAAGCGAGAAACGAACTTTCGATTGGCGTTAGTCCGGTCACGATATCTCAATCGGCTGCGGAGATATAACGTCAAGCCTACTACTTAAAATGATAAGTATTTTCTTTGTTTTGGAAGATTATAAAAAAAAATTATCAAACGATAGAAAAATTTTTGTGATTTTTTTCTGGTACCAATATGTTCTTACACCCTTCACATTCCTTGAAAAAATGTATTACCAAATTAAACATACTGGTTGTCCACCGTTAGCGAGTCTAACTGCGAGCCCAGCGGTCCCGGCTTCGATTCCTTGTGAGGACGAGTTGCCTGGGTGAGGTTTTTTCGGGGTTTTTCCCTTACTCCTATGGATGAATATCAGGTAACTTTATCAGGCGATTAGAACTCCACTCATCTTCGCCACTTCCATTCCTCCCCCATCATCCTTTCCTCATCCCGTTTCTGGTTTTTCAGATCACTCTGTAGGCGGCCTCCCGGAACTACTGGCTCTCTCGACCGGCCTCCGGGGAATGTTGGATGGCTTCTGCAACGAGCACTCGAGGCGGACCTACTCGAGGGAGGAGTTTCGCCTCGGACCGACAGGGGGGCCTTGGGGGAAGTTGCCGAAGCAGGAATGGTATATGGATTCTGTCGGCTGTAGCGCAGATCACATATAGATTGCTCATTCCTATGTTAAAATCGGTTGCACTTTGAAGAGAACAACAACTAGGATCGCCACCCGTCCGCTGTAAACGAACACGAGATGACAGTATGGTCGCTAATGCAATTTAAATGGGAGTCATCACGTGATTCCTTATGTAAAAACTAGATGGCAGCATAGTAAACATGACAAAAAGTTGTTACCGTCAAAACCTATGACGCCGAGTAATTTGGGTATATATGATCTAGGACTGTAGGGACCGATTGTTAGAGAGTCATGTGGTTGTGTTGTTGAACGTAGGGGATCTATGGCACGCAACTCATTCCACATCCAGGGTTACCGCAATAGATCTCAACAGGTCGCAGTGCTGGGTCATCCGTGCCCCCCTCATTTAAATTTCATTCCATTCCAAACATACTGGTTTAGCATTAATAGATTAATCCGTCATCAGAAATGTACAGTTTTTCAAAACAGCAATAATTTTATAAAAATTCACAATTCGAAAAATAAATGTCGTATTTCCACGTTTTTTCCATCAATAGATGTCTCAAAGTCTAAATAATTCACAAAATATTCATGAGGAAGATACTAATAGCAGTAGGCCTATAGAACCAGGAGAGGTAAATTTGATACTGGTCTTAAAGTTTTGTTAGGTATTTCAGGTTGTTGGGTTTTTCCTCAACCTATTAAGAGCAAATGCTGGGTAATTTTCGACGCTAGACTGTGGACTCAATTCGCTGGTACTATCATCTTAATTTCACTAATACACTAGATAACCATAGCAGTTGATAAAAGGTCGTAAAATAAACAGACTACAATAGTGGAGTAATCACAAAGCTGCAGAGGAAGACTGGTGGAAATTAAATGTGAAAATAAATAGATGCAAAATACAGTATATTTACTTACTTACTTACTTACAAATGGCTTTTAAGGAACCCGAAGGTTCATTGCCGCCCTCACATAAGCCCGCCAGCGGTCCCTATCCTGAGCAAGATTAATCCAGTCTCTATCATCATACCCCACCTCCCTCAAATCCATTTTAATATTATCCTCCCATCTACGTCTCGGCCTCCCTAAAGGTCTTTTTCCCTCCGGTCTCCCAACTAACACTCTATATGCATTTCTGGATTCGCCCATACGTGCTACATGCCCTGCCCATCTCAAACGTCTGGATTTAATGTTCCTAATTATGTCAGGTGAAGAATACAATGCGTGCAGTTCTGTGTTGTGTAACTTTCTCCATTCTCCTGTAACTTCATCCCGCTTAGCCCCAAATATTTTCCTAAGCACCTTATTCTCAAACACCCTGAACCTATGTTCCTCTCTCAGAGTGAGAGTCCAAGTTTCACAACCATACAGAAGAACCGGTAATATAACTGTTTTATAAATTCTAACTTTCAGATTTTTGGACAGCAGACTGGATGATAAGAGCTTCTCAACCGAATAATAACAGTATATTAGCATTTCTTATTGTAATAACCGTTCTTAAAATAAAGACGCTCTTTTTTATTATCCTGATTAACTTCCCCTTTTATGCTACATACACCCTCTGAGGATAGAGAAGGGAAATTTATTGGATCGCACACCATATCGCACACAATATTGGTCATGGGATCTGCATGACACAAGGCCACCGCTGTGACATCACAGAGCAATCACAAGACAACGGACAATCATCCAGTCCCGTGGATGGAAGATAAATTTCTTTCAATGCCCACGCTGGGAAGCTCACGCGCTATCCACGGGGTGGAGGAAAAATACTGAATGCTCTGAAATCCTGTGTACGTTATATTCTTGCCGAGAGTCAAACCTTAGTCTGCTGCATTCATAGCCGGATATATTATCACCTTAGGCACAATGTATAAACCTCTGTATTCAAAATGATGTACTTTATGTTCATCTCCTTGACATGTGACGTGTGCGGTGACATCATTACTGTGATCAGAGTACGTAGATCGTGAAGGTCATTTCACAGTAATGAACCATTTCCGTGGAAAGTAGAGAATGCTGGCTGCTAAGGCATGTAGTTCTAGCGCTGCATGCTGTATTAGTAATGAAGGAATAAATTCAACGTATAAAGTCAACTTGGGCGAGAAATGTACGACAAATATATCGCCTGGGGTTCCCTAACAGGGGACGGTTCTTTCACGTGCCGTGAATCTACGATCCTTCCAGCTTTACTTCCCTCTCGGAGGAAGCTATGCTACGGATTTTATTGTCCTATATAATCCATTGCTCTCTGCCAGATTTGAACCCCTGAACTCGGGGCTAACGGTTAGCATGGTTACCATTAGACCTCTCAGGACGAGAAGGAAGAAGGCATGTATCATTCTTGAAATTGAAACCGCTTGTGTTCTGGATATGTTACTTTACGAAGCACCTTTAGTTGTTAAACAGTTGGAAGATAACACTGAACAACAAATTTGTACTTTTTGTCTTGCTCCGAAATAAAAATAGGTAAATATTACTAATATGTGTGCCCTAAATCTGAATTTAAAAACCAAATTGTCCCATCACGTACCATTTTCCGGGGAAAGTGAATTGAATTTTTGTAAGAAAATTTCTCTTTTTTATTTTTCACTGCTACTGGTAAAATTATAACAGACTAAGGATTCAAAATGTCTCATAATATACTTGAAAAATGTGTACTGGATACAAAAATTATGTTACATAATTTAAAACACAAAAAAGCTCAACAACAATACAAATTTTTCATGTATATAACTAGAAAAATCTCTGAATTTGAACTCACCATTTAAAAGGATTTTCTGGATGACTTCCGTTTATAACTAGACCCAGGACTGTCTTTTACAAGGGACCAACAATAGTCTGCAAGCATGCTGGATGATGATCTTCCTTTATATCGTCTTTCCATTTCCGTTATTTCTTGATGAAATCTTTCCCCATGCTCGTCGCTTACCGCTCCAAGGTTAGGAGGAAAGAAATCCAAATGAGAATGTAAAAAGTGTATTTTGAGAGACATATTATTACACCCCATTTTCTCATATTCAGTTAACATGGTTTCCTCAAGTTCGTTATACTTGTCTGCCTAGAATAACCAAGGAAATTTGCTTTGAATGCGCGTCATGCCATTTTTTCTGTAACGGAAAGTTTTTCCTCAAACAAAGAGTCAGCCATAACTTTACGAAGTTGTGGACCAATGAAAATGTCCTCTTTTAATTTGTCTTCACTCGAACTGGTAAACTCTTCTTTTAAATAATGAAAACTACACCCTTGTTTGTTCATTGAGTAGACCTCACTTTGAACTGTTATGAAATTCACTGAATAGAAGGGACCTATATCTGTTTATTTATTAGAAGTACAAAAGAACATGCCAAAAGCCATAATAAACCGGAAATATGTCATAAACTCATAAAATGCATTAGCTTTGTTTTGGTTTACAACCCCCAACACGCGCCCGATGTTTGCTGGGAGAGCGCTTATCGAAAAGTGAAATCATAGTATATCTTAAAATCATTACGTGATACGAAGAAAATAGTTGCATTTTCGGATTCAGCGCATACCAAATCATAAGGGACAAATTGTTTTAAGTCAGAGCAAAATTCTGGTTGTCAGTATTGTTCCATATCTATGCAAGATGTTAACTAATAGGAAACTAGGCTATGTAGGAAATTAAAAAAAAAATGGATAGAAGACCTAAAAAATTCTGATATAAACATAGAATCAATTTCACATTGATTTTTAATTAGAGGTACTTTTCAGTTTATATAGTTGAGTCCTTACATTGATACGTCATGTTTATTAAACCAGTAGGCCTTGTATAAAATAATGACATGGAATTCATGGACTAAATCTAATTGCGAAACATTTATGCTGTTCCCGATTGTTATTGTGAGCATGGATGGGATTGTAAGGATGTTTGGGATTTGAAATAAAAGTTTGTTATTTCTTTTCATTTTTGTCTTCATGCTCCCCGCATTTAAATTTAACAAGGTAGAGCCTTCTCGTTAATTACTTCATAATCGTTTTCTCATTCCGCGAGGCCTAGTCTTGAGACAACAATGCAATTCACAAGTCAATATGGCGTCTTGTTTGAAATTATTGAGAGAAATATTAATATGCCATTGCAGAGATCTGGAATCATTTGAAAATTAATTCCATACTTAGAATTAGACTATGTTTAATTAACTATTTATCTTTATATTCCCCCCATTTATCAATCACCCACATTTGTGTACGAATAATAATTTTATTAAATTAAAATGAAGTTTAATATTTCGTTAAGCTTTTATATGTTAAAAAAAGATTTATCTGGATCTTTCCCAAGTTCATCTCATGCCGAAATAATACAGGGACATCATTTTATTTTTACTAACATTTTTAATATTAACCTGTCTATACCTTTAGAGAACCGGAAATACCGCTTGCTCCCCCCTCCAAGACTGGAGTTCGATGATACTGGCGTAAAACACAAATCACTCTACTAGGTATAGGAAGGAAGAAAAGTAGTTCATCCATTTACGTAAACTAGGAAATATCGCGATTTTGAGTTTGATAATTTTCATTAGATTTTTCTTTAATCAAAGTACAGTACTGTATTAAGAATAAGTGTTTTTACTCACGAAGTGAGTTATCCATGCCAACGTATTCATTATGCAGTGTATATTATACTGTCTACAGCACATTAGCGTACAATATAGAGAAAGAAGTTAAATTGAAAAATAATCATAATATGAATATTTAAACAGAATTTTGAAAATGGTAGCCGTTCATTTCGATACAGGCTTCAGTTCTTTTGTGCATATTATCGCACTATAGACTATTGCATCTAATTCCAATTGCCAGTTTCGTCCTTCGTATTAGTAACTCATGTTGAAATAATTCTGTACCTACTCTACGTACTGTAAATTCTATCTTCACTTCTGCCCGACCCGAAAATATAAAATTACTCAGACATGCTATCTACTGTCCGTCCAAGTGGTTATGCCGCAGGATTGTAGAAAGGGAGGAAATCACGTGACAGTTAATTACTTAACCAGGCCCTTTTATTTAAGTTAAATTAAACAGCTGCATAATATTACGTAAACGTCCAATTCCTAAGAGAAATTAATGTTTTCAGAAAAGAGCTAAGACAGCCCAGCTTTTACAGAGAGGTGAGCAGAAGCAGGTGGGGGAAATCGGGATGCGACGTAGGCAAACGGACAGTACCTGTGCGAAAGTATGATTCAATATTGAAAGCTCTTTCGTCACTGGAAAACGCGAACATATTTCTGGAACGTACTATACTCAGTAACTCAGTACTGCTTACTATCTGCGGTCTTGGTTCTGTGTGGAGTTGGAACTTCCTTAGTAGTGAAGTACATTCAAAAACTCAGGTACAATAAAAATTGAAGTAAAAATAAAATGATGTCCCTGTAGATCTACAGCAAATGTTTTTAACACGGCTTCTTTTGTATACAGGTATAAATCACTGAGATAAAGAAGCAGAAAAAGACATTATTAATTAATTAATACATCATCGTCATTGTTGGAAATGCCTATAAGATAACATATCGCATGACTGGGTCGTTTGTCTCAGAACTGCTGCGATGCACATAACCTCTTCAAATATAAAAAAGAGGATAGATCCGCTAACATAATAACCAGAGACCGGAATTTGGCAGAATGCCTTTTTAAATGTGTTAAATCTATCTTCATTTTGAAAGTAAATCTGTACGAATTATACCTTTTGTGATTGAAACGTCACAGTTTTATGTTGCCCTTTTCTGCCTTTTTTAATACAAATGTCTAATTTACAAAATAAATGCTTTTTTGCCTTTATTTGATTATTTATCTCTTATTTATTGATAAAATTTATTATTAAAAATTGCCTAAAGGTATATTTTAATTTATTTCTATAACCGCTACAATGAAAGTGACTTCACCGAATGTATATTATTGTCTTTCAGTCAGTTCATATTCTCTTTGCAACAATGAGTGCTGCCGTGCAAAAATGTATAACAGTAAGCGTTCTAAATATTTCATATCGCAACATATCAGTACAACCAAACACAAAAATGCACTTTCCAAGGCTACTGGAAGAAGATTTCTTTGCTTCCAACAGTAATTACAACATCGAGTCGAAAATCTCAATTTGCATTCGACTTATGTAAAGCTTTTCTTGCTGCCGAAATCCCTTTGTGGAAAGTGCAAGGTTGTGGGTCTAGTGCAAGATTTTTGTAATTGCCTTTTGCGTATTTTAGCTATTTATAATGCCTTTTTGCCTGCCTATTTTAGCTATTTATGATGTCTTTTTGCCTGCCTACTTTAATGATTCATAATGCCTAAACTTTCGGTGTCTGTTCATTAGTAATTAATACATCGCGTTATTGTTGGAAATGTCTATAAGACGACATACCGGATGATTGGGTCGTTTCTCTCAGAAACAGTTGCGATGCACATAACCTCTTAAAATATAAAAACAAAAGAGGATGCATCCGCCAACATAATAAGTATAGGTTGTTCATTCCATTTGATCATGTTGTAGTAGAAGCATAACGATTTATTGTTGGAAATGTCTATAAGACGACATACCGGATGATTGAGTCGTTTCTCTCAGAAACAGTTGCGATGCACATAACCTCTTAAAATATAAAAACAAAAGAGGATGCATCCGCCAACATAATAAGTATAGGTTGTTCATTCCATTTGATCATGTTGTAGTAGAAGCATAACGATTTATTGTTGGAAATGTCTATAAGACGACATACCGGATGATTGAGTCGTTTCTCTCAGAAACAGTTGCGATGCACATAACCTCTCAAAATATAAAAACAAAAGAGGATGCATCCGCCAACATTATAAGTATAGGTTTTTCATTCCATTTGGGTCCACATCTGTGGAGTAACGGTTAGCGCATCTAGCCGCGAAACCAGGTGGCCCGGGTTCGATTCCTGGTCGGGGCAAGTTACCTGGTTGAGGTTTTTTCCGGGGTTTTCCCTCAACCCAATATGAGGAAATGCTGGGTAACTTTCGGTGTTGGACCCCGAACCCATTTCATCGTCATTATCACCTTCATCTCATTCAGACGCTAAATAACCTAAGATGTTGTTAAAGCGTCGTAAAATAATCTACTAAAAAAATTCATTCCATTTGATCATGTTGTAGTAGAAGCATAACGATACTCTATTAAATACTAAATTTTCTAGCGTTGATGGAATTGCCAATTGAGTATTCGCATTAAAATTACTTGGCATCCGCCTGACAGCTGTGGAAACCTCGGGAAAACCCCAACCGAGACTATCATACTAAGCGGGAATCAAACCCACGCCCGAGCGCAGCTCCTGAGCTGGAAGCAAACGTCCCTCCCAGGTCATGACTATTCTTGATGTAATAATGTAAGTAAACAAACCGTGTTTTTGTGGTTTTATGAAATGATTTAAAACACAGGACGAGAATCAGTCATACTTCGCGTGGATACAAATACTGTTATTTGATGGACGCTGAATCCTCGTTTCCCTGTTTCCACGAAACATTGAATGACAATAATGTTGTTCACCTTGGGAGTCTGATTCCACCATCTGCTTGCTAGTGGCGCTAATGGACTCGGTCTGACCACAGCGTTTGAAGCCTGCTCAGAAAACTCCAGATCCCGCGAATTATGTGTTGCATTTAGTAAACAAGTTTCGTATAGACTATCCATAATGAAAAACTTCAGATCTTGTTTCAGTAGCGAAAGTCTCGGAGACTTATAGGAGGCCAGGGTCCCCTACCGGTGCGCGGTTGCTAGAGGTGAAGTTGTGTCGTCAGTTTGACTGATTGTGGATAGTGTAGTGCTCATGTTTACCACGTGCTGTGGGTCCTACGAGCTATGGAAATACAAACCAAAACGACGGTGAGTTTGTGAGCATTCATATTTTATTCTAAACTGATGTATTATGTATTAGTCTATTTAAACCGTGTGTCATGTCGCACAAGGACTGACACGGTGGTATAGTTACATTTTAACTTGAAATAACATTAATTATACCTTAAAATATTGTGACATATGTTATGAAGTCAAACAACGGTTGTACACTGTCGTTATACTTTACTACTAAATAATAGATTGGGTAAGAACAGTTGCTATGGTTAAATATACGAATCAAAACAGCAATTGTTTCGTATTATATCATATTAACCGTATAAAATAGTATAATATATTATTGTCATATCATATATAACAAAATCAAGGGCTTTTATTCTCGTATGTCAATCAGAACTAAAATGTTCTCTGTCTTATAATATTAATAATAATAATAATAATAATAATAATAATATATTTATTTTATTTACTTCGAATATTAATGTGCAAAACAACAGCACAAGGCCAATTACAGTTTAGCACAAAACAATAATAATAATAATAATAATAATAATAATAATAATAATAATAATAATAATAATGTAATTATTTAGCCTGTCATGGTCCTACAAACTGTATATACCCCATAAAGTTCTTTTTTTTTTTTGTCGTTAATGTTTTATTTGTTGACTATATTTGTGTTAAATAAGAGGCGGAAAAACAGTTGAAAGTATGTTTGATTGTTTTTACTGTGTGTTTAACTTATTTCGGGTAATTTTCGAGAAGACACCGGTCTTTTACAAGGTATGTGATAAGGTTAATGGGTTAGTTGAGGAGATATCTATGTGACGTGATTTGAATGATTTAAGATTGGAAATTACCCAAAATAATTTCAACAATTTTTCTGCGACTTGTTAAACACACATATGCCGGTTATTCAACAAATAAAAAGCTATGACAAAAAAACATTTTTTTTTGATGACCATGACGGACTAAATAATTACCAATAGGCCTAATAATAATAATAATAATAATAATAATAATAATAATAATAATAATAATAATCTTCAGCGATCTTCACCGTGACTAAGGAAGCTAATTATCTAAGTATTTCTGTTTTAAAATAACCAACACCAGTAATTATGTCGAGGAAAAA
Source organism: Periplaneta americana (assembly GCF_040183065.1). NCBI lineage: Eukaryota > Metazoa > Arthropoda > Insecta > Blattodea > Blattidae > Periplaneta > Periplaneta americana. The sequence goes on from NC_091120.1 coordinate 46,587,831, forward strand.
TGCTCCATTTTTATTATTTTAGTCCACGGTGAAATATTAATTTTTACTCCATATCTATTTTAGTTTCGGTCCAAGAGAAATACCTGTCTTTAGGAAAGTATTGCCATTTTATTCCCAGATGTACAATACCATTTATGATCTAGGAAAAATACTTTTCTTTAACGCAGTAAGTCCTAAGAATCGCCTCGATACATTTTAAAATATTCATGTTGTGGGTTAACGAAGGTTTACGAAAAATGGTGGTGATAATAATAATAATAATAATAATAATAATAATAATAATAATAATAATAAATATTTCTCTATATTATAGAAAACCCTATTAAACCTGATCAAAGTTAATACTGTATAATAGTTTTAAATTCAATTATAGTATTATATTAAAAGCAACGAATTTAGAATTTAAAGAAGAAATATCGTAAGTGAATCTTGTCCGTTAGCATTGTAGTTTGAAACTCACTAACTGTATATTATTATATTAAAAGGAACAAATTTAGAGCATTTAAAAATATCACAAGTCAATTTTGTCTTTTAGCATTGTAGTTTTAAACTAAATTATATTATTACGGTATATTAAAATGAATAAATTTAGAGCATTTAAAAATATTGCAAGCAAATTTTTTCTGATATCATTGTACTTTTAATCTCAAATTATATTATTATATTAAAAGGAACAAATTTATAATATTTAGAAATATCGCAAGTAAATTTTCTGTTAGCATTGTAGTTCTAAACGGAGTTATATTATATTGAAAGGAACAAATTTAGAGTACCGTATTTAAAAAGATGAAGAAAGGGCAACATTAGCCCTATTTGATGTTGGATTCAAGTAGCTAATTGCAAGTTTAAGTTAAATTTTTCAATACTACAAAAGGGCTAATGAAACGAATAATGACGGACGGTCTCTTATGTTTAACAAAAGTTGAAGAGTTTAGTAGTTAATACGAACTTTTTGAAGTACGATACAAATTTACCTTGAACAGATATAAACTGTGAAATTAACTAATATTATCGTCAGACTGTGCTTTTTTTTTTACGGAACGCGGTGCCGAAACGCAGCTTTACACACGAACAACAGCTATGGTTTTTGTGTATTCATGTTACCTATAATTTTAAAAGTTTGTAGTTTAGACAACACTGTGAGGAGAAATAGATCTTTAGCAATTCTTCTGAAGTGCTGTCTTCCGATGTTATCCCTATTTTCTAATCATAGTCTCATTTGACTACTTATTTACAAGCGAAAGTGGGCAATTGGAATAGATATACCTTAAACTGGGGTAAAGAGAATCACATGTGGTAAAGTGGATCATATGTGTATTGCTTAGATAAGTCAGCGCCACATGGATCACACATGCAAAGAAAACCTTTCTTCTATAAATGCCACTAAAAATAGTTTTCTTTGCATGTGTGATCCATGTGGCGCTGACTTATCTAACATTACACATATGAGCCACTTTACCACATGTGATCCTCTTTACCCCAGTTTACGGTACTCATACAGTATTCTATATAGACAGGTATGCCATGTCGCTGCGGCATGAGTGGCAGCTGTGGCATTGCACGGGAATAGGACCTGGTTACGCTGTGTGATGTGTGAGACTACAAGTCTGTTCTGAAATCGGTGAACTAGCGCTGAGTTACTTCTCGTGATTTCGGAAGTGAAAATCCGCCATTACACTACTTGATTATTGAGAACCTCACAAAACAAAACCTCGCCAGCCTTTGCTCAGCGTATATGCAAGGCATAATGAAAACCTAAACGAACCTAACCTGTCACAGATCCCATATTCAAGGCATAATAAAAGTCTAAACTAACCTAACCTAACCTAACCTAACCTGCCATAAATTCGTATATGGAAGGCTTGTTTTGCTATTAGAACTATGCAAAAGATAGTAAATATCAATACCTTAAAAACAATATACTTTGCATACTTCCACTCGATAATGAGTTTTGGAATAATATTCTGGGGAAATTCCACAGATAGTAACAGTATATTTCTATTATAAAAAAGAGTAATTAGAATAATAGTAGGTGCCAAATCTAGGGAATCTTGTAGGACTATTTTAAAAAAACTACAAATAATGTCCATGGCTTGTCAGTATATCTTTTCATTAACAGTCTTCCTCGTATGTAATCTTGAAAACTTTGTAACTAATTCAACGGTTCACAGCATAAATACACGTCAAAAAATGACTTTCATACTCCATCGGCAAGTCTATCGTGCTATCAAAAAGGAGTGCGTTATATGGCAGTAAAAATTTTTAATAGCCTCCCTATCGATATAAAAAATTAAACTCAAAACATAAGATTATTTAGGGCCAAATTAAAGAAGTATCTAATTTCTCACGCCTTCTATTCTGTAAGTGAATTCATGACATTCAATAACACTTCATGAAATTGATACTAAAACTATGTGTTGTACTAGTGGACTATATTGTAAATCTCGTCTGTATATATATTTCATCTAGACTGTGACTATAAATTAAGACTTTATAATAGTATTAAGTTTTTTGACTTGTTCCATATTCTAGCTGTAAAGCAATGTATGGATACCATGGAGTGTTAATAAATACAATACAATAGCATGAGTTTACACTGTTATCTGTGCATTTCCAACTGGTGGCTCAAGGTCAAGCAATGGACTGCATTTGCCAAGTGTGCTTACCCCAATCCTGGACCATTCTCCTCAACTAAAGTCAGTTGGGACAGCCGGAATTACCAGTGCTTCACTTCACAGACTCGTGCGTGGTTTGTACTTAGTACGTGACCTTGATCCGCCAGTTCGAAATGCACAGATAATAGCGTGTTACTTTCGCAATGTCACCAAACTTATGTTGGTATGACTGCGGAGATAGCTCTAAATAGTTAAAGGTGTATAAGCGAAGTACGAGTAAGTAACTCAGCGCAAGTTTAGCCCTGAATTCCCCTTTTACTTCCTTATTTTCATGTTGATGAAATCAGGTTTTATAACAAATACGAAAATGCGTGGACTACTTTTCAAATTAATATGACTTAAATTCCCCCTTTTTTATTTTCTAACAGCTCATAACAGCAAATGCCCATCTGTGAACGGACAGTATTATGAAGCTATTATTATATAGGGCTATTATTTTATGAATAGCTCTTATCGCAGCTTCAGGTGAACATTCATGGCCTAAAGTCGGCCTCGTTAGCGTAGTCGGTATAGCGCTGGCCTTCTGTACTCGAGGTTGCGGGTTCGATCCCGGCCCAGGTCGATGGCATTTAAGTGTGCTTAAGTGCGATAGGCTCATGTCAGTAGATTTTACTAGCATGTAAAAGAACTACTGCGGGACAAAATTCCGGTACGCGAACGACGCTGATATAACCACTGCAGTTGCGAGCGTCGTTAAATAAACTATAATTTAAATTTTCATGGCCTAAAATAATTAAATAGCTTTTATCATAAATACAGAGGGACTATTTTGACATAGTTTGTACGTCAACAGACTTTTAGGATTACACAAGACAACATATTGTAGCCTCTAATATTATGTTTCAACCACGGTCGTGGCGCATGGGCTGTCCGAAACGTTACGTGTATACATTGAGCGACTTCGTTTACAAACTTTTGGAAAATCAGGATGTGATCACTAGATGTAAGAATTTAAATTAGAAAATATCAATTTTAGACACCTAAAATAGTTTTCAAAAGTATTGAACTCTTTGAAAAATAAGAATAAGGCCTAAAGTAAATTGGTAAACTATATAATATAAAGAACATGTATCGTTTGATGAGAATATTTTTATTCTTTACTAAACTAATTTGTAGCATTTTATGTCATGGGCTCGTAACTAATAAACAGTCGATTATATAACGCTGTTCCGGAAGAAAAATGACGCAACTGTAAAATTGGGATGAATATTAAAAACACCCCTTACTAGTACTATTTAAAAGTGACCAAAATCTATAATATTTTGCTTTATTTCAATTGTCATAATATATTTTTTCAAATAATTATTTATTTAGCTATATATGATTTATATGGATATAAAATTCTGTTTTTTGCTTCTTCTCAAAACATTTTATGTTGCACTTATGTCGTTGTTCCTCCGGAACAGCGATATCGGTATTAGTATATTAATTTTCTCCGCAACCATACTAGTTAATAGGTGGTAAATTACCGGATTTGTAAAAGTGAAACATTTACATTTTTATGAGATGCATAATGTAATTAAAAATTACTGAGAAAGCTCTTCTCTCAAACGCATTATGAAATCAATTCCACAATCAATATCTTATACCACGTGTTTATAATCATACTAGATTCCTGATCATAATGTGACTCCGATTGGCGATTAGTGATTCTGCATGCAAACTGTGTATGCTTGGGAAATCAAATTATATGCTTTAAAAGCCAATTCACACGGGGATAGTTTACAGGAGTCAAGTGCTTGAAGCAACTCCACTTTCCTTCGACTTTCCCCGTGTGATATGGTCGAGACAGTCAAGTCGTGACTTGGCGGTCAAGCAGAATTTGAGTTGACGACTCGTCACCTTTTGTATCCACTTTCCCGTCACGTGATCAACTTGACTCCACCACTTTCCTTGTTTGAATGCTAACTTGTAGAAACTTGCAAGCAGATATTAACAATTACTAATTCTGCTTACAAATCACTTGGATTTGTAATTCGAAATTATTCAAGCAACATCTGTTTTTAGGTTAGGCCTACACCTGGTTTGAAGCAAGTGGAATATGCTACTATAATTATTTGGAATCCTCGTTGCAACAACAACGTTCATCCTATCGAGTTGATACAGAATAAATTCCTGAGGTCCCTATATTATAAGATATTCAAAATACATTGTCCATTCCAGTTCCAAACTTGATTATTGAGATTTTTCGTTTCCATACTCTCAATGACACACGAACGACTTAATCGATGATATTTCTCAGAAAAATATAATACTGATTCCGTTGAAATACTCAAACTAATTCCATTTTATATCCCTCAAAATATATATAGAAGAAATTTGGTATTTAATATCTCTAGATCGAGACAAATATCACAACTTTTTCCTTGTTTTGGCCCTGTAATTTATTACCGGTATCGATTTATGAAATTTCTTATTTTTGAATCATAATAACATCTCTTTAATGTTTTCATTTCTTTCATTTCTGTTGCTAATGAGTTGAAAAATATATTAGTACCTATTTGCTGTCCATGTGAATCATTATCAATAATTAATTATAAATTATATTTATGTGAAGAAGGTGCTTTGATATGCATCTAGCCTGTGTGCCTACTTTCCAGTAAGTCATAGTAAATAAATAAATATATATATAGAACTTCCGTGGAATATGCAGGACGAGAAAACTTCAGTAACAATAAAAATTAAAATTAAACAAGAGGCAATTATTTCAGAAACTTTTTACGAAACTTATGGAACAAGATGGCCAGAACATTAATATAGAAGTGGTTCGCAAAAAAAAGGTAAAAAAAAACTTAAAACAGTGTACCTTTAAGCATACAACATTCAGCGCGCGTTTTTTTATGTGTGGAACATGGTTTTAAGTTTAATGTCTCCGTGTGATCAAAAATATGGCCTCAAGTTTAGCGGCTTCAAGCACGTGACTCCTGTAAACTATCCCCGTGTGAATCAGGCTAAAGATACGAATCCGCCATAATTATTTTTTGTATGTAGTACGTATAGATCTGTGGATGGGGTAACGTTACGCGAAAAGAAGAGAAGTGAAGATATTAGATCAGAATTGGGAATATTTAACATGAATAGTAAAATAGAAGCTAACAGAAAACAAGTGGCTTGAATATCTGGAAAGAATGGAGGGTCATAGAATCCCCAAAAATGTGTTATTCTACATACCACAAGCTAAGAGAAACATAGGCAGACTAAGACTGAAATGTTTCGACCAGGACCAATCGGTGCACGCTCTGATGATTTAGGCTATGTCTTCCAAAACGGATGACTCTGTATATCTTTGCTTACCGGTTGCCTTGACACGGTACGGTGTGTGATTTTTCTGCTGTGTGATTGGCCGAAGTTCTCCTTTCTGCCGCGTGCATTGAAGTTGATTTGATCGACTGTGGGAAACGAGGGATAAGCAAAAAACGCGCACACCACCACTCATGGCAAGGTCATAGCACAGTTTAGTATATACAGTTGCGAAGCTCAATACTTACTAAATATGCAAACATAGACAGTTGAAATATGCATCCATAGATAGTTGCTAGCCACCAGGATCGCTACTATAGCCTCATCACAGACTCTTTCCCTAGCAGACGATAAAATGTATTGTACTTTTGATATCGTGTTCTTTTGAAAAATTAAAATCTTCCTTCCACTATTGAAATACGAAATGCATAAGGTTTATATATTATTTTCGTAAAGTGTATATTATATTTTATGAACTCACCTTCCTGGATCTTTCGGAAGGATAACTCTGACCTCTTTTTCTTAGAATTTATAGTGCAACAAACGTCTCCTTGTCTCATATTACTACTCAGATTATTGTATTTTAGCCATTTACAGTTATTACAACCGATAACGGACATTTCACAGTTTACACAACTTTTCACAACAATGAGAAATACGGCACAGTCAATGCCTTTTCGATCTAGACCAGGCCGTAATATATGTTCGGTTTTTCTATTTCAGTGTATGGAGCTCGGTGAATTATTATATTATAACTTTATTGCGTATCATAGACAAGTTTTATTTAGTGTAATGTGTCCATAAGTTCCCTTTACTTCCTGTTGCATAATATGTTGCAGAAATAATTACAAAACTGTGTTATTTTAATGTGAAGAGAATTTTACATGTTAACATAATATTTTCGCATCAACATTTTAAGTTTAGAATGGAAGCTATTTTGAGGTTTAATAAAAAAGAATTTATATTGTGATTTTAATATAGCACATCTACCTTCCTTGATAAAGACAGAAAATGTATCATACCACTCTTATGAAATTAGTGTACGTACGATTGTTACTTCGTCTCTTAGTAAACATAACCTATAATATTTCCATATGAATGGCAGGGCATTGGAGACCACTAAAATTAGACAGAAAGGGGCAACTGGGACAGTAAACATAACCTATAATTTCAACATATCTAAATATTCGTGCATAAATATTGAATAGTGCATAAATGAATGTACAATTATTTCGCAATATTTAATCGAAATAAAGGCAGGTAGGTCTATTACACATACGAACAACGTAATTTTCACACCAAAAATAATGTTACACCTTAACTCGCAAGGAATTATATCTGAAGTGTCTCCTAATCATTGTTTTAAATTTTATTAATGCAATTACACTACATTTTAGAGAAATATATGTTACTTTTTATGCATTCCAATTAATTTATATGGTTGAAACGCCGCCCATCGTGATGGGGTTAAGCGAGTCACATGGTCTGCCTTACGGCCTGTATTAGATCACGATGGCAGTGACACAGTCTATTATTTCTAGTACACACAGCGCTCCAAGCGGCTAGTAACTATCGCGAGAAATGCAAAAAATCACACCAAGCTTCACGACTGTATATACTAGACTGTGGTCATAGCCTATTTCTGCGAGAGCAATTTCTTGGGATTGCTAAGCTGAAAGTTTCAGGAATCAATTAATCAATAGCATACCTAGGGTAAAGATATCTGATTCATCAAGTATATTAAAAGGATTATGAATACATTTTACTATAACTGCCAGTAAAATTTTGTTTAAGCTAAGAAAATGTTCTTCCTACGTCACATGACGTTACAGGGACAAAATAATAATAACAAAAATCAATATACAAATTATCAATATTTATATTTTACACAATATATACAAATAATTCGTTTATCAAAACCTATCCCGTTGCAGTGAACGAAAACATATATTCTGAGGTTATGAAATGTAAATCTTTTACGAACATCACATAAAATTTGTTTAAACTAAGAGAGTGTTGTTTCTACGTCATATGACGTTACAGGGGCATACAGTATTTATAATACATTACATTATTATTATTATTATTATTATTATTATTGTTATTATTATTATTATTATTATTATTATTATTATTATTATTATTATTTAATGGCCCCATGCCATGACCTTGCTTACGTACCCATGTGACGTAACAGATGTAGCTACCAGACGAAATTACTCGATCCTCTCTACGTTTGGAAACGAAAATGCGCTGCCTAGTGATAATAGACACGTATGATATACTTTGAGTGAACAAAAGTGAAAAAATTATTGTCAGTTAGGACTAATTTCGGAATAAGCCTTAGTATGAAGAGAAAATAATATTACATGCCCTTCCTTAATTTTATTACTGCTCTTCTCACAGACCCATACTCTCCATACTTGCTTAAGCTCAAACCAACACAGCTGTAGTTTCGTTATCGAAACTGGGTGACGTATTCTACGTGCTGATGATAAATCGTAGATTGTTTTCTTTGCTCTTTCGTTCATAAGTTCGACATTTCGATATGTATTTTGTAATTCTTTTATAGTTTTACTCTGTTAGGTTTCATTTGTGTTTTCTTCTTGGTATCCTTTTGAAGTTGTTACTGTAACTGGAAGGGATATAGGTAGAGAGTAGAAAAGAAAAGGGTAGATCGAGAATGCAAAATCCGAAGAACAAATTTTAAACAATCTGCCAAAGATGCGTTATTTATAGTCAATCTTGGAAGTTTGAATGTAAGCTCACAGCATGTTTTGAACACGAAGGCGATAGTGTAGGATCTCTTGTTTATGTGAATAAATTCGTAAAAAAGAGCTACAGCTGCTGTCCAAATAAGCAGTAATAGTATAGTATCAATATGGAAGAACACATTTAATCTGGAGGAGGAGATCAGAATATTAGTTCACAAACCTTGAGATAGAAGAGAAAATCCGAAGCGATTCACAAAACTTGATTTTCAGGAACATGCCACTCGACGCCATATTTACTGCTATTATCAGAGAAAATAGCTCCTGAATGTTAGACTCCAAATATGAGACTCTAAAGCCAAACCATCTTTCTGCTGACAATGTTCAAGGATACGTAGGCCTACTTCGAGTATTGAGTGGGGGTCGAATTTCGATGGAACAGTAGTGGCATTATAGAATCTTCTTGCTCTGTTCGTGATTGGGATCTGCGCAATAGTGGTTGAAGAATGTTAGGGGTGGAATAACATCTCGTGTAAGTGTATTTGTGCGAGATCGTGCGTATTTGCTTGGTTTCCGCACAAAACCAACCCGCGGTAAGTCTAAAATTCCACATTCAGTATTCCCAACCGAACACACATAACAATTTCCCTCTTACCTCTTAAGTGACATATTCATTTTACTGCTTTAGGCTTTTAACATATTATTTTTAGAGACGTTCAATATAGTAATAATTATAAATTGGAAACTTACCACTGCAATTTCGCCTAAATTGCACTGTTAATTATTGTTTTAAATATTTGCAAAAATTAAGTAAACTCTACAACTCCACTAAAGTTACTGCATTTCGTGATGCATGTAACATTAAGGAAGCTGTTTGTTTTAAGTTCGCATTTATAGACTGCGGGGGAAAAAAAAAGACAGACGTATATCACGGCCTGCTGGAGTATAGTAAATTCCTCTTTCAGGTATATAATAAACGATCTTCGCACAAAATAATGTACGATACACGAGCGGTATGTTTTCTTTCAATTCTCGGAAATTAAAAAAGCTCAACTACGTTTCGCATTTTCAAAGTTTTCCTCGCACATGAAAACTTCAACATACCGCTCTTGTAACTCATATTACTATTCTGTACCTCAAAGGTATTGTATGATAAGTCCATTTTTTCAAATCTAGAGTACAGACAGAAAACAAATATCACGTTTCTTTTTTTCATCTCAGGCAAAGTTACAGATCTATTCCTTTTAATCTTTGAAATAGTGCAGTGGTTTCCAAAGTGGGAGTCGCGACACCCAGGGGGTCGTATAAAGAGCTGAGGGGGATCGTGAGATGTTTAGAAAGTAAAACAAAGACGAATTATTAACACACATTTATTTTGCATTTAAATTCTAAAGCGGTTGAAGGAAGTAAGATCTAAATCGAGGCTGACGAGAAGTAGAGTAACGAAAGTAGGAGATAGTTCAGGGAGCAGTGATGAAGGAAGAGGGGAAACAAGGTGAAAAAACAGTATGACTTAAAGAAATGGTGTGGAGGGGAAATAAATCGTGAGAAAATAAAACTAAGACTTAAAATAAAATAGCAATGTGGAAAAGTTAGCAGTGAGAAGTGCAAATAGTTAGAAATGTGGAGTGTGGGCAAATGTGCCGTACAGAAGGGAGAAGGGTCAAGAATTAGAAGTATAATAATGGGTGAGGAGTAAGGTTAGTGAAAGAATTGATGACGGACAAGAAAAGACTAATGGAAGAATTGCATTAATAACTTAAAAATAAGTATTGACCTAAATGACTTGTACGAGAGGCGTTGTAAAACGGGGAGACGGCACTGTATACTAATAATGTGAAGTGCCGCTCACCAAAAGGTATATTGCTTAAGACAAATATATTCATTCATTCATTTAGGAACATAAATATAAACAATGCTGAATATAAAATTAAAAAAAATCGTTTAATAGTTATAAAGTAAAAAATAATTAATATGATAAGTATGTCTATTTTTTTTCTCATAAAGTAGACTAAGTATTCGATACACACAGATATCATTTTAAAGTTCAAGAAGATTTCGCACTTTTGTTTTGATGGAAATCATAGACAAGAAACTTATTTTGCATAAATACGACGTTGCAAATGTTATACAAAATTTAAGAACTACATTTTCAAGCTCGAGGTATTCTTTCTATACAAAATTGGTCTGTTCTGGGGAGGGAGGAAGGGAGAGATTTGGTTTCAACATTCCATCAGTAGGTACAGTTTCCCTAGAAAAGGATGAGACGATTGAATAATCCTAAGTCTCAGATGTAAGACACTGCGCATGATCGGAGACCAGAGCACTGATACACAAGATAACGAATATTGAGTTACTTAAATTCAGGCTATTTGGTTTCTTACTAGCATCGTTCCGAAATTCACTTCAAAAACTGCAAAAATAGGATAATATTACGTAAATAAAAGATAAATATATATATAAATCGTGTAGTTAAATCGACAATACACCTTCATGACTAGATCGACACTCCACACAGAAAGGAAAGCTTTCGTGTCGTTTCCATAGCTCAGACTCTAAGACTTCTGCGTGTTGTGTAGAAGAGTGCGAGTTCGATTCCTAGTCTACACAACGATTTTTTTTTTGTTTAAATAACTTTCAAATAGAGTTTTACAAGTTTTAAGTGTTAATGATCACAGACAATACAAAATTACAAGTTATAATATTGTAAACGTTAATCTAATGAATGTATTTATACATACACACATATACAATGTAAATGCATATATATTAAAAACTAACAATTAAAATGAAATTAAAAAATATTCCTAAGCCACACAGACAAACTTTTACAAACGTTTAGAGTCCTTAGGCTATGTCATTTGTTGAGTAGTTATTACAATATTTTATTAGTAGCCATTCGGTACAGTGAAGCAATGATATTTTGTTACCCGAGCTATGTTGTGAAATCGTGGCCTTAAATGGCTGTCTTCTTCGTGATCCTTAAACTGATCCTTGTCCTTGTTGTGGTCCTTGTAACAATTCTTGTTCTATTTGTGACGGTACTTATCGTTATACGTCGATATCGAGTGAACCGCGCTGTAGAACTTTAACTTCCGACGACCAAGAATCGTCTCATTCTATTTAAGGGTAACTGTACATATTTCAGTTGTCTTTTCCTTCTTTTTGAGTTTAAGTCGAACACAGCTGATTCAGTGTCCATCTGTGACTGCCGTAATTGTTTTCAGTTTCTTCCAGAAAATACTCATAAAGCTGTTGTTTAAAATCGTAGTTCGGATGGTATCCACTGGTTTAAGTACAATTATAATTATTTGCGATTTTAGAAGGATTTGTATTTTTCGAATTGAGTCGAGAACCGGTACGGTAGGGAGGGGGCCGCGAACGGAAATCTCGTCCAAAAGTGGATTGCGCCTTCAGAAAGTTCGAGAACCACTGATATTGTGGAAACATAGTATACCTTTAAAATTATAAGACACACTTAGAAGTACTTAAGCAGAGTTATGTATCCCTAATATATATTTATTTTATTCTGAAAAAAGTGTAGCATATGCAATCAGCTGGACAGAACGGAGGGCGATTCTTAATGGCGAAGTGAGAGTAAAGAACATGGATGGGCAACTCATGCTCACAAAATGTTGAAAAAAAAACACCTTGAAAGATAGAAAGACAGACGGAGCCAGCCGCAGAAATTACAAGTTGTTTGTAGTTTATCTGCAAAAGCAGTTCATTGCCACGATGTGCTCTGGCGGCTCGTGCAGGTGGTCGTGATATCTACTCCACGATTTAAATTTCAGAATGACGCATGGTACATATTGAGAGCTTTTACACTTCCTTCCTGCCTCAAGCACATAATATGGAAGCAAAGAGTATATTTGGAAATTCTGACTTAGGCAGCATTACGAACAGTTATATTCCTGATTTCGTTGGAATCTGAGTGGCGTGCTGTTCTGTAGATTTATCAATTCAAGCTATAAACTTTCAGGATCTTCTATCGGCTGTAAGCCAAAAGGATTTCAGAAAAATCTCGATTCCTTGTCAATTGTCACTTTCTCCAAACTTACCAGTGAATTCTGCTGTAGGTCTTGAAGTAGGGTCTTATGTTTGATAAGAAGATACTTTATCACCCTCCAAGATACAGACGTGGACAAATTATTAGACTAAATTATTTATATGTGTAACAAAGCTGTATTTATCGGCAGAAATAATGAACAAAAATATATTTCGCACAGATATAATGAACAGAAAATTGAATCTAGAAGTTACTAATATTTTGTGAACATTCCCTTATTCTTTATTAACACGATGATTTTGTCAGGGATGCTGGAAACCAAAGTTTGACGCTTTCTTTGAATATCAGCATCATTTAGCCAGATACCAGATAGTACTTAAATGAGTCCATGTTTTGTTGTAAGCCTGTTTTTGTTCACTTTCTTCTTCAGCATAGACCACAGATTTTCAATTTCGTTCATGTCCGGTCTTCTTGCAGGCCATGGGAGAACATACTGTTGAATATCTTCTGCAGTATATAATTAAAATACCAGTTGTACGAACACGATAATTAATCGTTGGAAAAATATACCAGAAGATGTAAACAATCATATTTACAACAATAGAGACTCTGTAAATTAGACTGATAGTTGATATGACGAATTATATTATGTTTCCAAGAAAAAGTTTTAGTCTAATAATTTGTCCACGTCTGTAGTTTATAGTCAAAGAAAATAAAGTTGTCAATGTTGTCCATGATACTGCAACATTTCAAATTTACCCATAAATGCTTTTAGCCAGCCGAACATTATGTCCGTCTGGCCGCGAAACCAGGTGGCCCGGGTTCGATTCCCGGTCGGGGCAAGTTACCTGGTTGAAGTTTTTTCCTGGGTTTTCCCTCAACCAAAGATGAGCAAATGCTGGGTAACTGTCTGTGCTGGACCTCGGACTCATTTCACCGGCATTATCACCTTCATCTCATTCAGACGCTAAATGACCTAAGCTGTTGATAAAGCATCGTAAAATAACATACTAAAAAAAAACAACATTATGTCGTGCAATTCTGTAACTCACACCCACAACGTGCTAACAATATTTGATATCGGTCTCACCAGGTTGATATCTCATTTTTACCTTTAGCTGTTCTAAAGCTGATCTAGACAGTATTTCTTTACTAAAACCTTCATTATGTTTATTTTTAACATAAAATGCCATGCGTAAGAGAGTGTAATATTGAACATAATACAAGCTTTACTTCCCTTCTTAATAAAAAAAATCTTTCTCTTTCGACTCATCACTAAAGGGAAATGATCTGGGGATTATATTGTTTTTCACTTAAAACTTACTGCAGAGGCGAGCAAATTTGTGTCTTGCATACAGACACTACAGCCAGTACAGAGTCCGTTCCACCTGACTAAGGTTGTGTTGACACTTTGAGAGCATGAGTTGCCCACCCATGGTAAAGACGAATGTCCGGGCGACAACGATAGTGATTACCAGACTGCGGCGCAGGGTTCCGAAACGCATTAAGTTACGAATGCACGGACCACTGTGTTGTGTAGATCGAGGGGAATGGGAGTGGGAGATTAGAATTGTCGTTAATCCTTGCCTCAACATGTAAACATATGTATAATCTTGGTCCGTAATTCTGGCTGTGATTTAGTCCTGTGGGTATGTAACATTTATGTTCAGCTAAAGGAGATATTATTACCAACACTTAATGACAATAATTTTCTCTATAGAAGAGAGTGCATGCCAAGAAAACCTGTCCACATTATTGCCGTTGTTCACCATAAATTCCAAGCAGACTTTGCAGGTTTTGAACCAGGACTTTTATTGTGCAAAGTGTTTGCGATTACTTATATTTTATGAAGACATTTCCTTGTACACCGGTTACTCAACGCAGTATGTCTTGTTTGAAAGTGAAACAGAGGAAATACCTTTCATTACGGCAGCGAACATGAAGTTATTACTTAGGCCTACTTACTTTCTTACTGGCTTTTAAGGAACCCGGAGGTTCATTGCCGCCCTTACATAAGCTCGCCATTGGTCCCTATCCTGAGCAAGATTAATCCATTCTCTATCATCATATCCCACCTCCCTCAAATCCATTTGAATATTATCTTCCCATCTACGTCTCGGCCTCCCCAAAGGTCTTTTTCCCTCCGGCCTCCCAACTAACACTCTGTATGCATTTCTGGATTCGCCCATACGTGCTACATGCCCTGCCCATCTCAAACGTCTGGATTTAATGTTCCTAATTATGTCAGGTGAAGAATACAATGCGTGCAGTAGTGTGTTGTGTAACTTTCTCCATTCTCCTGTAACTTCATCCCTCTTAGCCCCAAATATTTTCCTAAGCACCTTATTCTCAAACACCCTTAACCTATGTTCCTCTCTCAAAGTGAGGGTCCAAGTTTCACAACCATAAAGAACAACCGGTAATGTAATTGTTTTATAAATTCTAACTTTCAGACTTTTTGACAGCAGACTGGATGATAAAAGCTTCTCAATCGAATAATAACAGGCATTTCCCATATTTATTCTGTGTTTAATTTCCTCCCGAGTGTCATTTATATTTGTTACTGTTGCTCCCAGATATTTGAACTTCTCCACCTCTTCAGAAGATAAATTTCCAATTTTTATATTTCCATTTCGTACAATATTCTGGTCACGAGTCATAATCATATACTTTGTCTTTTCGGGATTTATTTCCAAACCTATCTCTTTACTTTCTTCCAGTAAAATTCCCGTGTTTTCCCTAATCGTTTGTGGATTTTCTCCTAACATATTAACGTCATCCGCATAGACAAGCAGCTGATGTAACCCGTTCAATTCCAAGTCCTCTCGGTTATCCTGGACTTTCCTAATGGCATACTCTAGAGTAAAGTTAAAAAGTAAAGGTGATAGTGCATCTCCTTGCTTTAGCCCACAGTGAATGGAAACGCATCGGACAGAAACTGACCTATACGAACTCTGCTGTACGTTCCACTGAGACACATTTTAATTAATCGAACTAGTTTCTTGGGAATAGAACATGAAGTTATATCTAATGTAAATTTAATCCTGCTCGTTTTCTTGTTTTATGATAACTTTCTACATTCCTTTATTACGAGAATTATTTGACACGATATTTACTATTGGTTTTCCTGTTCTAAGAAAGAATTATGCTGATACTGATTAGGAAAAGGTAAATGAATTGGCTGGGTCATTTGGCTGAGAACAACCTGCCTACTGAAGGATGCACAGGAAGGAATGTAAACGGGAGAAAAGTTCGTGGCGGAAGAAGATATCGGATGATTGATGATATTAAGATATATGGATCATATCTAAGAGGAAGGGAGAAATTAGGAAAGATTGGATAATGCTGGATTTGCAGTGAAAGACCAGCCCTTGGGCAATGTATGAGTTTCCCATTCTGTACAGAGCAAAAAAAATGATACTTGTTATGTACAGGGACATCATTATATTTTTACTAACATTTCTAATATTAACCTGGCTATACCTTTGGATTAATGATTGAGACACGGAAACACCATTTGCTACCCCCTTCCACGACTGGAGTTCGATGATACTGGCGTAAAATACAAACAAATCACTTTACTAGGTACTGGAGGGAAGAAAAGTAGTTCATCCATTTACGTAAAGTAGGAAATATCGCGATTTTGAGTGCGATAATTTTCATTAGGTTTTGTTTAATCAAAATAAGGTACAGTATTAACAATAAGTATTCTTACTCACGAACTGAGTTATCCATTCCGACGTATTCATTATGCAGTGTATATTATACTGTCTACAGCACATTAGCGTACGATATAGAGAATAAAGTTAAAATGAAAAATAAGCATAATATGGATATTTAAACACATTTTTTAAAATGGTGGCCGTTCATTTCGATACAGGCTTCAGTTCTTTTGTGCATATTATCGCACTATAGACTATTGCATCTAATTCCAATTACCAGTTTCGTCCTTCATACTTAGTAACTCATGTTGAAATAGTTCTGTACCTACTCTATAAAAGAGTACCTTACGTACTGTAAATTCAATCTTCACTTCTGCTCGACCCGCACAGATAAAATTACTCAGACATGCTATCTACTGTCCGTCCAAGTGGTTATGTCGCAAGATCGTAGAAAGGGGGGGGGCATCACGTGATAGTTAATTACTTAACGAGGCCCTTTTAAGTTATTTTAAACAGTTGCATAATATTACGTAGACGTCCAATTAATTCCTAACAGAAATTAATGTTTTCAGAAAAGAGCTAAGAAAGCCCAACCACTAGTCTTTACAGTGGAGCGAGCAGAAGCAGGTGGGGGAAATCGGGAAGCGACGTAGGCAAACGGACGACAGTACCTGTGCGAAAATATGATTCAATATTGGAAGTTTTCGTCACTGGAAAACGCGAACATATTTCTGAAACTTACTATAATCACTAACTCAGTACTGCGGTCTTGGTTCTGTGTGGAGGACAGTTGGAACTTCGTTAGTAGAAGGGGTGGGAGTGAAGTACATTAAAAAACTCAGGTACAATAAAATTTGAAGTAAAAATTAAATTATGTCCCTGTATAACGTTGCTTATCATAAAGATATGTTCATAATATTATCAAGAATGGATCTTCCCCGGCAAGTAGCGTTTCATGCACGACATTTGTGCGAATTTCTTATAAAACACACGATTCCGGCAGTATATCAACTCGTAAAAAGATGTTGTCTGACTTCTGAATATTTGCGTGCAATTTCAATTTTATTAGGAGAGGAGAAGGATGTTCGGAATAAAGACTAACGTAAACGATTTTCCATCCATAAAATGTAAAAGGAAAGGAAAAAAGAACGAGAATATAAGACATTATAACCTACAGAGAATTAACGAATAGCCCCATCGTTAATCAACTAATCATATCAGCTGTTCGATATTCATATTGGCAATGCGCTTGGTCGGGTCTGAAATTGACTGACGCACATTCATACTAAGCGTATTGCTTCCTTCTGTTACATTTCTATACATATCATATCAGACATTCTCTCCGAGAATCCCATACGGTGGCGGACCGAATACCCTATGCCAGCGGTCGGTAAAAGTAGTACATTTAGAACTTGTAAAATGCGACTTCTCAACTCCCGTCCTCTAGCTTACCTGTACCGGCAGGGTTTGTCGACATGCTTCATTGTACCACAGTTTAGCATATACAGTCACGAAGCTAAATACGTAGTGAATATGCATCCATGGATAGTTGCTAACCACTAGGATCGCTACTATCGCCTTATTACAGAGAAAGCGAAATAGTACCGGCACAGTCTATTGTAACTAGCAACCTCAACAACTCAAGCTTCAAGACTGTATATACTAGACTATGAATTTACTCACTCTTGCTGTTACCAACGCAGCGGCGGCTTAATAAGAAAGAATATCTCTTTCAAAAGAAGTAAGTGAATCGAAGACGTTTCCATCGCAATGCTAAGGCGAAACACTTCCAAATGGAACTGCGCACCACAATGACAAACGCTTTAAATACTATCAGTCAGATGATTTTACTCTGCATTCTAAGTATGTATACTTAAGCGTTTTCATTGGTTACACTACTCAACAGTGATTTTGTTAAATGTACAATTTATATTGTTTCCTAAGTAATTTCATCTGCCGATTCCAAAAATGAAGTCAGAATTTTTCTACCAACCACCATTTTTTTTTTTTTTTGTAATTTTAGAACTTTTGATTTATTTTTATTGCTATATACGTACAATCATTAACATGCTAATGGAGAGAAAATATTTCATTTTATTGCTTTAACAATTGACCTATAACTTTAAATCATTGTTGCATGTGAAGTCAGAATTCATAAAAATAAATTTTATTCCTCATTTGACTGTGAGAGAGAATATTAATTCTCAGTTAAGTTGGAATTTACATTCATGAAACAACTTTCATAACCTGTGTTTTCTTTGTCCTAATTTTAAGTGTGGTAAAAGTATCTTATATAGTGAAACATACGAATACCTTGAAATACTGTATAAATCACATAAACAATTTTTGTTACGTTTGTGATTAGTTAACTTTGAATTTTAATACACTAGTTAAAAGAGCTTACGAGTGTTCTTTTGATTGCAAAATAGACGAGGACATGAACTGGGCCCATGAAATCTGTTGTGCACTATGTGATTCTGTTAACTGGTTGGCTAAAAGGATCCCGTCATATGCCTTTTCCAGTTCCAATGATATGCCGGGAACCTAAGAATCATTCAACAAATTGTTACTTTCTAGGAACCACAGATCAGAAGATTACAGAGAACTTTCAGCGAGCTGATTCATAACTATAACGCGATGGAGTCTCATATCTCTCAAAATAACTTCTTGGATTCTCATCTACTTTTTCTTTCCTCAAAACCTTCGGGTAGTGATCGACGAACATGGGGAGCGTTTTCATCAGGATTTTTCTGAAATGGAAAGGCGCTGCCAGGAAAAATGGAGCCCAAATATTGTCAGACTACTGCTGGACACTCAAAAGAGATGTTTATCAAGCGAAATATAGCCTAAAATCTATTTCACATATATTTTAGGTAAATAAATATGATTTTAGGCAAAATGTTACAAGTATCAATACTAGAAAAATTTCAATCATATTTCATATAATTACTCAAAAACCCTGGGTGATAAAAAAAATTGAAAACAGATTTGAACTCAGCACGAAAAATGCTGTAAGAATCGCCCATTCTTTATCTTTTAACAAAAATTATGTTTATTTTTTTTTGACCAGTGTTATTGATGTTTGTGCTTTGTTTACAAATTGTGTTGCCGGTTCCTACAGTGTGAAGGAGGGCCACCATATGTCCTCTTTCTGTATCTTATTTTCATAATAATTACTGTTAACAGCATAACAATAATTAAAAAGTCATGGGGGTTCCTTTCGAGGCACTTAAATTGATATTTAGGCTATAGACCTTGCCTAAAGCTACATTACGTTCATTGCCCCATTTTACCTGGAGTTAAAATTGCGAGTTAGAGAACGGGTTCCCATCCTTATTTTAATTGTCTTGATTCCTTTTTCACGGGCTGTGATTATTGGACGACATTTTTCGTACAGCCTGTATATACATTGAGTCCCAGCGTACGTTTCCGGTGTTTCTGTGAGACGACCAGCGATAGATTCCCTACTCTCGCTACCGGTGCTCTTTGCATCCGCAAACTCACGGTGCTTCGTCGGATTAAAACTTACGCACAATTTTATAGTAAAAACATTCGGTACTCACCCTCCACACAGTAGCTGCTGGAAGTGTTGACCATCTTGTGTGATACGTATTTGACATATTCACAGAATCTGTTTCATGAAACATATTTACTACATTTAGCATTAGGCCTACTTCTTCACGGAACTGGGCTGTCAGGAAATTTACGTCTAATGCTTTCATTTGTTCTCTCACAGGATTTTTTTTCTCATATGTACGTTTTCAAAATTGGACGTTCCTGTTCTATGACTAAACCACTACAGATGCCGAATCGACTATTCTAACGAGATCGTCTCCCCTCATCTGCATGGCTAGCTGATGAATAGAGCCCGAATTCTTATGTAATTACATAATGCATTCCTTTACTTGTTGACTACTGAAAATGACAAATGTCGGCGATTTGTGGTTCTGATATGGTTATAGTTGAATTTCATTTTACATATTTTTACATATTCTTAGTAATATTACATATTTTACATATCATGTAAAGAATGTAACATTTTTATACATAACTAGACAATTATCGAGTTTTCATTTTTTTAATTAAATTCGTTTTATTTTTCAAAGTAAATTATTGATTTTTTTACCTATATTTGAACATATAATCTTAACGTCCCTGTCCCATTACTCAGCCTAGAGGGCCAACTTTTGTTCTCACTATAGTACACGACGCTGGTAAAGAGGGAGGGCTCGGAACTGACGTCGTTATGTTTTGTTCATAACTATAGAGCGTATTCCGAATTCCACCGATGACGTCATTGATGCTCCACCGGTGTCGCACCGGTGCCATCAACTTGCAGAGGTGGTGGCAGTCTCCATCAGCCGCCATCAGTGAATCTGATTGGTTATTGTATAGGGCGGGAATTAGCAGACGAATAACATCGTGCACTGTTGTGTCATGGCTGTGTGTTCTGCTGTATTGTTTGTAATGAGCACAACGTAAAAAAAAAAAAAATATTAGTGGCTTATGAGCGAACATGTCAACGGACCAGTTATTACTACCGGTTCAAGAAATAAATTGTTTATGCTATCTTTTCTTTGAACGAGATGGGAGTACGAAAATTTCGCAAAATTTTGCTACCGTAGCACAGACAACAACTTGTACAGTCGCCATGACAGCCATCGATCCTTCCAGCAGTTTTGTTCCTTATTTCGCTGCAACGTGACGTCATTGATGCCACCGGACCGATGAGATTCGGAATACGCTGATAGAAAATACTTCAATTTCTAAAGCTGGCTTAAGAGAATAGTTCTCTTATAAATAAAAAAACAAATATAAAACTATGGATTCCAACTCTTTGTCTGTAAAACATAGTAGTTCGGAGTGCCTCAACTCTAGGCCTATACATTTGCCCTAATGCTTTCTCATGATCAGGTGCGCCGGTCATTTAACTATGTTACAAATTGAAAGTAGGCTATTATCGACGGGTTTGGGTTGGGTGTCGGGTGAATCGAAATATCATTATGTGTGCCACAGAGAGATATTTTTCTAGAAAATCTCAAGGGAAAAGAAAAATAATAAATTATGGCAGAGAGAAGTTGTATTTGCAAACTATACAATGGGGTGGAAATGGCAAATCGACTTTCCAGGCTATATCCTCCCACTTCAACTGACCAGTTAAATTGTGACGACATCTTTGAGAGCTTTATGCATTAATAAATAGTGTTTAGATGAGGGGTTTGGACTTTTTCCATTGCTGGTTGTCACAATCAAAAATTAAGACACAACGTTTCGAAGGGTGGAAGGAAGGAGAGAAAGGAAAAAAACCTACTGTTAGGATCATTACGTACAGCTATTCTGTATGACTGATCGTTGATTCCTGGCTTCGGTGGAGATTCTAATTAAGAAAAAAAAATTACTTCGGGTTTTTCTTTATCAGAATCTCCACCGAAGCCAGGAATCAACTATCAGTCAAACAGAATAGCTGTACGTAACGATCCCAACAGTAGGATTTTTCCTTTCTCTCCTTCCGTCCACCTGAAGACGAAGGGAGAACCACCCTTCGAAACGTTGTGTCTTAATTTTTGATTGTGACAACCAGCAATGGAAAAAGTCCAAACTCCTCACCTAAACATTAATAATCCACCATTGCTTTCCAACCCCTCATTTAGATCAACATTAATAAATAGTGATTTTACATTACATATTCCATTAATACTACTTATTTAATTACATATTTCCCCGATATTTACTACATTTTTATGTACATATTTCGTACTTCCATATTACATAAAAATCCGGTGCCTACTGATGATGAATTCCCTAATACTTAGCTTATTTTATCACTCCTAATTGGTGTGTATGTTACCTTTCAGGCATCGACGCTACACCTCTATTAAGGCGAATCGACAACACAGAAACAAATATACTCTGGACGAGATTCGAATCCGCGATCGTGGTTTACACACAATGTTAAACCTACTCTTTAGCTAATGCGTATACTTTGATCGGCTAGCAAATATAATACTTGCATTATTCTCGAGGAGGGAGTAGAAGACGACGTACCTTTCCTTGGCCTACATGCAAGCATTACCTAAATATCAGCACACGACTCTCTGTACGCATCATCTCACTGTTTACATATTGCTAACAAAGTAATGGAAAGCGAAAGTTTCGTTATGCCAAGCTATGGAATTAAAACTCGTTGATCGTGTTTAACTTAGCGTAGCTACGTTTGTACAGCTGTGACGTGTCGCAATGTAACTGCAGTGATTATCACGTTAATACCCTGATACACGGACTTTGGTACTTTGTGGGGCTTAGCTTTCATGGTATGAGCAATTAGTATGGGACACAAATGTAATCTCTCTATAATTGACGATAAACTGATATTTGAGTTCTATTAGAATAAGAACAAATTCATTGCCGTTCTATATTTAATTCAGTACATTTAGAAGATTATCGAACAGAAATAACAGCCCACAGATAAGTAAAAGGTCGTGGCAACAGTTTGAGAAATGGCGGATGCAGGCTCAAGAACAAGAACAAGGAACATTATGAAGAAGAAAACAGGCTAGGACAGATAATACTGTAGAGCAGCCGTGGCGAGAACGTGAATCGCGAGACATTGTGGCTCTCAGTGATAGCTGTGCATTTCGCTTGCTTCTAACCTCCGCCAACCCCTCCCTCTCACTGACTGGAGTCAAACTCCGCTCCATTTGTATTTGTCTCTGACCTGCGAGTGGCATATGTCTCTCTCGAAACCATGTACGAAAGTTCCAAGTAGGATGGGAGGACGCATTTTTTGCTGTCAGTATGTTGAGAATATTAAATGTATGATTTGTTCACAAGTATTACGAGGAAAACGGTTGTATAATACAAAACGGCATTATACTACATGTTACTGATGAAACATTAAAAGGTTAAGTATCATCATCATCATCATCATCATCATCATCATCATCTCTGTACGTCGACCCTTTTTCAGCAGATATACGAATAATGCGGTTAGCTCTTCAATTTGAACTGACTGATTTACAATGTGATGTCAAATGAAAGCTGGATGTAAGGACTTGACAAATGTTGTACTTTCAAATCTTTGCCAAAAAATAAGTATCCAAAGCTTGGTTCTTTCAAATTGTAGTCACCACTAATGTAAATATCTTGTGATATGCCTATGGCAAAACACAGGTTGTAAAATAGCATGTAAATAAAAAAAAAAAAAAAAACTTCGTTCTTTCGCTTGCACTGTTGAAGCCATGTTCACTACAACTTACGTTTGTGAAAAATTATTTTCAACAATTAAAATAGTAAAGACCAAATTTAGATCACGATTGACAGACAAATACCTTCGTGCTCAACTACGACTGGCAGTAAGTGACACATTCCTGATTTTGAAACTTTCTCGCAGAGACATTCTGAAGATAGTTAATTTTAGGTTGTGATATTGTTCATTTATTGTTCATTTCTTTCTTCGTTACACGTACTAAACATTAGTTTGTAACCTTGTACTGTATAAAATTATTTTTAAATGCTTGACGTAAGGAAAATGAAAATCCGTTAATAAGTCAGACAGTTGCTTCACTTCCCCTTCGGGTGTCCGCCTCCCTCCATAGGTGCTATGTACGTTGCAGGTTACACAGTAGCTCGGCGCACGATTCGATTACATTTTCGCCACCGCTGCTGTAGAGAAAAAAAGATCATAGAGAAGAAACATGTTACGGCAGGAAAGGGAAAATCTAGAACAAATTATAGAGAAGGGGAAAGATTAAGATAGAATAATGAGAAGGAAAAAGAACAGGACAGATCATACGGAAGGAAAAAAAGGCCAGGACTGGTTACACAAAATGGAAAAGGCTAGGATTGGTCATAGAGAAAGGAAAAGGTTATGGCAAATTATAGGCAAGAGAAAAGGGAAGTATAGGTAACAGTGAAGGGGAAAAAGCTAGGACAGATCATTGAGAAGGAAAAAAGTCTAGGGCAGATCATAGAGAATGACAACGGCTTGAGCAGGCACAAGAAGAAGACAGTTAAATTCTAGAAGCAAGGACAAAGACGATGAGGTGTAAGGTGAGGGATAGGGGCAAAGAAAGGGTGAGTCCAAGTTCAGCGAGAATGGAAGGATGAGTATAATATTATTTATAAGCAAGGCAGAAGAAGAATACGTACATGGTCAGGAGAAAAGACAGGAGAAAATTAACTGCAACGTCAATTTCAGAAGTAAGGGAATACCAAGTGTATGTTAGGACAGGGAAAGACATAGGCCTATGGAAGTTTGGAGCAAGATCAGGAACAAACCAGGGATACGATAAATGCATTGTCAGGAGTAAGGACAGGTTAAGGGTTAAGTGCGAGGTCAGGGATAGGGAAAAGTTAAGTCTAGGCTTCGGATAGGGAAAAACTAAGTGCATGGTGAGGAACAAGGCTAAGAATCAGTTAAATGTACGGTCAAGATAGAAACAAGGGCAGGAAAAGGAGAGCTGTAAAATAAAGGGAAAGGGTAAGTTAAGGATAAGTGCAAGATCAGCAAAAAGGGTGCAGTAAGGATAACTGCAATATCAAGAACAAAGATAGGGAAATAAAAACGCAAGATCAGAAGGAAAGACAGTGTTAGAATAAATATAAGACCAGGAGCAAGGGCAGGGTAAGGGTAAATGCAAGGTCAAGAGAAAGAGTAGGGTAAGGATAAGTACGAGATCAGAAACAAGAGCAGGGTAAGGATAAGTGCAAGATCAGGACAAGGGAAGAGTAAGAGTACAGACCGATTGAGTTGAAATAATAGGAGTAATGGGGAGAGTTCCGGAGTAGAGGTAGGAGCGAGTCGTCAGTAAAGAAATGCAGTACAGCTTAACTGTACTGGAAACACAACGCTCTGCCGCATGCGTGACAACCGATCGTCCTGAATGCAAGCGACTTACTAACCCGAACACCTCTTGGCGTAACTTAATCGACTCGCCTGACCCAGGCGCACATTATCGGCGACTGTCAGGACTAAATAATCGTACTGGAAGTGCAAGATCAGAAACAAGGACAGGGTAGGGGTAAGTGCAAAACCAGAAACAAGGGAAGAGTAAGAGTAAGTGAAATATCAGGGACAAGGACAGGGTAAAAGATAAGTGCAAGTGCAAGAGCAGGAGCAAGGATAATTGAGGCATAAGAGAAATGGCAGTGTCAGGAGCAAGAGTAATTGCGAGGGACTGTCCAGGTCTACAGAAAACTATATACAGTAAACTTAATTGAAAACGCGACATAAATAGACTATCCAATGAAGAGATGGGCAGCATAACTTTACACGTTAATTGCAATCTTAACGATTCCCAATACAACAAAATATTGAAGTTTATAATTAATATCATTATCATAATTTATTATTGTTGTTTCTTGTTTAGTCAACTGTCCGAAGACAGGTTTGAACCTCATAAGTGACACTAATAAGACATCATTCATGAGGCAACTAGGTCAGGAGATAATGGGGTAGGTTTTCCAGTTCCTTTCCCCCTCCATTGCAATCGCCAATTATTATTATTATTATTATTATTATTATTATTATTATTATTATTATTATTATTATTATTCTTTTTATTTCAGCAACTGTGTTGTAAACTTTTGCTGGAATAAAAAGCAAAGCATTATATAATTTGAGCAAAGACCACCTAGTGTCGTAATGAATTTGGTGCTCTACAATGAGTAGCGAATTTCGGCTTCGTGAACCAGCTACAACGACTGTGGGGGATATCGTTCTGACTACACGTTTGCCACGTACTGGTTTACCTTTGTTGAAACATATGGATGTGAGGCTAGCAGACGGTGGTCAGTCTTCGTCCTTCATGGGCTGGCGCTTCACAGATTTAATTTAATTTTTAATTAGGGTTGATGGTTAACATTAAAATATGCCGGTCATCTATAGAAAACAGGGCTATAGGTCTTCGAAGAAAGTGAAGAAGGAAATGTGATTTGAACTGGCTAATAGCATCATATTTAATTTAAATTTAATTTAAAATTATGATAGAAATACAGTTAATAACAGTAAAAGAACAGTCAATTCTCTGGATTATACGCCAGCTTTGGAATTAAAGGGTTTCTTTTGCGAAAATCTCGTACTTACGGCAATAATTGAGTAACTGGATAATCTGGTGCTTGTAGAAAGAATATCTGTTGAATATATGTTAGTATCATTCTGTGAGTGTTTAATTTGTTATACTTTTGTCTTCAACAAAAATATAAAGAAGCACCAGCGAGATAACGTAGGATGAAATTAAGGCTTCTATTCTTCTTTCCAATTGTATCGCAACTTCACAAAATATTTCGTTCTTGTGCTTCAATTAAATCTTGCCGTTTTAATTAAATTAAATGTGAAACCACGACGAACCGTATGAAATAATTTTTTAAGCATTCTGGAAAACAATCTCGTTTTAACTCCTGTCTGCCTAGAGAAGAATTAATTTATGTTTTATGGCTCGAGAGAGAAAGAGAGAGTGAGAGAGAGATATTAGTTAGGCAGAAGAAAGATTCACTACATACTGTATAGGCTATTTAATATACGGAGTAAGAGATTAATAATGAAAGTTTGAAAGCATGGCCAAAACTTTGTATAGCATCAAATACATTCATCGCTTTAATTTTAATTTTTTTGTTTGAGGATATTAACTTGTTTTTCTTAGTAGAAATTTTGTTTTTGGTGTATTTATAGAAGAGAGATACCCGGTATACTATGATTTCAATCCATTTTTGTGATTCTACCATCACGAATTCATTACGTTAATCAAATGCTTTAACTTCTCAAGTTATTTTTTAATAATATGTACAGTTATCCTTAAAAAGAATGAGACGATTCTTGGTCGTCGGAAGTTAAAGTTCTACAGCGCGGTTCACTCGATATCGACGTAACGATAAGTACCATGAAAAATAGAACAAGAATTGTTACAAGGACCACAAGGACAAGGACCAGAATAAGGATCACGAAGAAGACAGCCATTTAAGGCCACGATTTCACAACTTAGCTCGGGTAACAAAATATCATTGCTTCTCTGTACCGAATGGCAAATGCCTGCTATCGGATCTACATTCTGGACTGCTGCTGTCACTGTCTTGTCTCGGTAGCTCATATAGTAGCGTGTCGGTTCCTCCGTATAACCGACACATCTCGTGTTCGATCCCAGGTGAAACTTTTTTTTTATTGAGTTGTAATTAATTTGTTCAGAGTTCCTCTACTATCTAATTTGTTGAAAAATATGGAATAATTTATGTCCAATTTTTGGGTCTTACAAGTGGGCTGAATCTCGTCAAAAAAAATAAATCTTACTTGGAAGTTAAAAGTAATCTTCCTCAAACAAAAATCATAAAAAAACTAAAAGAGACCTGGTAACTTAAAATCTTGTCCACATACCATCAGCTTCTATTACAGCTCTAAGTCGATCCGGCATGAATTTCACGAGATTGTGGAATATGTTCTGATCCCCGGCGAGATCTTCCCAGGTGTCAACAACTTGATCCCACAGTTCGTCTCGATTTCGAGGGCGTCGGTGGGCATAGGTGATTATCCTTCTACTTTTCAATTCCGCCCATAAATTTTCGGTGACATTCAAATCAGGTGACTTCGGAGGCCAATTAATGATTTCGATCTCGGGTCTCCTTTGAAACCATCTTTGAATGCTTGCGGCATAGTGCACGGGATGGTTACCCTGCTGGAACAGCAATGTTCCTTCGGAAAAACGTCCTCGGACGGAAGGAAGGAAAATATTTTCCAGAATGTTCTTGTAAGTTCCCGCATTAAACCGGCCATCGATGCGTTCTATAACGCCAGGTCCACCCCCAACACGATATGCTAAAGTGCCCCGATCTTTCACGTCGGTGCACATAGCGCTGATCATGTCGGAGACCATCCTCACGATAGACACGGACAGGACCATCGTAGTCACTCGAGATGGTTGTTTCTTCGGAGAAAATTACATTTCTCCAATCGAAATCCACTCGATTGGTAGCGAAGGCAAGACGGTTGACAGCTTGTGCTTCCCCCAATATTTCCATTTGCGCAGCCCTCCGGCTCCTAATACCGCGGTTCTTCAACCTGCTTATCACAGTCTGTGAAGAACCGGGAAAGTTAGATGCTGCTCTTATTTCGTTAGCAGTCAGAAAGGGGTTCAGTCGAACTGTCTCGAATAAGAGAGCATCCTCTTCCAATGAAGAAATCCGCGGACGCCCAGGAATAGGGCGATTTTTGACCTCCCCTAAATTTTGGTAACGATGAACCCCCTCGCGGCTGTACTTCCAGGAACACCGACCAAACGGCCAGTAGATCTAGTCCCGTATCCAGCCTCAACTAGAGCTATAAATCACTGTCTCATGTCACGTCGGTTCGCCTTTACGATGAGAAATGAGGGATGACGATAATACTTTAGTGTAGACATGACTATTTAATGTGATATAGAATTATTGAAATAAGGGGCATCTTGCACAGTAAGAGTTCATAAATCAACCCTAAATTAAATATTTAAATAACAGGATATAACAGGAAGTTCAGTTGTTGCGAAACTAATCAAATTAAATCTAATTACATTAAGTAAACAAATCCCAAGTTATGACACCACATTGCTACAGCTAAATTGTAGGTTATTAACATAAGCATTGAATAGGTCCGTGCTTATGCGTTGGACGACAAAACCAAACATCGGAAGTTCGAATCTTGCCGAGGAATATAACTTCTTGCTTTTTATAATGTAAATCAGACTTCTAACTACATTTATATTTCTTACATTTATTAATATTTATAGCCAACATTGAATTTGTAAAGAAAACACTTTAGAAATCTCATATGGAATTTGTGATCTGTAGTGACATAAACATAGATTATCTCTCGGAACTTTTCCGTAAAAATAAATTAAATTCACTCCTTGAAACTGGAAACCTTAGTCGTAAAGTCATTTTCCCACCTGCATACAAGCTGAAGTAGCACAGCCATTGATAAAAGTTTTGTACACAGAATTAGACTGACAGAACCTATTCGACAGAACCTATAATCAATGGCTTGTCTGAACATGATAAACAAATCCTAAGTGTTTCCAATGTCACTGAACAATTTCAAAATATTAATTTAAAAACTAAAAAAGGGTCGTAAATGCTGAAGCCTATCTAGTGATTATTTACATTTATGTCTACGAAATGAATCTTGGGAAAACGTATATGATACTGATACTACTGATATTAAGAGTAAATGTATAGTATTTTTCACTTAATTTCAGAATCACTTCAGTGGATGTTCTCCACTAAATGTTGTAAAAAAATTCAAAAGTAAAAACATGTAGATAACGCAGGGACTTAAAAATCTCATGTATTAAAAAGAAGAATCTATATGTAATGAGTTGCAATGTAATGATCCTCATGTTCTTAAATACTGCAAGAAGTACAGTGTAATGTATCAAAAATTATGAAAGAGGGAAATAGAATACATTTGAATAGAAAAGTACAAAATTCAGATAATGCAATTAAAGTTATTCGGAATATTTATTAAAGTTAACCTTGTAGATATTCTATGAAAGAAAATATTTTTTCATTAAAACCAGTGATTATAAAGTAGAGGATCCCAAATCTATTGCAAATTCTTTTAACGTCTTATAGTATATAGTAAAGAAATATTATTGACAAATTAAACATTCAAGATTTTGCAAAAGATACTGCAATTGGCAACTTAACAGATGCATTTAATAATTAGTATTAATATATGTAATTAGTCAATAACTGCAAAAGTGCTTTTTCGTTCAATCATAACATGAATAAAATTGAATTCACATTAAATTAAACACTATTGCAAACACATAGATAAAATAGTTCAAATCAACTGAAGGGGTGAGAATGAAATAATCCAAAGCCACACTTTTAACAAAAATGGTTTTTGTGCGAGTGCATTTCTTACACATATGGGAAAGCTACTAATAAAATATTGTAATAATTACTCAACAAATGACATAGCCTAAGGACTCTAAACCTTTATAAAAGTGTGTCTGTGTGGCTTAGGAATATTTTTTAATTTCATTTTAATTGTTAGTTTTTAATATATATGCATTTACATTGAATGTGTGTGTGTATAAATGCATTCATTAGATTAACGTTTATAATATTATAATTTGTAATTTTGTATTGTCTGTGATCATTAACACTTAATCTGAGGACTTTTTAAAACTCTATTTCAACGTTATTTAGCTATTTCAAAGTTATTTAGCCAAAAAAAATAGTTGTGTAGACGAGGAATCGAACTCGCACTCTTCTACACAACACGCAGAAGTCTTAGCGTCTGAGCTATTGAAACGACACGAAAGCTTTCCTTTCTGTGCGGAGTGTCAATCTAGTCATGAAGGTCAATTGTCGATTTAACTACACGATTTATGTATATATTTATCTTTTATTTACGCAATATTATCATATTTTTTGCAGTTTTTGAAGTGAATTTCGGAACGATGCTAGTAACAAACCAAGTAGCCTGAATTTAAGTAACTCAATATTCGTTATCTTGTGTATCAGTTCTCAGGTCTCTGATCATGCGCAGTGTCTTACATCTGAGACTTAGGAATATTCAATCGTCTCATCCTTTTCTAGGGAAACTGTACGTCCATTCGATCCATTTGTATACTAAATTCCAAATGTAACCATGTATATTACTCATCGTTCATTGTTTAGGCGCCGTGAAAGAAGAATGGAGTTTGGTACGAGACCTTTGGTGTTATGCTTCATATAATAGATTCAGAAATATTCGAAATATTCGAAGTTTTGAGCTACGTAGGGACTCCATCATTAGCGAAGGGAAGACATGAATGTGTTCAATCCTTACCAAGAGCTAGACAAAAGTAGATTTCGTAATTGTGTTTAATTTTTACTTTTTAAGATCAATCTGATAATGGGTAAGTGTTGTGTGAACGGAAATAAATAAATAAATAAATAAATAAATAAATAAATAAATAAATAAATACATAAAGGAATGGTTGAATGAATATTAGGACATTCGAAAAGTAATGGCAACACAGTTACTGTTTCACACTAAATGTATTTAGGTTACTTTTGACATTATATACTTCAAATATAGTCTCCTGCCATGTCAACAATACGTTGTCAAATTCTTGGAAGACGGCGTACTCCATCTGCAGCAACATTTCTGGATATCTCTCTCACTGATCAATCTAAAGCTCTTCGGATGTCAACTCTTGATTGAAAGCGAATGCCTCGCTTCCAGCCAACTTGCAATAGTTCTGTATGATTGGACTTCTCTCCCACAGGCTTCTTGTAATACCCTAAAGCACTGAGTTGCATGGTTTTTCTCTTTTAGGAAGCACCTTTGTTCGTAAATTTAGGACTGGATTATTTACTACAAATCAGAAATAGTGATTGTATTTACAAAATATGACTACATCGAGATTTTCAATGTTGCAAATTTATTGAACAATCGCTGCTCTACTACGTAGTACAAGATTTCAATGATCACCGCTAGGAGCACTGATTTACAGCATTGTTGCACACATTTTTAACAAAATAATCTGCCCTCAATGAGGGTGACCATAAAGATCCAGAATAAAAGCACTACAGAATAATTTAGAAAGACAAAAAAGATTAAATACAGGAATTGTTTGGTAAAACATCCAGAGAAATGCAAACCCAATAGAATCATCAATGGCCAGAATATAAATGGTAATGTAATATTTGGATTGAATCCTTAAGAATATTCAATAAATTTTTTTGAATTTAAAAAAAATCGGAGACCGAGTGCTTTTAAAATATTCCATGTGAATTTAGGAAGTGTGCCACGCGCACCAAACAAAAGACCAGAAACACTCCACTGACTAGTGGAAAGGTTATATTTTTCACTTAGGTATGGGATGCAGGACTCATAAATGGATTTCTTCTCCTCATCAACGTTTTGAGCCTGTAGGGCATCCCTCTCAAACCGGATTGTAGGATCAAGAACTATTCCCTTAGATTGAGTTCTGTGTATGGCTACAATATCTGCTCTTCTGTTCGAATCTAAGGATGAAACGCAGTGGATCTCCTCGTACACCTCCCATGCACGACGCTTGAGGACATCGGCAATACCGGTCATGGCCTTATGGTGTCGATTGTTGCGCAGCAGCTCCGTTTTTCGACGGAATCCCAGCTTATCGAATGCCCTAGTACAGAGATGCAGAAGTCACAGAGATAGGAGTGGAAGCATAGGGAAAGCATTGGTTCCCCTTCCACAGTCCACTGGCGTTGAATGTCTTCTCCGTGACTCGTCTACAACCAAGCGGCGGGTTACAACAAATTCGTGTTCACGAAAAAAATGACGAAAGTATTTCCGATCACATTAATCATAACAATAAACTGTTCAGAAATGAGACAACGTGCTTTGTGATTATTTTGAATACAGAAGTATTCATTTCCCTCATTGATCTTTAAACTAGTATTTTCCGACAGATATTCCTACGAATTCCACCTCTAGACAGTGAATACAAATCTTCTGTACCTTGCCATGTGGATGACGTGTGGCCTTGAGGGAAGGGATGACGTATGCTACAAATGGAGCGCAGTTCTGCATCGCTGCCCTAGTAAATAAATACAGTAAATACAAATAATAAGTAAATATATAAATAAGTAGATATATGGATGAATGGATGGACGGAGGACAGACAAATAAATAAATGAAGAGTCCACTGCAAGAATGATGGATGTCATTTGGAATAAATTTTGCAGGAGAAGCAATTGAAAGTTTGAAATGCTTAGCGCTCAAAGCTTAACTGTGATTTTCCGATCATTACTGGACAATGACTATCAGTGTTAATGCCATATAACTCTGTATGTACATTCTATATGTCTTAAGCTATGCATTGACAGTCTTCGTTCATTTTCGACAAGAAAGTGACATCCATCATTCTTGCAGTGGACTCTTCAAATAAATAGGTAACTATTAAATAAATTAATAATTAAATGTGTAGGTATGTAAGTAAATAAACTCATGTATCCAGAAATACGTAGGTACGTAGGCAGACATTACTACATTCTACCATGTATTTTAAGTTGGTTTGTTTTACGGCGCTTTAACAACTGCTATAGTTATCTAGCGTCTGACTGAAATGAGGAGATAATACCAGCAAAATGGGTCCAAGGTCAAGCGCTGACATCAGCATTTGCTCTTTGCTCTTGGGAAATGATTCCACATCCCCCATTTTCTCCCGATCTTGCGTCATCAGAGTTCTAAATTTTCCATTCTCTATCCAACAATCTTTAAGAGAACTCCTTTCGTAACGAAGATGCTTGTCAAACTTGGATTGACGACTTCTTTAACTCCAAATCAGCAGATTGCTTCAGACGCAGAATGGAAAACTATCCCAGCATTAGCAGAGTCATAGATAATGTAGGAGAATATATTACTGGCTAATTTCTGTCTTCTATTCATCTCAAACAAAAACTTTTGTCATAGCGAAAAACGCTACGAATTTCTATATCAACCCAATATTTATTGCTTCTTCATAAGTTTAAAATACTTTTAATAACAAGATATTTTTACAATACTATCATTATTACATTCATCCTTTCGATTATTTTTAGCTCTTAGATGAATTAAACATACCATAATTTTTTTTAACTCTGGACAGAACTTAGAATTATTGTTGTAGCAGATCACGTTGGTATCACAGTATATAAAAACTATAATCCAAAAGCTAAATTACTGAGGATTGAGGCCAATCTTCGGAAATTGTCTTGTCCCCTGTGTCTGCAGTGCACCAAACTGGAACCCTTGCGTGCCTTTAACAACCTCTATTTCTGCAAGAGAATAACGAAGGTCGAGATATTCTGAAAACCAAATACTTCGACCTTGTAGATTGTGTAACGAGTAATATTTGGTTAATTTCCGCTGTATTGTTGAACATAACTCTTACTCGGTGAGGTAATGATCTGTTGTAAATAGAACTGGACAGACCACAGGACAGATTTTTTACAAGTACTTTCTTGTTCACAAAAATCTCTTTCTGCCATTTCTTCAGTATCTGAATGTCTTTATTTCTTTGAAGAAATATTTATTTTAATTTTTTGCACAACTATTGGTTGCGTCCTAGTGGCTTGATTTGTTGTGAAATCGAAGTACAAGTGAGAAACATGTTTTGACATGTGAAGTCACTTGTATCATGGAAACAGAAGTGTAATAGTCAAAGCTCGGAACTTGGAGACTTGTGTCTTTACACGTGTATTTGCGAGCGGGCTTCAATGTCAACAAACTCCCGCTTCCAGCACGGAGGTACTGGCAGGTCTGCTATAAAGTTAGTTTCTGGTTGGAACAACATATTGATAGTATTATAACAGACTGAAACACGTAATTTTATAGCATATAGGACCTATAATAAAATTAAACACGAGAAATATATCAAATTTTGTTCTGCTCTGTACAGTGTATGACTACGTAGGCTACATTAGAAGATTTTGAACCCATAACTTCTTTGCCTGTTAGTTAAACATGATTTGAAACGAGAAAAACTTATTTCCACGTCACATGAAGTGACAGGAGTGAACATAAAATACTGAATGTTCCTAGCTGATCTCGTATGTGAGACAGAAAAGTATATCCTAAATTTTTCTCGAAAAAGGTTTTCAATTTGTTTGTCACTACTAGAGTAGGTCCCTATACGTCTTAATTCATGGTTATGGATAAATTTTACACCAATTTAAGGGACTTCAATATATTTCTATGGATGCCCGTTTATATCCTCTAATTTGTGTGTGGCACAACTTACAAAATATAAACTCTCCATTCGAAGAAAGTAATGTATCTGCTCCGAATTCCTCCACGAAATTCTGTACCTAAAATTTAAAAAATGTATTTTCAAATTTCTATAATACCCATTCCTCAAACAGACCGTTTACCTGTAATTGTCTGAATGTAACTGGCTTCGAAATGACACAGTTTCTTCCTCCCTCTTCCTGGCATTCGATGTGACCACTTTCTTAGTACATACGACTGTCCCTGAGCACCTGCAGCGTGAGCTTTGTTTACGTTGTACCTGTAACCTTACTCATGCGCACGACATACAAATCAAGTTCCGAGCTTTGGTAATAGTACATTATGCAACTTGCCTATAATGGTAGGAATTAAGACGCGAGTATGTTTATGAAACGAGCGCAAGCGAGTTTCATAATTTTCATACGAGCGTCTTAATTACCATTATAGTCAAGTTTCATACGACTTTTTACGCTCGACCATATTGATTTTTTCCGGCAATTGGTGAAATGAATTTGCTGGAATGTGCTTTATGAAAGGCTGGAAGATGACGGTGAATTGATGTTAATTTGTGTGTTTTTTTTTCTACTGAGTTTAATATTGTCTAATCTCGCGCTAGTTGTCTTTCGATTGCATATCCGAGAATAATCGATACTTGCGCTTTCATATTACTACAATGGTATTTTATGATTGGTGGAACACCTAAACTTTAATGAATAGGTGTACTTTAATGAGGTCCATTAAAGGGCTGCTACCAGGTGTATAATTACTGCATTTCGGCATGGTCGAGCATAAAATGAATTTCGTACTTCGTGGTTGTCCACGAGGTCCGCCTACCTCCATTTTATGTTTACTATACCTCTCTCCAGACTCTTGCGTATGCTTACAATTTAAAATAAAACAAATTTATTGCAAATTATAAAAACTAATGCGCTGAAGTTGCAATGTTATACATGCATTTGGCATAGTAATGTAACCTTTAAAACGAGTGTAAATCATCACGTGGTCACAATTTCGGTACCTAACAGGAATCGGGCGTGTAGTTTTCAATATTAGGCGTTCAGAAGTCAGCATGATTAACTCCTTTTCCAAAGATTTTGAGGTATTGAAGGTTAAAGTTAAATACACACAATTAATTCTGTGATATAGTCAAGAAGAAGAGTCAGAAGAATACTGCATTCTGTGGGCTTTTTACTGAACTATGGAGTTCATAACTTTGACCACAGGCGACGCTGATATAACCTCTGCAGTTGCGAGCATCGTTAAATAAAACATAACATTAAACATAACTTTGACCACTGATACTATGGTCAATTTAGTACATTTCTAACTTAGAAACTCTGAGAGAACCAAAAGTGGAGTTAAACATGTTGACTTCTGAACGCTTCATATATAGGTAATGAAGTAGTTTAAAGTAAGTGATTAGTAAAATAAAAACTGACAGCTTACTAAAAAAATTCAAAATACCTTCATAATGAAAAGGATTTAAAATGTTCTTAAGCACAATCAACTGATTCAGAGCCTGGTTCACCACAACAGTCAACTTCTGATTCAACATTCTGGGCTTCATCAGCAAGATTTGCATTCAGGAAGTTCATGTAGAAATATAATTCGGCCTGATTTTTTCATCCATCGCCGAAATGTTTTGTTAGAAGGTTGTTAACATATAATTTTGCTGTTTAATAATGTTCCCTTTGCGAATAACTTGAGACTCGAAATAAAAAATGTTGTGCCACTTTTTGACAACACTTATGAAGTGAGCAAGTTATAGAACACACTTTTGAGGATAAAACACATTTTGGAACATCAACCATATTTCTCCTATTAAATTGAATGGGAAAAATTTTTTTTCACATCATTTTTTGAAAATATATATTGTATTGATCATAGAGTGTAGTAGTGTATCTGAATTCTAGATTTTTCTGGAAGAGACACGTTTTTGAACTATAGCACTCAATTTCATTCCGTGCAGGCTGCACTATAAACTTTCATGGAAGATTTCAACCTGAAGTTGTGGAATACTTCCTTGTTAGAAGAAAATTAAAGAATGTGGTGACGAATTCCTCGCTATTTCCTAGCATTATAAAATAATGAGCAAGCTGTGAAGGTTTCCCATTGCAGCAATAAATCTTAAAGACTATTTTTCCCCTAATTCTTACCACCGTGACAGGCAGGATTCTACTTTCCCATGTTACAAACCTCCCCTATTATATATCTTGTCGTAGAGTAGGGGCTCGGTACAGTGTCATATAAATGGGAACTATCATGCCGATGGAAAAGACGATTAATTTTATTTGATAATATATTACGTCTTTTCATGGACATCGTGAGTTATTACTATATTTCATCATGTTCTGTGAAACTTAGACGTTCCATCATAGACAAGTAATTGAAATGATGATACTAGAAATGTAATACAAAGGAAAATGTGAGAAAGGATTAGGCCTTATGGCTGCAAGTGCATATAGTATTGACCAATGGGAGTTTGGCCATAGCCCATACTAATAATTTGTATGCGTTTAAAGACCAAACCACAATTTCAAATAAAGAGTAAAGGAAAAAGCAGGTAATACCCATAAATAAAGTCCGGGATTTTGTCAGTGATTGAAGAAGAAAAAGAAGAACCTGCCGAAGACATTGAAGAGTTGGACCCAGAACTCAGGAGACAGGTATGTGAGAATAATAACACACCTACAGACATGAAACCAGAAGATTTCATTGATATCGATAGTGCAGTGACTGTCGAAAAGAGGGTTACAGAAGAGGTCATTGTCAGTAGTGTAATGCAAAAAGACGGTGGTGTGAGTGAAAGTGATGAATAATATGCATGTAGTAGCAATGATAGTAAAAAAAAAAGTTTCTTGCCGAAGCTATAAATATTGCAAGTGATTTATGACTATTTTTGGCTGGACAAAAAAATTTACCAGAGGATGTGACAAAAAATACAAGTGTTATTGTCAGTTATCTAGAGAAATCATTTTGTAAAATGTTCGGTTCAGAAAAAAAAAATTCCAGATTTTTTCTCAAAGTAAGACATGCTCAGTCGTTTTTATAAACAATACTCGTGAAGTATATACTCTTAATGCTCGCTAAAGTAACGGTCATGATCAATCGTTTTTATAATAATAATACTTGTGAAATATATACTCATAATGCTCGCTAAAGTAACGGTCATGCTCAATCGTTTTTATAATAACGATACTCGTGAAGTATATACTCTTAATGCTCGCTAAAGTAACGGTCATGATCAATCGTTTTTACAATAACAATACTCGTGAAGTATATACTCTTAATGCTCGCTAAAGTAACGGTCAGGCTCAATCGTTTTTATAATAACAATCCTCGTGAAGTATATACTCTTAATGCTCGCTAAAGTAACGGTCATGATCAATCGTTTTTATAATAACAATACTCGTGAAGTTTATACTCGTAATGCTCGCTCAAGTAACGGTCATGCTCAATCGTTTTTATAATAACAATACTCGTGAAGTATATGCTCTTAATGCTCGCTAAATAACGGTCATGATCAATCGCTTTTATAATAACAATACTCGTGAAGTATATACTCGTAAAGTATATACTCGTAATGCTCGCTAAAGTAACGGTCATGCTCAATCGTTTTTATAATAACAATACTCGTGAAGTATATACTCTTAATGCTCGCTAAAGTAACGGTCATGCTCAATCGTTTTTATAATAACAATACTCGTGAAGTATATACTCTTAATGCTCGCTAAAGTAACGGTCATGATCAATCGTTTTTATAATAACAATACTCGTGAAGTATATACTCTTAATGCTCGCTAAAGTAACGGTCATGATCAATCGTTTTTATAATTACAATACTCGTGAAGTATATACTCTTAATGCTCGCTAAAGTAATGGTCATGATCAATCGTTTTTATAATAACAATACTCGTGAAGTATATACTCTTAATGCTCGCTAAAATAACGGTCATGATCAATCGTTTTTATAATAACAATACTCGTGAAGTATATATTCGTAAAGCTCGCTCAAGTAACGGTCATGCTCAATCGTTTTTATAATAACAATACTCGTGAAGTTTATACTCGTAATGCTCGCTCAAGTAACGGTCATATTCAATCGTTTTTATAATAACACTCGTGAAGTTTATACTCGTAATTTTCTCACAAGTAACGGTCATATTCAATGGCTTTTATAACAATACTCATGAAGTTTATATTCGTAATGCTCGCTAAAGTAACGGTCTTGCTCAATCTATTTTATAACAACAGTACTCGTGAAGTTTATTTTCGTAATGCTCGCTAAAGTAACGGTCATGCTCAATCGTTTTTATGATAATACTCGTGATGTTTGCGCTAGTGACGTCATGCTCAATCGTTGTTATAATAACAATACTCGTGAAGTTTATACTCGTAATGCTCGCTGAAGTAACTCATACTCATTTGTTTTTATAATAACAATATTCGTGATGTTTATAACTCGTAATGCTCGCTCAAGTAATTCATGCTTAATCGTTTTTATGATAATACTCGTGATGTTCGCGCTAGTGACGTCAATAATTTTTATAATAACAATACTCGTGAAGTTTATACTCGTAATGCTCGCTGAAGTAACTCATGCTCATTTGTTTTTATAATAACAATATTCGTGATGTTTATACTCGTAATGCTCGCTCAAGTAACGCATGCTCAATTGTTTTATAATAACAATACTCGTGAAGTTTATACTCGTAATGCTCGCTCAAGTAATTCATGCTCAATTGTTTTTATAATAACAATACTCGTGAAGTTTATACTCGTAATGCTCGCTCAAGTAATTCATGCTCAACTGTTTTTATAATAACAATACTCTTGAAGTTTATACTCGTAATGCTCGCTCAAGTAATTCATGCTCAACTGTTTTTATAATAATACTCATGAAGTTTATACTCGTAATGCTCGCTCAAGTAATTCATGCTCAACTGTTTTTTATAATAACAATACTCGTGAAGTTTATACTCGTAATGTTCGCTCAAGTAATTCATGCTCAATTGTTTTTATAATAACAATACTTATGAAGTTTATACTCGTAATGCTCGCTCAAGTAATTCATGCTCAATTGTTTTTATAATAACAATACTCATGAAGTTTATACTCGTAATGCTCGCTCAAGTAATTCATGCTCAATTGTTTTTATAATAACAATACTCATGAAGTTTATACTCGTAATGCTCGCTCAAGTAATTCATGCTCAATTGTTTTTATAATAACAATACTCATGAAGTTTATACTCGTAATGCTCGCTCAAGTAATTCATGCTCAATTGTTTTTATAATAACAATACTCGTGAAGTTTATACTCGTAATGCTCGCTCAAGTAATTCATGCTCAATTGTTTTTATAATAATAATACTCGTGACGTTTATACTCGTAATGCTTGCTCAAGTAGCTCATGCTCAATTGTTTTTATAATAACAATACTCATGAATTTTATACTCGTAATGGTCGTTCAAATAACTGATGCTCAATTGTTTTTATAATAACAATACTCGTGAAGTTTATACTCGTAATGCTCGCTCAAGTAACGCATGCTCATTTGTTTTTATAATAACAATACTCGAGAAGTTTATACTCGTAGTGCTCGCTGAAGTAACTCATGCTCACTTGTTTTTATGATAACAATATTCGTGATGTTTATACTCGTAATACTCGCTCAAGTAATTCATGCTCAATTGTTTTTATAATAACAATACTCGTGAAGTTCATACTCCTAATGCTCGCTCAAGTAACTCAAGCTCAATTGTTTTTATAATAACAATGCTCATGAACTTTATACTCGTAATATTCT
Source organism: Periplaneta americana (assembly GCF_040183065.1). Taxonomy (NCBI): domain Eukaryota; kingdom Metazoa; phylum Arthropoda; class Insecta; order Blattodea; family Blattidae; genus Periplaneta; species Periplaneta americana. The sequence goes on from NC_091120.1 coordinate 46,628,648, forward strand.
CTCAAATAACAGTCATTCTCGATCGTTTTTATAATAGCAATGCTTGTGAAATTTATGGTAGTGACGTTAATGCTCATCATTTTTAATACATTAATAATGCTCGTAATAACCGGGATAATTACGGTCATGCTGATAATAATTTTTATAATAGCAGTGCTTAAGATTTTCATCCTAGTAACGGTCTAATACATAGATCTAATCGTTTTCGTAATAGTAATACTCGTGTTGGTCACACTAGTGGTTGATTAAGCTTGTGATGGACTTGACAATTCGACCGTGATGAAGAAATACGATTTCTTTCTCTGTTATTTTAATGACACTTCGATTATTTCATTCCAATAGAAAACATTTGAAGCCCGAGTTAAATTTATCTTACCTTCTCCGCAATGCATTTTATGTAATAGCTCTATATATTCTCGTGTTCTGGGAACAACGGGAATCGAAAACAAGGCTGGATATGCAGTTACATTGGCTATCAATCCTTATAAAGAGGCGAAAATGTAGTTAAATAATTAACGAAACTATATATATGGCGGTATCCATTATTTGTGTGATACGCATGCGCACATGAGGATTCAATAGTCTCTTGCACCCATAGATACACTGTCCAGGAATCCTTCTTGGTAATGGCAAATTTTAGCGGAAAAGGAAATAAAATTTATCACCATCTCAGAACGTAGGAAGGAACTTTTGTTCCATTTATAATGGTCTTCTAAAGGAACAAAGGACTTGCCACACTTCTCACCACGGTCTGGAGTGCAAGCCGCAAGAAATACAACTTGTAGAACTAAGAGAAATAAATGGTTGTTCCCGAATTCTGCTTCACTTTTCCCGGAACTGATAGAACATTCATTGAAATGATTGCGATAACTTTCCACTGCAAGTGGAACTGTTTTTCCAGCACTTGAGTAAGATTTATTACGTTATGTCACATGGGTTTCATGCAGTTAACGCCACGTTTCTCAGCTGCCAGTTTTTTAAAGTGTAATTACGACAAGGCGAACCAATTCCTCATTCACATTCACCATTATTCCAACGTCAGAGGGGTGGTTGTGAGCGTTTTATCGCAATGAGAAATTTTAAGAATTTTCTGCAAACTTACTGTAAAATACCTGATATCTCGCTGTTTCTTAAACGCTCTTATAGTTTCCAACAGACCACCTGAGTTGTAACAGAATAATATACATGAAATAATAATAATAATAATAATAATAATAATAATAATAATAATAATAATACATACATACATACATACATACATACTTATAAAAGAAGATTCATTGTCGCCCTCACATAAGCCCGCCATCGGTCCCTATCCTGAGCAAGATTAATCCAGTCTCTAACATCGTATCTCACCTTCTTCAAATACATTTTAATATTATCCTCCCATATACGTCTCGGCCTCCCCAAAGGTCTTTTTTTTCTTCCAGCCTCCCAACTAACATTCTATATGCATATGATTTGAGGCTTTCCCTGCGTTTGATGTAGAATAACTCTTCTCGGGTTCTCAGCCAGGTGAGTTGGAGATTTGCTTCCAAGCTTTCGATGACTAGCTCTGCCATCTTCTTCAGGGAAGAAGAAGAAAAAGATGGCAGAGCTAGCCATCGAAAGCTTGGAAGCAAATCTTCAACTCACCTGGCTGAGAACCCGAGAAGAGTTATTCTTCTATATGTATTTCTGGATTCACCAATGCGTGCTACATGCCCTGTCCATCTCAAACGTCTGGATTTAATGTTCCTAATTATGTCATATTATCATTCTTTATTCTCCCACTCGTACCAACACAACTTCATTTGTTATTCTCTCTGTCCACTTCACACACTCCATTCTTCTCCATATCCACATTTCAAATGCTTCTAGTCGTTTGTCTTCACTTCATCGTAATTTCCATGCTTCCGTCCGGTACAATGCCCCACTCCACATAAAGCACTTCACTAATCTCTTAGTTCTTTTTCCAAAGGTCAGCAGAAGATATTTTTTTTTCTATTAAAATCTTCCTTTTGACTTCCTGGCTACAGTTCATGTTACTGCTTATAGTACATCCCAAGTATTTGAAGATGTTCACTTGCTTTAATACCTCATTCAGAATTCGCAAGTTTACCTAATTTATTTTTCTTGCGACAACCATGTTCTTCGTCTTGTACCGTGGAAAGACTCATCATGCAGTTTGCAGTTTTTCTTGGGAAGGATAAATGCGGTAGCTTCCCATTGCTTTCCGCACACTACTCTCTCTTTCGCATCTTAAAAGATCCCAGGGGAGCCCAGCGTGGAGGTGAGGAGAGTGTATCTGTCTAATTGGGCTCTCCAGACCTCACCGAAATTAACCGTAAGGGTTAAATATCAGTTCTATCAGGGGTTTTGATTCGATCAGAGACCGGAAAATCCCAATTAGCCTTTCCTCTTCAGCAAATGTTACTGGGTTGAAGCGTTATATGGCCTTTGGTCCACTACGTTTCTTTCACTTTTTCTTTTGTCCGCTGATACATTCGTCCATTAAGTTTTGTCCATTGACCATTTAGTCCATTTTCATACTTCGTTCATTATGTTTTCGTCCACTGACTATTTCGTCCACTATGGCAAAAAAATAGATAACATGAAACATATTTCATTTGGTGAAAATGTAATTTATTTAAATTTATATGTGTTGTTGATGTACATGCTGTTTGTATTATAGACATGATTAGTCATCATTTTCTTCTTCCTGAACATCTTCATCAGGGTTATTAATTTTTAATTGTCAATCCATATGAAATTCCTCTGACAAGGGAAGGGTTTCGGCTCGAACAGGAATTTTTGGTTAAAAATTTGTACAGAGGCTTACCTCACAGTGGTGATGAAGTCCGTAAAAGCATTCATTTGTGTAACTCTCCGTTTGGTTGGTATTGGTCAATACACTTCTTTAAAAATGTGTATGAGGATTCTCTATAAAATGCAAGAAACAGCATGGAGCAGAACAATAAGCACAGCACGCAGAAGCAACACCTGAACAATCTTCTGAACCACACTCCAGTGGCGAAAAATCAAATGCCACCTGAATTACATTTTTGAAGTCCGAGACTTGTTCACGATTCACGTAACCAGCTGACTGCCAGGAATACTGAAGCATAGGGCAGTATACTGGAGCAGACAACTGGTTATGAATAACAGAGTGCATTTTCATTATAAACACTCGATTTCCCAAGTTAAGTTCTGGATTCTCTGCAAGAGTCCTTACGCAATCTGTTATACTCCGAGCATATATTTTGTATTGTCTAAGGAAATAGATATCCAGAGGCTGGATATATTAGTTTTTTTAGGTGGTATGATCATACATTCTATGTCCTAGCCTTGGAATGATTCATTTATTAAGGTTATGTCCTTGTGAGCATTCAATGACTCGCACAACAGTGTATATTTTTGATTAGCTGCAATATTTTCAGACAGAACGTTGGAGAAAAATATTCTTAAATGGGCTTTAGACATTTTACCACTCGCACTAGCTTCTAGGCTAGGCTTACGGGTAAGGTGTCCCATCCCCTTAACTTGTGAAGTGCTCTCCCTACCCCTCAACTTGTACAGTGCTCTAACAGACAAACCACACATTACACAAACGAATGCTTTTGGGAGCTTTACAAAGATGTAAAGATGGGCCTGTATACAAATTTTGGATACGAAATTCCTGTTCGAGCCGAAACCCTTCCCTTGTGAGATATGTTTCCAGCCGGCCGTCGTTCTTGTAGTCTTAACACCGTGTAACCATTTCCCTGATGCGTTCATGATTATTGACATATGTCTGACTTAATGGTGCACGGACTCGCGTGTGTCCTCCCAAAAATTGAGTATTAAGGTCCATTCACAATGAAAATTAAACACAACCGTAAAATAAAGACAGAAGTTTGTGGCCAGGCTACCAAATGGGATCATTCACAATGATTCACATTAGCACTGACATTAACATTACCTTAAGACGTTAACATGAAAGTTTGCAAACTCCAAACTTTTATGCTTATGCTTACGTGATTTGCAAACAGAACACAATCGTGGAGCGCTGAAATATACGACAGAATATGAGGAAATGGCATCGTTGTTATGTTTCCATGGTTACCAAGTATGTTTACTGTTATGTTTATGTTCCCATCGTGTATGATGGTATGACTTCTCGTTTTTACGGTAACGTTTACATTCTTAAGTTAACGCTTACGTTATGTTTAATTTTCATTTTGAATGAGCCTTTGTAATGTAACATTGGTTGCCTCTGACGTGTATATACAACCTCTTCCATAATTTTTAATATCCAAAATTGAAAAGACATACAGTATATTCATACTTTTTAATATTCAAAGGAAAATGAAACGTATCTAAGAAACAGACGGCAATGATGACAATACTTTCAGTTGTAATAATTTATTGTAGGTGGATAACACAAATATGTAATCTAAGATAGACGAAAAGTTATGGACATAAAAGGTGTAGACAAAATGTATCGATGGACGTAAATTGTATGGATCAATCGGTTGTGAACAAAAGAACATGGACGAAAAATAATGGATGAAACAAATTGTGGACAAAAGATAGTAGACGAAAGGCCCGCAAACCGGTTGAAGTTATAGACTATATTATATTGTCTGAAGATATTAAGAATGTAAATAAGGTTTTTCATTTTAAACCTAAACTAAAATAGTACATTATGCAACGAGCCTATAATGGTAGTAACTAAGACGCGAGTATGTTTGTTTATGAAACTCGCTTGCGCTCGTTTCATAATTTTCATACGAGCGTCTTAATGACCATTATAAGCAAGTTTCATACGACTTTTTATGCTCAACCATATTTCTAACTTGAAATTATTCATAAGTATTCATGTTATGGTTATGTAAATGAGGAGCAGAACTGACCTGAATTGTGAAATGTGCGCAGACGCGAAAGTATTGATTTTTTCCGAAACACGAATGTCATTGACCTTGATATAATCTAGAGAATAACATGAACATTAGGCTTGATATAACCTGGAAATTGATTTAGAATTGAGAAACGAGAGGACAAATTGAATTTATTTGAATATTATTTACAATTAACGCTAATTATTATAGTAACAGAACATAACCTTCTGCGACAGTATTGGATTTCCAGCCTCCGTGACTTTTCGCTAATTGTCTTTCGATTGCATATCCGAGAATAATCGATACTTGCGGTCTTATAATGGTACAATGGTGAATAATTATAATGAATAGGTGTGCTTTAATGAGGTGCATTAAAGGGCTACTACCAGGTGTATAATTACTACATTTCAGCATGTTCGAGCATAAAGATTTTTAACTGAAAAACTTTCTAATCTTCTTGATGAATATTTTAACTAAATTAGTAACTTTTCCTATGCAATGTATTTCTTCAACTGGAATAAGAAAAAGTAAGTAAGAACGGCTGCGTGGCATTAATTTCTGTCTAGGCAGTGTCCCCCGCTCCGAGTCCTGCATGCTTCTGCAAGTGTCGGGTAATGAAGTGTGGTGCCGTCCATTGATCGATCATTGTTGCGCTCCCTGCCCACATAGTTTTATTTTCGCTTTACTTTTGTACTTTGCTGGTCTGCCTTCCATGTACCGGAAGATGAAAGAATATGCACTGTTCAGTCACGTGTTCAAGGTCTTGGCACAGCAATTACGCCATCTCTATATGTCAAGTCCATTCTGGTATCAGCTGCGTATTTCTGAGTTAAAAATCCGTTTAAAAATTTTGAAGGACGTATTTCCTGATACTGAAGGAATGCATTATGGTTTTCTAGCTTTCTGTTCTTCTATGTACCTGTACTACCTCAACTGTTTGATAACTTTTGCTCATGGATAGATGTGGTAGGTTTTACCAATTTAACATAGAAAATTTGACAGTTTAAAATTCAGTTTTAGGACTTTATAGCACTTGAAGGAACTCATCTGCTCTTAATTTTTAATTTTCTTTAAAAAATTTGATTTTTCTTTTCAATTTTTATGTCATATAAAAGCTTGAACTTTATACTTTTCAAAAATATATCAGTTTATGTCTCTATGATGTTTGATTAAATAATTACCTGAGGTTTTTATTGCCAGGAAACACCCTTTTTCAAACCGGAAATGCAGTTCTGCAATTGTCAATCCTCCACATTCTGTCAGTTATATATATTTTCCTGTAATAATAATTCGAATTTGCCCACATCTGTGGAGTAACTAGGTGGCCCGGGTTCGATTCCCGGTGGGGGCAAGTTACCTGGTTGAGGTTTTTTCCAGGGTTTTCCCTCAACTCAATATGAGCAAATGCTGGGTAACTTTCGGTGTTGGATCCCGAACTCATTTCATCGGCATTATCACCTTCATCTCATTCAGACGCTAAATAACCTAAGATGTTGATAAAGCGTCGTAAAATAACCTACTTAAAAAATCGAATTTGGCGGTAGCGTTTAACTGTAGTATTTTTTATAGTCAGGAAGCTTTTTTTTTTTACGAAATGTCATACCCTCAGGATTTAGATGATTTTTCTCCATGTTCAGTTTTAAATTATTTTCTAACACTAATGTTAACACGAAGTGCGCTTAGAACTGAGAACATTCTTACACCAAAACGAAGCTGATTAATGTATCTAAGTGCCAAACTACAAACAGTGTCCTACTGCTTAAGACAGTTAATTTAAAGCTCCAAGATCTTATATTTTTATTTTTATGTTTGAAAATTTTAAAAGAATAAAATCAAATTTTTCCTTCATGGGGTAAAGTAGAGAGAAACTTTTTCACAACTTATTCTGTGTTCTTTTAGTAAAAGAAATTTTGTTCTAACATATAAACTGTGGGCCAAGGACTAAAACTAATTTCAGTTTTCGTTAAAAGAAATTACCGTCCTGACCTCCAAAAATATATGAGGGATTTATTTTGTGTCAAAATCTTTAATTTTGTACAGTCAGGAAAAAATAGTTTTTAAAAATTGAATAAAAAATTCAACATTTTCTCCCAAGGGTAGATAAGTACCCTACATTAATATTATAATTTAGCATTTTGTAGCGTTCTTGGTTGAAACGTCTTCTAGATATTCCAGTTAAAATTATTACAAATAGTAAATAAGTAAAGGAACATGTAAAAATACAGTGAAATTTTGTATGTTAAGAAATATGTCAAAAGATACGGTGCGATTTTACCCCGGCCACCTTGTAACTCAATGAGATTCATCCGCTACTACATACAATCTTGTGAGTGAACAAAAGGAGCTATAAAGATCGCATAGCCAGCCAATATCCTATCAGCCCCAGACAGTTAGTTGAGGGAAGCTCGAGATAACTGTACAGTTTACAGAAAACAACAAAGAAGGTATCAAGTAGATCCTATTCTTGTGCAATTCATCCTATAAAAGCTAAACAGATTGGATAGCAGTCAAACTATTTAAAGAAAAAAAAATGTAATAACGTATATGTTGCGAAACCCTTAGATTCTAATTCCCTTTATAAAACAGAAAAAAAAATCTCATAAAATTTAATTTTCATCTTATTTTGCAGAAACACATACATTTCGCATTTTGTACTTGATTTCGTAATGTTTCGGAGTTTAAAAAACAGTAATAGTACACTTAACATGCTTTTAAACAAACAATTACTTTTACAGCATTTATACATGTGTTAAGTAAAAATATGTAGGCCTACATAAAGATTAATCACTTCTACCATATCAGACATTCAATAGAATCCATAGGAAAACTTTTTTCAGTCTTTCCTATTTTCCATTTTTATATCCAGTTCTTTATTTTTTCTCTTTCTCTCTTATTTTCCACGTTTTTCTCTAGTTTTTCCCCTTGTTTTTTTCCACATTACCATTTTTCCTTCCTATTTATTTTTCGTTCCTACACGTTTTCATTCCTTCTCGTCTTTCGTTTTCACTCAGTCTTTTTTATCATGCCTTTTTAATGTTTTCTCCCTCTTCGTATCTTGTCCCTTTTCTTGCCTAATTACTTTTCTTATCTTTGATACATCTATTATCAGACAGTATATCTCACTTGACGATATGCGTCAGAGTAAGAATAATATTACTGTTGCATTCATCTCAAATTTGATTAGTGAACTGTTACTAGTATGCAATGTAGGAAGAAAGGAAATTGTCAGCCTACTCCATTATCTCCTGGCTTAGTTTCCGCATGAGTGATGTCTTATTGGTGTCACTTATGGGTTGCAACCAGTCTTCAGATTGTTGACTAAACATAGCCTACATCCTTTTCGTGTGTTTTTGCATCTTTTTCGTCTATTCTCATTTTTCTTTTCTCCTCCATTTTACTTATTTTCTCTTTTTTCGTTACTTCCCCCTTTTTCTCCCGTTCTCCTTCTTTCACGCTTTATCATTTTTTCGTGTCTTCTCCCTTTTTCGTGTTTTCTCCCTTTTTCACGAATTCTCCCTTCGTGTAGTCTCCCTTTTTCGTGTCATCTCTCTTTTTCGTGTCGTCTCCCTTTTCGTGCCTTTTCCCTTTTTCGTGCCTTTTCCCTTTTTCGTGCATTTTCCCTTTTTCGTGCCTTCTCCCTTTTTCGTGCCTTCTCCCTTTTTCGTGCCTTCTCTCTTTTTCGTGACCTCTCTTTTTCGTGCCTTCTCCCTTTATCATGCCTTCTCATTATTTATTTATCCCTTTTCGTGTCTTCTCCCTTTATCGTGCCTTCTCCCTTTATCGTGCCTTCTCCCTTTATCGTGCCTTCTCCCTTTATCGTGCCTTCTCCCTTTTTCGTGCCTTTTCCCTTTTTCGTGCCTTCTCCCTTTTTTCGTGCCTTCTCCCTTTTTCGTGTCTTCTCCTTTTTTCGTGCCTTCTCCCTTTTTCGTGCCTTCTCCCTTTTTCGTGCCTCCCTTTTTCGTGCCTTCTCCCTTTTTCGTACCTTCTCCCTTTTTCGTGCCTTCTCTCTTTTTCGTGACCTCTCTATTTCGTGCCTTCTCCCTTTATCATGCCTTCTCATTTTTTATTTATCCCTTTTCGTGCCTTCTCCCTTTTTCGTGCCTTCTCCCTTTTTCGTGCCTTCTCCCTTTTTCGTGCCTTCTCCCTTTTTCGTGCCTTCTCCCTTTTTCGTGTCCTCTCCCTTTTTCCTGCCTTCTCTTTTTTCGTGCCTTCTACCTATTCGCGCATTCTCCTTTCTCGTACCTCCTTGTTTATCGTGCCTCATCGTTTTTCATCCCGCTCTCGTCTCTCTTCTCTTCCTGTCACTCTTCTTCTGGTCTCTCTTTAATTTTCCCTTTTCTCAATTTCTTTGTCAATTCTTCTACAACTGCGTCATGCTCTTTTTATGTACTTAAAGGTCCGTTCTGTTATCACGTCGAAAACTGAACGAGAATCCAATTAGATACTACTGTACGTACATAGACCTGAGGTGCAGCGAACTGTTCATTACATAATACACCTATTATTTACTATAGTTTTGTAGGTATACAATGTTATAATCTTGGAGGAGCTTATTTACTTAAAAATGTTTGAAATTATATTGGAAACATATTTTATCACACAGCTTACCAACGAGAAACATTGCATTAGCACAAAAGCCGCTTTAGAGCTGGATAATGTGCAGGATAATTTATTCCCTTCTACACAATATTTTCAAGTGTACTGACTGGAAAGTTACGAAATATGCTTTCTGCTTTGACGATTTATGCATTGTGTCTTACGGAAAGATTTTTACTTCGTTACAGGCTGGGAACTGAACAATCTCATTATATACACGCAATATCACTTCAGCATTACTCAGTATACTTGTTTACTCAGCATTATTTATAAAGAAAATGAGGTTGTAACTTGAGTCTTGCAAACATATTTATTCGTATCTTAATGTGTACATTTTCCCTTTTTATGCTTTAATTAATATTCTAGTACGGCACTGCAGATGTTAGTAATTTAAATTACATCATCCTTTACGTCCTGTTCTCTTTATTTCCCAGTGAAACCAGTTGTTACCTCAGTAAGGTCACCTGAGGTTTCTCACCAAAGAGCTAAAGAGTTAGGTTTTCAATCCCCTCTACGCCATGAAATTTATAACAACGCGGTTGTGGGTCAAGATTTCTCACATTACTTCGGCAGTAATTCTAGTATGTTGTTGGTTAGGCAACTGTCCGAAGACAGGTCTGAACCTCACAAATGATACCAACAAGGCACCACATATGATCAAGTCACAAATTTTTATAAATTCAGTTTAATTCATTTTCTGATTATCTGATGTTAGATCTTTTCCGATCAGTAATGGATCAAGTCTTAATTCCAAGCATTCGTCGGTAGGTGACACCAGTCACTTTTGGCTCAGAATATTTGCTCACGGTGTTCTGAGCCACAGTGGATCAAGTCATCAAAGCGTTGCATCAATTAACAACACAGTTGTTTATATTTTATAAATCTTGAATTTTATTTGACAATGGACTCTTACTTTGAGAGAGGAACAGAGATTAAGGGTGTTTGAGAATAAGGTTCTTAGGAAACTATTTGGGTCTAAGAGGGATGAAGTTACAGGAGAATGGAGAAAGTTACACAACGCAGAACTGCACGCATTGTATTCTTCACCTAACATAATCTAGGAATTTATATGGACAAAAACTTAAGTTGGAGTACTCAAATCACACACATATGTGAAATAATTTTTATGAAAATTCACACACTAAAAAGAATTCGAAATTTCCTTACGTTGCTTCTCAAGAAGAATTTAGTGCAGTCGCTCTTGATGCCTCATTTTGATTACTGTAACACTCTCTACACTGACCTTAACATGAGACTGACAGACAGACTACAGCGTGTTCATAATGCAACGTCCGTAGATCTGATCGTATCACACCTTCAGTAAATATGCTGTCCTGGGTCCATCTCAAAGAGCGAAGAACTATTCACTCTCTCATTTCACTCTTCAATATTCTTCAAAACTCTAACCCTAGCTACCTAGCTTCTCATTTTCAACATTTGTCCTCATATCACGAAATAGATACTCGCTCTCAACACCATATCACACTCTCCATTCCTAAACACAGAACATCCTTCTACTCTTCATCTTTCACCGTCTCTGCAGCTCATCTCTGGAACACTCTACCAGAACATGTCAGAGACTGTCGGACATTGTCTAGTTTCAAAAATAAATTAAAATTGCACTTTTTGAATTAGATTAATTTCAGGTATATGCCCCTTTCTCTGCCATAGTTTTGTAAAAATATAGGCTATATATTTCTTTTTCCTTCCTTTCCCCTTTTTGTTCTCTTTATCAGCCGATGAATTTATTATCATAGCCTTTTTATCGTGAATGTTATTTAATTTTCGTATTTATTTTCTTTTTTTTATTATTTCATTACATTCCATTTTGTTATATTCTTCCTTACGTTTTTCCATATTAACCATTAGTACTAAATGATTTGTTTTCACTATATTCCAATGTATTTTACTTTCTTTTTTTTCTATTATGGTATTATTTTCTTGTTGTTTAGTGTCCATTTTATTATGCTATTATTATTATTATTATTATTATTATTATTATTATTATTTTCTTTTTCTTTTTGTTTTGTAATATGTTAGTATTCTGTTCTTTAACTTCTAGTTAAATTTTAACTCCTTGTATACTTTGTGACCTGGTAGAGTGTAAGAGAAGGCCCTATGGCCTTAACTCTGCCAGTATAAATAAATAAATTATTATTATTATTATTATTATTATTATTATTATTATTATTATTATTATTATTATTATTAGGAACATTACATCCTTACGTTTGAGATGGGCAGGGCATGTAGCCTGGACGAATCCAGAAATGCATATTGAGTATTAGTTGTGAGACCGGAGGGAAAAAGACCTTTTGGGCAGACCGAGATGTAGATGGGAGGATAATATTAAAATGGATTTGAGGGAGGTGGAATATGATGATAGAAACTGGATTAATCCTGCACAAGACCGGGTCAGATGGGGGGGGGGCTTATGTGAGGGCGGCAATGAACCTCAGGGTTCCTTAAAAGCCATTTGTAAGTAAGTATGAATAATTAACGATTGTCACTTGCTCACAATATGTAATAATAGACTAAACATAGCGTCCTGAAAATTTCACAAGACACCAACTTAAGAAAAAACTGGGATTAGTTTTTAGACGACCTAAAAATACCGAAAGACATGCCGTATGCTTACTGAAATGTGAGAGGATTTCTACGGCATTGTTGCCTGTTTGCAGGTTATAGGGTACCATAAAAGTGACACTGTACACTATTAGGTGATTATTAGAGAAGCGAACGTCAACATACTAACATCAGGAGGAATGACAGTCTTAAAAGGCGTAGATACCCGCCATCACGTTCGGAATAAGGCAAGAGACTTTGTGTTAATAGTCTTTATACGGGTACCATTAATTTCTGGGACGTGTTTATTGCACATTTGAACGATTTGGATCCGACTTGTAACGACGTGAGATTACGACAAATCCAGACACATACGTTATGTTTTTCTTCTCTCCCGCGATAGAAATGATAGCGTACAAAAGCAAAGAAGGGGAAGATTGCGACTGGTATTACGTTTGTTGGAAACTTTCCCAGTGGGTGGCTGACAAACTGAGGATGAAAGTATAGAAAGAGATGAAGAAGACTCGTGTGTGACCCGAATGCTCAACGCTGAAGTAAATCATCGCGGATCAGTCTGCCGCGGCCCGCCACCTCCATATCCGCCGAGGCGTCTTATGAATTTCTCGTGCAAGTAGTACGACGTGTCCCCGGAATTACAATATCGTTTGATTACCGCGAGGGCTGCGACATTCCGCCAGCCGCCGCGCCGGTCGATATTAGTTCTTCCGCAAACCGAATTAATTTAGAACTGTCGTACCTCAGTCACATCACTGCTTGCCAGCACAGGGACAGAGGTTCGAATCGCGTCAGGTTCTCTCATGAGGCAAATTAGGCCGGGCTTCAGTCACTTGGCTTAACTGCTGAAGTCAAATTTGGTATTATTTATATAATGTACTAGCCGTACCCGTGCGCTCCTCTGCACCCATTAGAAATAAATATACTTATTCAGAAAAGAATCATTAAAATATGCCTTAATAAACCAATTGATTACTCATCTGAGCTTTTGTTTACTGATTTTAATGTTTTGAAAATTAAACAGATTTATTATATTGCCTTATTAATCTTCATACATAAAAACCGTAATAAATTCAAATTGTATCATCATAAATATGGAACTAAAAGATCCGATTTTATACGACTAGAGGAACCAAAGTGTTTCACAAGCACAGCTCTGAGCCATGGTACCTACTTTGGTCCAAGGTTATACAATAAAATAATTGATAAAATACCCAAATTTGGAAAATTTTAGTATCAGGAATTTCAAAAATAGCTTTAGGAATTTAATTTTTAAAGAATATATATTAATTTAATCTGTATATGTACTTGTATGACTTAAATTGTTAAAATTGAAATTGTATTTTTAAATTTAATTTATTCCTGTAATTTTTCTTTCTTGACTCAGTTTGTGTCAAAAATTATCTTTGTGTTTAGATATCTCCCTGAGCACGAGTTTTTTACTCCTTCAGGGAAGAACTAAGATTGTATTTCTGTCAATGTTATTTTATTAACAATAAACAACAACAATAAACAACAACATAATTAAAATAGGAAATTTTATCCAGGGAACATTCCTGTTTGATAGAAGAATAAATCGTTTAATATGTTACTTAATTTAAATTGTATTTAAAAGAATTAAAATGCGATCATTTTGGTCTAGAGATCACTCATTTGGTGCAATGACAATGCCTTTAACGTGTTTCTTAATTGTTATTACATGCAACCATAGTTTAATGAAGATTGACATCATTTAGATTTATTTTGTGTACTTTATATTACTTGCTATATGTTTCCATTGAATTATGGTAATAACTTAATTTTAACCCTTGTTTTCTACGACTTCAGTAAATGGCGCTTGGCCCACTATGGTTCTGAACCCTTAAAATAACTTAAATAGTGATACAGCACATATAGTGATAATTATTATTTCTTTCTTTCGAAAATGTAAGAATTCACGATCTCCTATGTACCATTGCCATGGAATGAATAAATGTGTTTTTTCTTCCTACTCAAATATTTTATATTTTGCACATAGGAGTTATTGCAGGAACAACAACGCTATAATCTGAGGCGGCGGTGAAAACGTATTGTATTGTTATTTTAAAAGTCTTGTATATCCTTTAATCGATATTACTTCATACAAACACAGAAACATTCTCTGTATGCTATGTTTAATAGCTTTCGTTTGTTTTTGTCCAAGGCCCCTTAAGACGAAGCCATTTGTTTTTTATTTCATTACAGCGCCTTAGATGGCGTTATATAAATTTTAAAACTTACTTATCTCATTAAATATCAGTCCTATCAAAATTTTGCATAGAATAAAACTTATCGGAAATAATTTTTAAAAAAGGTTTTGTTGTGTAACATTTTTCACGAAAATACATAATAAGGGATATATTTCAATTTATTTAATTCAAATCCCCTTATAACCCCCCTTTTAAATAAAGTATTTTGAATACCGTAGAGCCTAAAATCTAAGTTACAACGAACTTAATTTATATTCCAATTTTCATATAAATCAGTTCAGCCATTATCGTGTGAAAAGGTAACAAACATCCAGACAGACAGACATACATACATACAAACAAAATTTTCAAAAAAGCGATTTTCGGTTTCAGAATGGTTAATTATACATATTAACACCAATTATTTTTGGAAAATCGAAAATTACCAGAAAAAGTTTGGCTACAGATTTATTATTAGTATAGATTAGTTGTTTGAATGAAGCATGTATCGTAGTAGAAATATTTGAAAATTGTGTGATGTATACAGGGTGGAAGGTAACCTTTTACAATCTTTCACACACATAACAGATCATATCATTTGAGAACGTTTTGTCAAATAATTTTTTTTCACGACCAATAGCTTTTGTAATATTTTCAGAAAACGAATGTTGCAGACAGTAGCAGTGTTTACTCCGCGAGATCATTGCACCCCAGCATAGCCTATTCAATGCCGCTCCATTCTTCTACTTGACAGGGGTTTTAGAGGATGTAAAGACATACAGTTTTGTAAACAAAAACATCTGTTGAGAATGCAGTTAAATCAAAATTTATGTAATCGTAACATGTTAATTACACGAACTATGTTATTCGTTATCTATGATGAAACGTTCGTTATTGTATCGTTTCAGCACTAAATTTAGTACGAATAAACACGTAGTTTCCGTTACATTTTAAGGCAATTTCATCAATAATACAGTAGAATGAATGTTCAGATACTCACGATTAGAAAACTGTGGCATCTCGTTGTGAATCAACTGCTTCGAACTGCACGTAGCTTGCAATTAATGACATAGTGAATGTAAACGTATCGTCCGCTCCGTACACCTAGCTCGTCCACATGGTTTGCGGACGTCAGAAACAGTGTTGCCAGCGTGTCACAATCCTGTTCCCATGCAATGTCTACACGATTATTCACCCGATTTATTCGAAATCTGTGTTATTTTCCATGCAAATACTACTGTAACATGGTTCATACATAGCTTACTCTATCATCCTACATAAGATAAAATCCAATTTTGAGCAGTTTCATGAAAAATTTAATCATAATTTCAAGTTACAAAAGATTTTTTTTTCTCGAAAACCGCCCTTCTGAGAACAAAGTGTTATTAGACTTTCTTGTTTGTCATAATTCGAGATATCATATCCCAGAAGGATTGTGAAAGGTTACCTTCCACTCTGTATAAGACCTGCCTTGCAGTAAAATTTGTTCCTGAGGCCTGAAACGCTCGTGCCGGGTCTGGCTACTGTATTTCGTATGTTTTCGCGGGTTTCGAGGACACACTTGAAAAGCTGTAACTGAGGCACAATTCTTCTGGCCTCGTGGCCTGATCAGCTTTCACATTTCCCATCCATAGACCGGTCTCAAGGGTGAGATGGTATGGGAATATCAATGATGACCTGTCTTTCTAAATAAGCCATAATTAACATAAAAATTCTCGCTGTTTAGCAGAAATAAGCACACACTGTTCCCTTTCCTTTTATCTCATTTTTTTTTACTTAAGCGAGGGTGTTGTACCATTGTATTTCGTATAGTTCAGGAGGCAAGATCTGGCATGTGAGTTGCACCTCCCAAAGTATGTTGAAACATTTTAGAGACACTCTGTATATATTCTGTTATAGAATGAAAACTACGCGGACAGATGCTGGGAATGCTTTTACTTTGGACCAGCATGATACGTACTTGCATCTAAGGTATAATTGGACACCACACACAATGATCAAACGCTTGTACCTTACAGTACGTGACCATTAAATCTCGTGTCATTGGCTTTCACACGTCAAATCTCTTTCGTACGGTCTTTTTGTACCAGTAGTGTACATTGATCTTAGTTCAGTGTCACATGTCAAAAATTGTTACACTTTTATTTAGAAAAAGTTGTGACGTCAAGTACGTGACAAGTAATTCGATGTAATTTATTTGATCACCCCTGTAAGCGGAATCGATTGAACCCGTGTGGTCGCGTCTGGTCTGTAATAACTGACAGCAAAGCAACACATGACGCTTGCAAACTTCACATTAGTCGAGAATGGCACTGCCGTCGTTCAGTCTGCTTGACAGTTTGTCGCCAACGGCTATCAGAATTCGATACTGGGTAGATATTTTTGAACTTAATTTTGATTGGTATCAAGCATATACTGTAATATTACAATTATCAGTGCAGATAGTTTATTTTACGGTTCCTTAGCCAAAGAACTCGAATATCATCCCCGGCCAGTTTTCGTCTTTCGATTTACAAAGTATTGTAGAGTATATTTCCTCCGAACATTTCGTTCTATACATCATCCTCATTTGCTTTATTCGATAGACATTTAATTTAGTGACTTTTTTACTTACGTTAACATATTTCGTTGTTGATATACTAGGAAGGATCGGAAAGTAACGCACAACAATTTCTTTATGGTATATTATTTAGGTTAGAACGTTCAAAGTTGGTAGATAGTTTGAATCTTCCTCTACAGATAGCAATGGCTCGATTAGGTGTCACCCTCGCAGAACGAGCGGTAACTACTGAGTAACGATGGAACGTGTGCTAGCATTGTCTACCTATGAAGAGCAGCGAGGTGTAGTCAGTTTTTTTCTGAGCAAAACGAAAAAGTCCGGATGAAATCCACAGGGAAATGTTGGAGGTGTATGGTGTTGATTGTCTGGACCGTAGCAACATCTCCAGGTGGTGCAGGTTCTTCGAAGAGGGCCGAGTAAATCTTATCGACGAAGGATATTACCAGTGACCGCTGCAACTCCACCCAATGTCGGAGGCATTGAGGCGGCAGTCATTCACCCTACAGTCCAGATCTCGCACCGTCTGAGTTTCATCTCTTCGGACCAATGAAAACATTCTTAGGAGACCAAGGCTTTGGTTCGGATGAAGAAGTGAAATCAGTCGTGCGCAGGTGGTTTTTTATGCCCAGAAAACGGAATTTTATGAACGAGATGTACTGAATCTGGTGTCACGATGGGGGAAATGTGTCGAGAGACTTGGTTCCTGTGTTGAAAAATAGATGAAACCTGTAGCTTTTTTTCTGCATTATTTCTTTTTGCTTACCTATTAAATACGTTGCCACAAAAATTTGTTGTGCATTACTTTTCGATCCTCTCTCGTATTCGTCTCCATGACCACAGCAAGGTCATATGATTGGAACAATTAACATAATAATTATACTAACCAATACCAGAAATAAAAATTATTGGAAAAATGAAACATGTCCCCGATTATTTTGTTCTATGTGTTATTAAATACAGGGACATCATTTTATTTTTACTTCAATTTTTATTGTACCTGAGTTTTTGAATGTACTTCACTCCCACCCCTTCTACTAATGAAGTTCCAACTCCACACAGAGCCAAGACAGCAGATAGTAAACAGTACTGAGTTACTGAGTATAGTACGTTCCAGAAATATGTTCGCGTTTTCCAGTGACGAAAGAGCTTTCAGTATTGAATCATATTTTCGCACAGGTACTGTCCGTTTGCCTACGTCCCATCCCGATTTCCCCCACCTGCTTCTGCTCGCCCCTCTGTAATAGCTGGGCTGTCTTAGCTCTTTTCTGAAAACATTAATTTCTCTTTGGAATTGGAAGTTTACGTAATATTATACAGCTGTTTAATTTAACTGAAATAAAAGGGCCTCGTTAAGTAATTAACAGTCACGTGATTTCCTCCCTTTCTACAATCCTGCGGCATAACCACTTGGACGGACAGTAGATGGCATGTCTGAGTAATTTTATATTTTCGGGTCGGGCAGAAGTGAAGATTGAATTAACAGTACGTAGAGTAGGTATACAATTATTTCAACATGAGTTACTAGTACGAAGGACGAAACTGGTAATTGGAATTAGATGCAATAGTCTATAGTGCGATAATATGTACAAAAGAACTGAAGCTTGTATCGAAATGAACGGCCACCATTTTCAAAATTGTGTTTAAATATTCATATTATGATTATTTTTCAATTTAACTTCTTTCTCTATATTGTACGCTAATGTGCTGTAGACAGTATAATATACACCGCATAATGAATACGTTCGCATGTATAACTCACTTCGTGACTAAAAACACTTATTCTTAATACAGTACTGTACTTTCATTAAAGAAAAACCTAATGAAAATTATCCAACTCAAAATCGCGATATTTCCTAGTTTACGTAAATGGATGAACTACTTTTCTTCCTTCCTAAACCTAGTAGAGTGATTTGTGTTTTACGCCAGTATCATCGAACTCCAGTCTTGGAGGGGGGAGCAAGCGGTGTTTCCGGTTCTCTAAAGGTATAGACAGGTTAATATTAAAAATGTTAGTAAAAATAAAATGATGTCCCTGTGTAAAGAGCTAAAATTCATTCACATTAACGATGGAGCTTCTCAAACTGTCTAACTTGTTGCCTTGACTTTCACTGATACTGACGTGATCCGTGACCTTGGCGGAGACTTTTACGCACGCTATGCAATCGCTCTTTCGGTATAGCAGTTTTGCCAATTTTCGGTCGGGAGATAATTTGCAGATGACGTGAATATGTTAGGAGAAAATCCACAAACGATTAGGGAAAATACGGGGATTTTACTGGAAGCAAGTACAGAGATAGGTTTGGAAGTAAATCCTGAAAAGACAAAGTATATGATTATGTCTCGTGACGAGAATATTGTACGAAATGGAAATATAAAAATTGGCAATTTATCTTTCGAAGAGATGGAGAAGCTCAAATATCTTGGAGCAACAGTAACAAATATAAATGATACTCGGGAGGAAATTAAACACAGAATAAATATGGGAAATGCCTGTTATTATTCGGTTGAGAAGCTTTTATCATCCAGTCTGCTGTCAAAAAATCTGAAAGTTAGAATTTATAAAACAGTTATATTACCGGTTGTTCTGTATGGTTGTGAAACTTGGACTCTCACTTTGGGAGAGGAACATAGGTTAAGGGTATTTGAGAATAAGGTTCTCAGGAAAATATTTCTTGCTAAGAGGGATGAAGTTACAGGAGAATGGAGAAAGTTACACAACACAGAACTGCACACATTGTATTCTTCACCTGACATAATTTTATTAGAAACATTAAATCGAGACGTTTGAGATGGGCAGGGCATGTAGCACGTATGGGCGAATCCATAAATGCATATCGAGTGTTAGTTGGGAGGCCGGAGGGAAAAATACCTCTTGGGAGGCCGAGACGTAGATGGGAAGATAATATTAAAATGGATTTAAGGGAGGTGGGATATGATGATAGAGACTGGATTAATCTTGCTCAGGATAGGGAGCGATGGCGGGCTCATGTGAGGGCGGCAATGAACCTCCGGGTTCCTTCAAAGTCAGTAAGTAAGATAATTTGCTCACCCACTGGGAATTTATAATGCACCCGAAATTTCATAGCCAAGATGTTTTAATAATAATTATTAATTATTTCAGTTTTCTTTACCTTGTCGTTAACTATACAGAATTACTTCGCAGGCCACTAGTTGGCTATCTCTGCTCTAGGGAGTACGTGTCATACAATTCTGAACTGGATGTGTCGGGTATTCAATAGTGGGACCTTAAGCGGAGAGCCATCGAACATTGTTCTTCAGTAGAATTTGCTTCAACGAATTCAACTGAAGCTGCAGATTCCCAATTCTGTAGGATCTGTGCGTCATACCTTCCAACTGTGATAATCGCGGAAGAAGCGTTGGCGATGATACATGTACGTATCTGAATTAACGGATAATTGAATCATCTGATTTGTATGTTTTGGGAATAAAAATTGCTTCTCTAGTTCGGTTTATAAAGTCTCCGTATCCCACAATCACATTTTCACTGAGCATCGGGTTTGTAAATCATATTTGTTCATCTTGTGGGCGTAACAGAATTCATGCAGCACTAGCCCCCACGTTTGTGATTATATAGGTATGGGATGGTAGGCCTGTAACATACCAGATGTCGGGATAATACCGCAGATTTTGCTGACGTCACTCTGAATGACGTAACCGAGAATAGTTATATTGAAGAGTGTTAATTTTGCGAGGGTGGTTTTTTATTCTATACGTGAAAGTGTCCGGATCGTGGACAAAATCTATGGGAGATTTTTTTTATCAATTTCGAAACGATAAAGGCACGAAACCTTTCATACATAATCCCACTGGATTTTGAATTCATAAAGCACTTCAGGCGAAAGTTTCATGACAAAATTGTGTACATTTTACTCTTTAAGTCTACAAACAAAACATCATGGTCGTAATCTAGTTAAGAGTTGAGTCATAGTTCCATTCCGTTCACAATTTTGAGAGGATTATAATTCGACACTATGTAGCTTAATAGGAAAGAAATGGTGAATGGGACAAAAGTTCGGAGCAGAATAAAAGAACACATGATATACAACATTGAGATGTATGGATCGTATGCTGAGACTAAGTGGAAGTCGGAAAACAGGGAAGATCGGAGAATACTGGATTTGCAGTGAAAGACTTGTCCTCGGCAGAAAATTATGAATGAATGATTGCGAATTAATTTTAAGAAAAGAAAACTAATGTCAGTGTCAAGAAGAGAGAATTTTTCAACAGATGCAGTTGATATTAGGAATTGTAAAAAAATCTACTCTTCTATTCACTTATCAAGCCGGTTCAAAAATTTTTTCCCCGCGCCACTGAAACAAACATTACTTAAAACACTTGTAATGCCGCACTTTGACTATTGCGACGTGTTGTTCACTGACTTACGCATCTAACTCTTGAACAAAATAATTACAACGTATTCATAATATGTGTATAATATATATATATATATATATATATATATATATATATATATATATATATATAACTTATATATGCAATGTCCGACGGTACGTTCGGATAAATCGCAATATAGCGAACGCCGGTAGGGGAAGTTATCCCCACCGACATGAAACGTGCATTCGAAACAACACTCGCCTACCACGTAGAGTGTCTGATGAGCTAGTAGGGGAAAAGTGGAAGGGGTCGTAGGCGGAGCTTCTACGTTCGCTATATTGCGATTTGCCCATACGTTCATATTTCATCATTTTTTTAATCTTTATCTTGGCTCCGGCTCAACGACCGCAGAACTTTACATTGTCTTTCTCTTCTATTTCAAATTCTGCACACCTCAACCCCAAGTTATCTGTCGTCTCGTCTTGTGTATTTATGTTCATAACCTCAATACTCGATCTCAAATCACCGGTACATTGAGTATATCTCATCATAACACTTCCCAGATACTCTTCACCGTTTCAATTACTAGTCATTGGAACTCCCTACCTCATACCTTAAGGGACTGTCAGACATTGATTACTTTCAAAACCCGGTTGTCAAAATAATAGACTGCTTAGACTGTGATCATTCTTAAAATATAATTTTTCAAATATATATATTTTAATTTTTAATATATAAATTTTCTCTATTATTTTAATAACTACTTCGATTGACATTGCTGTAATGGTTTGATTGTTAGAATTGCATGTAAATAAACTTGTCTTCATTTTGCTATTATTATTATTATTATTATTATTATTATTATTATTATTATTATTATTATTATATAACATTATTATTATTACTACTACTACTATTATAATTCCATGTATCTATAAGATTATTTTCCATAAAAGGGCTATTTCTGTATTAAATTTGATTAAGGAACAAAAAAAAGTTTCCTTCCCAGGCAGGATTCGAACCACGAAAGTCTTAGTCACCAGTCTATTGTGCTCTGGAATGAACAAGGCTCTGAAATCAGCTACAAGGGTAGGTCCGGTATTTTTTTGATACTACTGTACGTTCTATCCATTCGCCTAACGCTGGACCTTTTAATATTTATAAACTAATACAGGCCTACGGTGTTTTTATCCTTCCATCTGTAACGCTCTTACCGTAACCAGGCTGAAGTTTGAATCTCCGACAAGCCTCAAAAGAAAAGCCGGACTGGCCATAACACTGTAAAATAAATAAGTAATTAAATTTTTGCATGCAGGAATACATATCAAAGTGCTGGTGGTGTGTGACGTGGAGGAAACGGGCGGCGTTATCAGGGCACTGAATCTGCTTCTCTATTTGAATACAGCCCGCTCCCTCACATGCCATGCCGTCCGTCTTCTTCCATTTCGCGCTGACAAAGAGCGATGCTCTTTAATCAAGGCTTGGAACAAGCATCACGGCTCCAGACACTGAGGTATGCTCAAATCTACTGTACATGTGTGAGAAATCTGCTTCAGAATTCCGGGTTCAATATTGACGTCACACTGTCGAGGGGGTGGAAAGCACGTCTTGAGGGCATTGCGACTGCGCCTTAAAACTATAAATATATGTATAAAAAGCCTTCGTTTTAACAAGGTCTTGGGGACTTCGTACCTAAAAATAGAATTAGATGGTTAGAAAGTGTGGGCGTAGAGTAGCAAAGTTGAGAGGGGCGGCAGCGCTCAGTATTTCTACGCTATAAATGGCAGCTCTTGGGGGGGTTTTACCCCCTGCTGGCCCTTGGCTCCTTATCTCGGAGCCATGCTGACGTAGTTGTGAGATGGCTTAGCACGCAGGCCTGTTATATGTGGCTGCCTCGGAATGAAGAGTGATGCTCTGCTTAACGCGTGAATGACTGGCGCGGTCCATTCACAACGCGCAGCTAACAGTAACCATTTACTGAGATAAACTGTCGGCGATGACGCTGCGCTTCATTCTCATCGTCTTCATTCCATTGCTCCTCTTCACCGGCGCATTCGTATAGTTCCAGAGCCTTTGCACTTATACTCCGCTCCCTATCGCTAAGGTCTTCCTTTTTAAACTAAATATCAACGGTTTTCTTCTCTTTATTGTTTATCGTCTTCCCACAATTTCATCCTTATTCTTATTCTCTACGACCTCCCTAAGCCCCGCCTTCTCCTTGTTCCCCACATTCACCTTCTTCTCAATCTTCTCCTTGTTCATCGACTCCAATTCTCCATCTTCTCGTTGATCCCTACATTCAGCCTGTTCTCAATCTTCTCCTTGTTAATCGACACCAGTTCTCCATCTTCTCCTTGTTTTCCATATTCACTCTGTTCTCCATCTTCTCCTTATTCGCCACATTGACCCTGTTCTTAATCTTCTCCTTGTTCATCGACTGCAGTTCTCAAACTTCTCCTTGTTCCCCACATTGACCCAGTTCTCCATCTTCTCCTTGTTCCTCACATTTACCCTGTTCTCAATGTTCTCCTTGTTCATCGACTCTAGTTCTCCATCTTCTCCTTGTTCCCCAGATTCACCTTCTTCTCAATCTTCTCCTTGTTCATCGACTCCAGTTCTCCATCTTCTCCTTGTTCCCCAAAATCACCCTGTTCTCAAACTTCTCTTTTTTCATCGACTCCAGTTTTCCATCTTCTCCTTGTTCCCCACATTCACCCTGTTCTCAATGTTCTCCTTGTTTATCGACTCTAGTTCTCCATCTTCTCCTTGTTCCCTAGATTCACCTTCTTCTCAATCATCTCCTTGTTCATCGACTCCAGTTCTCCATCTTCTCCTTGTTCCCCAAAATCACCCTGTTCTCAATCTTCTCTTTTTTCATCGACTCCAGTTTTCCATCTTCTCCTTGTTCATCGACTCTAGTTCTCCATCTTCTCCTTGTTCCCTAGATTCACCTTCTTCTCAATCTTCTCCTTGTTCATCGACTCCAGTTCTCCATCTTCTCCTTGTTCCCCAAAATCACCCTGTTCTCAATCTTCTCTTTTTTCATCGACTCCAGTTTTCCATCTTCTCCTTGTTCCCCACATTCACCCTGTTCTCAATGTTCTCCCTGTTCATCGACTCTAGTTCTCCATCTTCTCCTTGTTCCCTAGATTCACCTTCTTCTCCATCTTCTCCTTGTTCATCGACTCCAGTTCTCCATCTTCTCCTTGTTCCCCACATTCATCCTGTTCTCAATCTTCTCCTTGTTCATCGACTCCAGTTTTCCATCTTCTCCTTGTTCCCCACATTCATCCTGTTCTCAATCTTCTCCTTGTTCATCGACTCCACTTTTCCATCTTCTCCTTGTTCCCCACATTCATCCTATTCTCAATCTTCTCCTTGTTCATCGACTCCAATTTTCCATCTTCCCCTTGTTCCCCACATTCATCCTGTTCTCAATCTTCTCGTTCATCAACTCCAATTTTCCATTTTCTCCTTGTTCCCCACAATCATCCTGTTCTCAATCTTCTCCTTGTTCATCGACTCCAGTTTTCCATCTTCTCCTTGTTCCCCACATTCATCCTATTCTCAATCTTCTCCTTGTTCATCGACTCCAATTTTCCATCTTCCCCTTATTCCCCACATTCATCCTGTTCTCAATCTTCTCGTTCATCGACTCCAATTTTCCATTTTCTCCTTGTTCCCCACAATCATCCTGTTCTCAATCTTCTCCTTGTTCATCGACTCCAGTTTTCCATCTTCTCCTTGTTCCCCACATTCATCCTGTTCTCAATCTTCTCCTTGTTCATCAACTCCAGTTTTCCATCTTCTCGTTGTTCCCCACATTCATCCTATTCTCAATCTTCTCCTTGTTCATCGACTCCAATTTTCCATCTTCTCCTTGTTCCCCACATTCATTCTGTTCTCAATCTTCTCGTTCATCGACTCCAATTTTCCATCTTCTCCTTGTTCCCCACAATCATCCTATTCTCAATCTTCTCCTTGTTCATCGACTCCAGTTTTCTATCTTCTCCTTGTTCCCCACATTCATCCTGTTCTCAATCTTCTCCTTGTTCATCGACTCCAGTTTTCCATCTTCTACTTGTTCCCCACATTCATCCTGTTCTCAATCTTCTCCTTGTTCATCGACTCCAGTTCTCCATCTTCTCCTTGTTCCCCACATTCATCCTGTTCTCAATCTTCTCCTTGTTCATCGACTCCATTCTCCATCTTCTCCTTGTTCCCACATTCATCCTGTTCTCAATCTTCTCCTTGTTCATCGACTCCAGTTCTCCATCTTCTCCTTGTTCCCCACATTCATCCTGTTCTCAATCTTCTCCTTGTTCATCGACTCCATTCTCCATCTTCTCCTTGTTCCCACATTCATCCTGTTCTCAATCTTCTCCTTGTTCATCGACTCCAGTTTTCCATCTTCTCCTTGTTCCCCACATTCATCCTGTTCTCAATCTTCTCTTTGTTCATCGACTC
The DNA here is from genome assembly GCF_040183065.1 of Periplaneta americana. Classification (NCBI taxonomy): domain Eukaryota; kingdom Metazoa; phylum Arthropoda; class Insecta; order Blattodea; family Blattidae; genus Periplaneta; species Periplaneta americana. Next base: position 46,654,273 of record NC_091120.1, read on the forward strand.
CAGTTTTCCATCTTCTCCTTGTTCCCCACATTCATCCTGTTCTCAATCTTCTCTTTGTTCATCGACTCCAGTTTTCCATCTTCTCCTTGTTCCCCACATTCATCCTGTTCTCAATCTTTTCCTTGTTCATCGACTCCAGTTTTCCATCTTCTCCTTGTTCCCCACATTCATCCTGTTCTCAATCTTCTCCTTGTTCATCGACTCCAGTTCTCCATCTTTTCCTTGTTCCCCACATTCGCCCTGTTCTCAATCTTCTCCTTGTTCATCGACTCCAGTTTTCCATCTTTTCCTTGTTCCCCACATTCACCCTGTTATCAATGTTTTCCTTGTTCATCGACTCCAATTTTCCATCTTCACCTTCTCACATTCAAGATGTTCTCAATCTTCTCGTTGATCGACTCAAATTCTTCATCTTCTGTTTGTTCTCAGTCAATACAATATTATTAAATTGTAACAAAACTAACATAATTCAATTTAAATTCTGTCCAAATTCAACCTCGCAAATTCCAAGCGCAATAATTAGCAATAGGTACCCAATAGAAAGAACAGCAATCAAATTTCGTGGCTTAAAATCGATGTGTTAAATTGGAAGAATCATATTAAAGAACTTACTCCCTAATTAAATTCAGTATATTTTGGTATTACATCTGTGCGAAAGATATTAAATATCAATATCGTAAAAACAATATAGGCTACTTTTCATAATTCCACTCGGTAGTGAGTTTTGGAATAATATTCCACATGAGTTTTGGAATAATGTTCCATAGATAGTAATACTATATTTCTACTACAACAAACAGTAATTATAATAATAGTAGTTACCATATCTGGAAATCGTGTAGGTCTGTTTTCACAAAACTACTAATAATGCTCATGGCTTATCAGTATATTTTTTCATTAATAATCTTCCTCGTATGTAGTTGTGAAAACTTTGTAACTAATTCAACAGATCATGGCATAAATACGCATAAAAATTATTTTCATACTCCATCGGCAAGTCTATCGTGCTATCAAAAATAAATGCGTTATATGGCAGTAAACATTTTTAATAGCCTCCCTAAGGATATAAAAAAATGAAACTCAAAACATAAAATTATTTAGGGCAAAGTTAAAGAAGTACCTAATTTCTGACGTCTTCTATTCTGTATTTGAATTCATGACATTCACCAACGCTTCATGAATTTGATACCTACTAAAACTTTGTGTTGTACTAATAGACTATATTGTACACTTCTTCTGTATATATTTCAACTAGATTGTGACTATTAAGATTTATAGTAGTATTAAGTTCTTCGACTTGTTCCATATTCAGCAATGTACGAATGTCATGGAATGTTAATAAATACAATACAATAAGAAAAGTGTGTACCTGGCTAAGAGATTGGTTGAGAATGGAGAATGTTTGCCATCCTCGTTCTGAATATAGGCTAAATATGTCTTTGGAAACGAGAACTCTATTTATACTCTTTGGTGGATTCGATCTCAACATCCACCACATCAAAACTTCGCTTTAAAGGTTTGTGTACACTAAGGAACTCGTTATTTTTAATCGAAATTAGTATTATGTAACGTAAGTAATCTTTGTACAGGAACAAACAATTGAATTACCCCCAATAAAAGGAGTAATTTAACAATCTGAGCGTTAAAACAACCGTTAATTGTTTTATAAAGGGTTATTATTAAAACCTGAACTTCCTCTGCGCGATTTAACACGTTCTGAATTTTACAATTATCCTTCCTTTCTCACTTCTTCCTCGTGTTGTAAAGTTTTAATGGGTATAAGTGAGGTAATAAAAGGCTGCGTAAAAACCTTCATTTTAATATGATTTTCATTTCAGTGGTATCAAAGACCATATTTACCATGATAATTTGACCAAGAAAGAAAATTTAACAAGCAAATCTAGCCGACAGAAAAAACATTATGTAACAAACTTTACTCGTAAATCTGGTTAGATTTTCACCTCAATCTTTTTAAAACAGTATCTCTAGGTGAATATTACTTAATTACGCTGAAATCGTGGGTATGATATTATGTAATAATTAAATAAAGGAAAAATTATAAGTCAATAAATATTGGTTGATGAAGAAGTTCATAGCGTTTCGCTGTGACAAAAGTTTTTATTTGAGATGAACAGAAGAAAGAAATTAATCAGTAATATATTCTCCCACATTATCTATGACTCTCTACCAACACTGGTGTAGTTTTTCGATTCCTGGCCTAAAGAAATCTGCTGGTTTGAAGTTAAAGAAGTCGTCAAGTTAAGTTTGTAAAGCATCTCCGTTATCAAACCAGTTCCCTTGAAGATTGTTAGATAGAGAACGGAAAAGGTGGAGATCTTAGGGCGCAAGATCGAGAGAATATAGAGGATGTGGAATCTCCTCGTGTTAGCGGAATGCGGGAGTGCATTATCGTGTTGCAGCACTTGATGCAATCTTCCCGGTCGTTTTTCTTCAATTACTGCCGCAAGGCTTCTGAGTTGTTGGCAATAAATGCAAATAGTTATGGTTACATTTCTGGGAAGAACAACAAGCCTACAGGACAATATATTTCCTCCCAAACTCTCTGTTTATTCAGATAAAATTGAATTCATAAATTGCAGAAAATTTCGTTAGACTGTCTTCAGTTAAGAAAATTTTTACATCAAACGCTCCGTTTTAATGTTTCGTTTCTTGCAAAATTCAGTTATACTCCGTCCCTACACCATCTTACACACAATGTGAGAATCTAAATAGAATTTGAATAAAGCAGCGGAAAAGGGAAGTGTAATTTAGAGCCCGGATGTTTAGGCATTTATAACATTAAAATAGACAGGATAAAAAGGCAATAAAACGAAAAAATGCACAATAAATTTTGAAAAAGGCATTATAAATTTTAAAAAGGCATAATATATTTTAGGAATAAATTTAAATTATATCAACATAATACATTTTTACTTCGTAATTGACACATGTTGACTTATAAAATACTTTTTCTGCGTTATTAACCGTCTTTTTACAAACGTTACATAACAGAACTGTTCCATCAGTTGAAAAGACATGGGCACCAAATTTACTAACGTAAGCATGAAGTTTACTGTTCAATAGTTAACTGAATTTAGGCATTCTAGCAAACCGATCTTATAACTTGTCGCCCGACAATAACTGACTGTTCCTCACTCAAATTTCTTTTTCTTACAATAATAAACACGTGTAGTACAAAATTGTAACAGTAAGACTTGAAAATATGAAAGCAAACAATTAAAAATGCTACGTGACAACTTCTATGAGAACGAGCTTAATATTTAAAATTATAAAGCTGATTGTTGGTATCGTGGAGACATGACAATATTATATTTGTAACTATGGATTGTCGATCATTACTCATATTACACCAATACTATTAAAGCACGATTAATAACAGATTGAACATCGAAATAAATATTACTGTTGTTAGTAAAGTGAGTCATTGTTTCATGTATTTATATTACAATTAATTAGAAAATTCTAAATACACAAGCAATATTGCTTTAAATGAGAAAAAAGGTATTTATTATTGAACTAGCCGTACCCGTACGCTCCGCTGCACCCGTTAGAAATAAATATAAAGTAATTACATAATTAAAATAGGACTTTTGGTCCAGGGAACATTCGTGTTTGATAGAAGGATAAATCGTTTAATATGTTACTTAATTTAAATTGTATTTAAAATATTAAAATGCGATCATTTTGATCCAGAGACCACTCATTTCGTGCAATGACAATTCCTTTAACATGTTATTAATTGTTATTACCAATTATTTTTGGAAAAGCGAAAATTAACAGAAAAATTTTAGCTACAGATTTATTATTATGTTTATATTATATTATATTATATTATATTATATTATATTATATTATATTATATTATATTACATTATATTATTATATTATATTATATTATATTATATTATATTATATTATATTATATTATATTATATTATATTATATTATATTATATTATATTATATTATGTAAAAAGTGTGTTAACGGATGTACTCGAATTAGAAAGTTTTTAATTTTTTGTGGGAGCTCTTGAATCTCAGGAGGAACAGCTTTTACAACAGCGCAACATAATCTGCTTGTCTCATTACCCAATTTTTTTGCATTGCATTTATTGTATATATATTTTATGTATTTTAACACGATTCAATTGAGCATAGTTATAATTTGAATTATACAATAATGGCTTGCTAAGCTAACGTACTATTACTGCATACTAAATCAATACACTCTCGTTGTTCGTTAATTCTCTGAGATAAAAATGAATGTGTTCATAAACATTGTTTTAAGAAATACAGGAAATGAATATACAGAATAACCTATCAAGTTTTCTGTGCATAAGAAGCTATTTTAATCTTACTTGTCCTCAATTCACCACAAGTTACTGTACTAACATTATAGCAATATGTCCATCCAGAGAAACTACACTTTCCAATGATGAAATAATAATTAATTATACAAATCGGTTAATTTAGCTTCTGATATTACTTCATACAAACACAGAAACATTGTCTGTAGGCTATGTTTCATAGCTTTCGATTGTTGTGTCCAAGGCCCCTTATAGAGGAAGTCATTTGTTTTTTATTTCAATACACCGCCTTAGATGGCAGTTATTTTAATTTTAAAACTGATTTATCTCATTAAATATCAGTCCTATCGAAATTTTTCCAAGAATAAAACTTATCAGAAATCATTTTTAAAGAAACTTTTGTTATGCAACATTTTTCACAAAAATAAATAATAAGCGAGATATTTCGATTTATTTAATTCAGGCCCCCTTATAACCCCACTTTTAAATAACGTATTTTGAATGTCATATAGCCTGAAATCTAAGTTGCAACGAACTTAATTTATATTCCAATTTTCATCGAAATCCGTTCAGCCATTATCGCGTGAAAAGGTAACAAACATACAGAGACAGACAGACAGACAGACAGACAGACAGACAGACATAAAGACAAAAATTTCAAAAAAGCGATTTTCTGTTTCAGGATGGTTAATTATACATATTAACACCAATTATTTTTAGAAAATCGAAAATTACCAGAAAAATTTTGGTTACAGATTTATTATTAGTATAGATTAGTAAGAAACACCTTAAAAAGGCAAAATGATCAAAATAAAAATTTGCCCTACCATTTTGACTTACCCCAAATCGCATTTACTCTTCTGTCCATGACACAGCTCATCTGCCCTGGAAGGAGTGCGGAGTTGGGGGTAATTTCGCACTCGTAGATGATGGAGAGAGAGAAAGTTTGAAAATAGAAATTCAATGTAACATGCATTACAAAAACATTGACTGACCAATTCTGCGCCGCATTAAAATGGAGTGGCTAATTCTGAATCACTTTCATCATCATCATCATCATCATCATCATCATCATAACTGATGTTATCATACTATCACTATCGTCTCCGTAATCCAAAGAAATAATCAGATTATCCACCACTGCAGGCACTGTGTTATGTCGAAATCTATATTGGCTTTCCACTTTTAATTTATGTTGACAATAGCTCTCCCAATCCTCTTTGGGGCGATCCCGGTTTTTTTCCACATTTTCTTTTGTAATTTGTTTCATCGTAAATTCAGACAAACCAGCGTAATATGCCTCGCGTTTAGTGGCCTAAGTCAAATCCTTGGTTTTTCTGAACCAACGCATGCGACGTGCGAGATGCGAGGCCCGCCTCGCACAAATCCGGACTACACGAAATGTAGTGAGTGGTTTCTAATAACTGCGAGATGCGAGATCTGAGCACCTCGCAGCCATAGAAACCACTCACTATCTCTTGTGTAGTTCGGATTTGTGGTTCAGAAAACCAAGGCTCTAGTAACTAAATGCGTAAAACTCTTATTCTTTGCTTCATTATCACACTTTTCTAATACTTTTGATATTATTTCTCGTACTTGGTAATGAATTATTTTCTTTTTCTTAGGAGGCGGTATGATTAGGTACACTTAAGTTTACGTTAATAAATTTTGTCGCTATAATACAGATACGCCTAGCCATAGAGATACACTTAATCTTCATATATACACAAACACTACGTACGAAATTATTCTACAAGAGTTACTATGTACATGTAGTCTCTCTCTCTCTCTCTCTCTATATATATATATATATATATATATATATATATATACGCAAACACTACACACGAAAGTTGTATTGCTACGTCTTAGTTTTGAATATATATTTACATCAGCAATTCTATTAAGTAGAGAAAACAAACGTTCACCTCCATCTTCCGCGTATAAATGGAGGGAAATGTTTTTTTGAAGAAAATAGAAAGGGGATTAAGCAGAGTATATTCGCCCCAAAAGTACCGTTAGCCAGCCGATTGCTTCAAGGTTAGCCTCACACCACTCAAAACAATCACCCCTAACTTTTCCAAGGTTCAGGGCAGATGATCTGTGTCACCCAGTAATGAGGCATTTTGCCGAACATCTGGGCTCTAGACTAATTATGTAACAGCGACATGCCAGACTCTCTCAAGCGGAATACCGTAGAGGTGGGTAAAATCAATCAGTTGGTGTATAATCGATCATTTGCGATTTTTATTGAAAATTATATATTCTCTCAGTTACTTATTAAAATTTTGTTATGCTGACATCTTTGCCTGACATTGCAAATCTAAGCGAGAGGGACAACAAAAAGCCTGCGAATGCCAACAATGGGAACACTGTGTAATTACCGTTGAAGTGAAAATTGTTATTCTCAATTTTTTCTCTCAAACGTAAACAAAGTCTTACAAACTCTAAATTATCGTCAGCAGTGAAAGGAGACAGGAAGTTTACGTAAGTACTCTTCGTTGATATTGTATCCTGAAATAATAGTTTGCAGTTCGTAAATGTTAGTATTGAAACTTATTATTTTAAGAAACCTTGTACCTTTGTAGGTTTAAGTCGATCATGCCATCGACCTACTCGAAGCAGATAAGACCAGCAGGAAGAATAAATTATTCACCGAAATACCTCCAACTAGCACTTATAAACAGAAAAGTGCCTATAGCTTATATTGATGGGATAGTGGGAAAGGAGGAAGACGAAATTATGGCGAATTTCTTGCGTAAGAGAAGTACTACCAAAGGAACATATTATATTGTATACCCCTCTGTACCTGACGATGGGAACAACGTAGTTTCTAAAGTGACACGAGGAGGGGAAGATTTCAAATAACATCTGACATAAATCTAAGCAATGTTGAATAGCATTTTAGATTATAATTGAAGTGTGGTATTTCAGTGTAAATTTTGAATTCTTAAATCTTTGTTTGTTGGTATGTGAAATATTAAAATGTGTTTTTATGTTTTATAAGTTGGCAATCGTAGTCACGTTTGTACAGTGGAGACCTATAGGCCTAATTGTATCGAATTGTATGATCACAGTAACAAAAGATAAACTATATAATCCTATAGGAATATATTGTAGATTATTATTTTTTTCTACATCCCTTATAACAAATGAAATATATGTAATACATTTAATTTGTTTTTTAAAAACATAAACAGTGATCGACTTTAGTCCGCAATATTTTAAAATCGATCTTAAACTAAAAATTCAATGGCGATCGATTTTACCGTATTTAAGCAGGTAACTTCGATCGCAAGTCAAATAAAAAAAATCAGTCTTTGATAGATTGTAATTCACTTCTTGTAACGTGCCTTCATAAGTTAAGTATATGACGACATAATGCTATTTTCTGAGGAACTTCGCTCCATTGCATCACCTCAATATCATAAAAAAATTGGAAAATTTCGATCGACTTTACCCTCGTCTACGGTATTGAAACATTAGGAGAACTAAAATGTTATGGTATAAATTCTAGACTCTGTTAAGCCTACAACGGCGAAGCAGAAGTATAACTAAAATGTAGGAGATGAACGGTCTTACAACCATTTTATCCGTCACAAAATAATATCACATAATCTGTGGAACCATTGTCATTTTAGTGAGACACTATCAGAATGGAACTCCCAGGGGTGGTGACTCCAGAACGGGCAGGCGTCGAGTGAAGAGGTCCTTTGTGTTTACACAAGAAACATAATTACAGTGCAGTTGGTCTGTGGCCGTGCGTTGCGCTGTACAGGACGTTGGAATTAGGTGAACCTCGTAATCACATGGCCGCCGGCAAGGAGTTCAAATGCCCACTGGGCGTGAGGTCTGCGGACATCACAGCTGTTCCGGACGTGGCGGTGGAGGACATTATCCAACGCCACCGCAGAGAATCCAATCTCTCCGGCGCGGCCTATTCTGCAGCTGAGCATCTGGTTTGACGGGTTGTCAATAGCAGCATTAGCCTTTTCTGACTATGCACAGGAATAGCAATGTCCTTCCAGTTTTGGCCATAGTTCATCATCATCATCATCATCATCATCATCATCATCATCATCATTCATTTATTTTAGCCCCATAACACGAAAGACAGCGAATGTTAAGTTAGCTGTACGGAGTATGATTGACGTCACTTGACCTTGCGTACGTACGGATTACATACAAAATAGTTGCGGAGTTGTAAGACGTAGAGCACACAGCGAACGTATTGTGTCAATTATCTTTAGTTGTACAAGATCGGTACATTTACAATGCCGAAAGCAAAACGTTCTTTACAGGATCGTTTGAATAAGATTGTGGAGGACTTTGGAAACGAACATATAACGTCACATGCCGACTCTATAATATGTGTTCTGTGTAAGACGTAAATAAGGGGAAGTAAAGTACTTGAAACAACATTGTAATTCGAAGAAACATATTTACCACGTAAATTTGTTCACCAGGTTAGGCAATGAACAATCGTCCATCTCTACTAACAATCAGATTAAGGATTCTGAATTTTACAGATATTTATGTGAAATGATGGTTAAATGTAATATACCATTTCACGAGCTCGAAAATAGTTATTTTAAGAAATTTCTGGGAAAATATACACAACGAATCGTTCGCTAAGTGTTGCAGGTCTTGGTAGTTTCAGGGTTCTCGAAAGCAATTACACGTTTAGAAGCTCGCGATCTGAAAATGTCAAGACGCCCTTAATTTAATAGAAGAACTTGAATGTTCTAGATGTTCAAGGTAATACTGTTGGCGAAAAAGTTAAGAATAAACTTAAATGCGTCCTACATAAGATCCCTGGTTATTCGGCATTGTGGCAAAAAAACTGGCACAAGGTGGAGTAAAAGACAGTAACGTTCCTTATTTACTGTTTGCTCCAGTTACGTTTGCGATGATGAGAGAAGCTTCTCTAAATACAAACTGTTGTTGAGTGATCGCAGGAGAAGCTTTAATTTCACTACTTCACACATGCACTTAGTTATAAATTGCAATAGTAGAAGTTCATTTGTTTCGCTCAAGAATGATTAACAGAAGTGACTCATCTTTATACTAATGAGAGTGTACGTGTCCAGTGTATTCCAGCGGGTACTCCATCCCTTCGATCTGATGTCAACAAACAACGACGTTAACTCCATGTTCACACAATTAGAAGTTTTAAGGGGCTAAAAATGAATGCTCTAATCATCATCATCATCATCATCATCGTCATCATCATGAACCGTATTTTGTCCCACGAAGCTACAATATGTAGTATTAGGCTACTGGAGTTTTTACGGTACTGAAGAACGAGCGTGCATATCGCAAACGAAGTGCTTTACTGACTGCTCACGCGAATCTTATTTGGCCAAGTTGGTCAGAACAGTAAGTGGATAACTTTAACAATTACAGTAGAACCTCGATTTTCCGCCATCCTATTAATCGAATGGTGATTATCCGACTGCCTTTCTCTCTCGCTCTTTTTTTTTTGCTGTAGAAAAAGCATGAAGTACTGTACATTATATTAGTACGAATTTTTTCTACAGTGTGTTTCTTTTATAAACCTTTACCCTTATACAGTATGGTCTACTCGTCGAGGGGCCGTACTGTCTAACTTCTATGCAAAATGTCTTCCACAGGTGTCAGAAGAAAACGGGTTGCACTACGAAAAAAAGTGCAAGTAATTGAGTGGTTTGGAAAAAAAAAAAAGAGAAACTGTGGTTCATCTCGCATCAGAATACGAAATAGAAATTACAACTGTGCACGATTTAATGAAAAACAAATATAAAGTTTATAAAGTATGTAGCTCTACAACATGAGCCCTGTACTATTCCTATTTTTCCACGTACAGTTGTCATAAGGAGTTTTGTCGTTGAAAACCAGACTTAAATTAGTGAACTTCTGATCTACTATCTAGCGTGATAAAACAGAGGACCACGGAGGAAGTTATGAAACTGTATTATGCACTTAATTTATTAAAACCTTATATGGTACGTTTTATCCGATTTTTTCAATTAACCGTTCACTCCACCCCCTTCATTTCCACGGATAATAAAGGTTCTACTGTACACTAATATTCACAATTTAAATTATTTCGGAATAAGTATTACATAAATTATTTACTCTCTGTGCACTTGAATACGCTATTTTTTTTTTTTTTTGGAATATGTATTATGTCTTTCTCGTGTTAAATTCTATCGTACCTGGTTAACATGTTTCGGCCTGTTATTGGCCTTCTTTTGAACTGGTTGTTGCTGCGCTTGGCGGCTTTTGTTTCGTTTCCTGTAAGGGTGTGTTTGTGTAGTGTAATGTTGAGTCAAGTAGTGTGTGTGTTCTGAAATTGAGTTGTGTGTTGAGAATTTCATTTAGATGTGTTTTTGTGTGTCTGTATATTTCATATTGTTCTAGATTGCAACCTCAGTCAAGAAATTAAATTACAACATCGCATACAGTACAAATAATACTCTACAAAAACATCTCTACACACAAACAAATACAACCACACATGCGTATACAAACTCAAATGTAACACCTGCAACAACTTCTACATAGGATAGACATGCAGATCATTTCAAACACGTTACAAAGAACGCATCACAACCATAACAAAATTACAAAACATTTCCACATATGCAGAACACATCATAAATGCTAACCACACATACAGAGACATCAACACAGACATGGAAATTCTACACATCCAAAAAGCCAGAAACTAAACACACTAGAACAATATGAAATATACAGACACACAAAAACACATCCAAATGAAATTCTCAACACACAACTAAATTTCAGTACACACACACTCTTTGACTCCGCATTACACAAACACAACCCCACAGGAAACAAAACAAAAAGCGCCAAGACCTGCAACAACCAATTCTGAAGAAGGCCAATAACAGGCCGAAACACGTTAACAAGGTAACGTAAAATTTAACACGAGAAAGGCATGTAATAAATATTCGGAAGTGATATAGTGTTAAAAGTTGTGTAATGAAGATGTATATATGGAAAATATTATGCTAAGAGAAATTAATTATTGAATATATAAGTAGTTCTATTTCCATTGAGAATCTATTTTGCGTTTCAAGTCCTCAGGCGGTGAGAAGGTAAGAGAAAGGCTGCCAGATCCTATTATTAAGAAAATGATTACTTTTCGCCCGTGAAATCGTTTGTCAAGCATAGATGAACACAGAAGCAAGATCTCTAGGAATAATAGAGAAAAAATTGTGGCATTTCTTTAGACTCTTACATTATTCATATATCTACATTTATACCGCTTTTAAATGTATCTTTGAAATAGAAAATATTATAAATAATCAATTAGATTAGATTTACATCGACTTTTTATGCAAATTTGTGAAAATGAATTGCATCCGGCAAATAAATCAGAGAGGGTAGTTAAACATAAACATATAATATCATTGTAATACTTTATGAAGGTTTTTGAGTTTTTTATACTAATAAAGGAAAACAGATAGCAACAAGCCAGTAAGTGATCACATAGCAATAGCGGTTGAGTCATAAAATTATGTATGTATAGTAACTGCACTAACCTACATTTACAGAGGAGCATTGGTGGCTGTTCATTATTACTGTGAAACCAGTATAATGTATTTTGTAAATATTAGTATATCTTATCATGTACTTCTTTCTTTTCAGGTGAGTACATTCAAATCATGATCTGCAGCTATTCTACGCTGTATGGTGAGTAGTAATTACTTAATTTTCGAAGGTTTTTGTTATTAAAGGAAGCTGTAACTTATTCTGCTTGACAGACAGTGTATCAACGTTTAATTCATCATTGCATTGAAATTCAATGCTATTTCTCTAATATTTGAACTAATTTGAGTAACGATATGTGTGGGACGAAGCGCTGAAACTGTAGTTTTTTTGCTTGTGTAGGCGTTGCTTTCTGCGAAATACATAACACCACATGAAGGAGTAATATGGAATTCCAGTAGGGCAAACGGGAGTACAACCTCGAAAACCATGCACCTTGTCTTTGTCCTCCACAAATTCCACATGTGCCCGGCGAACCCAGGTTGCCATCGTGGAGACTACACATTCTAACCGGCTGGTTGACGCCGCAGTTTCTGTTAAAGTTAAGAGCATATTTCTGTGGTACACAAAGGACAAAATTCAGAGACACATAAGATATGTATTATTTCTGCTTAACAAATAGGTCCATATCTTTTTTTTTTTTGGTCAAAAAAATTAGAATGGAAAGAATAAATGAAATAGCTAGAATTGAATGAATTGTAACAACATATTAAAATGAGTTGAGTTTTGCACAAAACTAGTCGCAAGTGCAAGATAAAACATATTATATTAAGTAGTTAAGTTTAGAAATTATATTTAAAAATGCATAAATTATGAAGTATGTAATGTAAGGCTTCAATGATTATGTGTATGTATATTTTTTTCTTTTTTATCTGTGAACTATAATAAATATATCATATCATATTTCTGCTTAATTTTCACGAAATCGAGTAGCGGATCTCCTTAATATTCTCAGACGTTCATAAGTGTTCTTGCGACAACACCGATCCGGCATTCCGCAAGCAATAACGACGACAAGCATTTCTTGCATTTTTGTAGGTATCGATATAGTGGCTTTGCATCTAGTTCTTTACTAAATCTGAGATAAGATAGAGACCGCCAGATCTGTACTGTATGTGGGGTGGAACAGAAGTTCCCATTCTTTCTTCACACCCCTCTCATTGTGGTGCAAGACAATGTGTTATTTCGTTGCACGATTTTTTCTTTGGTCATTTGTAAATGCAGTTAGAAATATAAGATTGCAAAAAGTTACTCGAGAGCAAGGTATGCGTCCAATGGGTTGGTACTTGTTGACTGCGTGATGCCAAAACAGAGTCCTATAGAAAGGAATGTTTTAACTTCGCAAGTTAAGAAAAATTGTACATCAGAATGAGCACTTCGTGGAGCCGTTATGAATACTTGCATGCTTATTAGCAAAAATCTGCTTTTAAGATTATGTGGTGATTTAGCGGAACTGCGGGTTTTGATGATGTAATTGAACGTAAAGTAATGACTAGCTTTTGCTTCCTACACTGAATTCTGCAAGCAAACATTAATTAATTAAAATTGAATCTATTAATTTTACTTTGAAAAAAGTTTTCATATTTTCATTTCAGTTATCTGATTAATATTTCATCGCAGGGCTTCAAAAAGAGAGTAATATAGTAATGAAACAAACAATTACTCAAACAAAATTATTTGAAAATGGAAGGTTATTAAAATAATTTGAAAACGACCACCTCTCCCTTTATGGTGCCTCTTAAACGAGATCTATAATTGAATCAGCGTCGGTATATTTAGATTCCGATGATAACGATACTGATTGGACACTGTCTGTGATATGAAAAAGAGATGCGTTATGGAGTGTTTATTGACTTTTTTAGATTGCATCATTTAGCGCTTAAATCAGTGATGCAGTGGCGGCTCGTGATAAAATATTGTGTGTGTTCACAATTTTGTGTTCCAAAATCGAAGAGAATTTGAAATCGTACGTTTTTAGCCTAATATGAAATGTCGTGATTCCAATGTTTCACTGTCGAAAAAACCGTATATAAATTCAAAACAGCATATAATAATAATAATAATAATAATAATAATAATAATAATAATAATAATAATAATAATAATGAAACCTAGTCCTTTTATTTCCAATTTTTCCTGGAAAGCCAGTTTACCCAGTTCTTTACTCTTCAAAATTACTTGAACAGCGTTCATTGTTTACGTTTGCTAAAAATTAATACATAAAACAATTTACAAAAGCGTGTGTTCAGTAATATACTGTATTTTGATTCACAACACACTGATACACTATAGCCTATACCAGTACTGTAATCTCATTCGCATAGATTGATTACTATAAATACATGCCAGTAAATATTATTCTGAAATAATATACACCACCATACAGATATTTAAATTCATACCACCATCACATTCAGCCAACACGTGTTTGAAAGCCAAACTATGCTATATGCCGACACTGAAGTATAGTAATTCACAAACTACACTCTCGTAGCAGCACTGTACACACATCCACATAAAGTAAACCTTCCGACAGTGAGATGCTGACACCTGCAGGCTAAAATACAGACTAATTAAATTTTCTCCTCGAGATATAGCACGTAAACGATAGGCATCGATGCACCTGACATCTGTAGGATAGATTCACTTGTTCACTTAATGCTTTGTGCTCTTGACGAGTCATAAGCGGCCAGCGAAAGACAATTTTCTCCCGCGCATGCATGAAATTCCTGTAACCTTCTTGAAAAGAGCACGGCTTGTACGTGAACGGATGTTGCCAAGTTTATATAAGAAGTTTATGCAAGATGCGGGAAGTTTAAAATAATCGATCCTGATATTATACATCCCCACTACGCCAATATGGTATTAAATAATAAAACTAGTCGTGCATTCATGGAAACAAGGTGTTCATGTGCTCTTGTGCTCTTATTGACGCACCGCCACTGCAGTGATGGACAAATTCCCACACTACGTACATGTGAGTCCTATTGTGCAAGAAGTGTCGCGATGCTCATATGCACGAAGATCGGTTCTCAGACGAACTGGTACTGAATGATGGGTTGATTAACGATTTGTCCCAATAATGGTGAAAACAAAATTATATAAATTACGTATGAATAAATACCTAGCGTTAAGGGCAGATGTAGGCAAAATTATTCTAAAAATTATATATTTTTTTTATTTTAGAATTATTAGAGAATTTTAAGCTTACATAATAATCTCCCAAAGTTTTGATTCCTGAATCCAACTGGAAGTTAAAATTTAAATACAAAAATCTACACGTAAGACTTTGTACAGTAGTGGCAAAAAAACCAGATTGGCCGGATAATCAAAGTTCTCGAAATGAGCCACTGCGCATGCCACGCCCGAATTCACAAGATAGCGAGTAATCTATTGAAATTGTTGTAGTTTCGACTGCTGACGTAGCCCATTTCGAAAGATATTAGAAAATAAGCTGGTAAAATTCATGTTCTGGGAATAATAAGTTAATTAAGTAGTAAAATATCGCTGCGATCGAAAAGTATTGGGAATATATTTGAATAAGGAACAAAAAAAAGTTTCCTTCCCAGGCAGGATGCGAACCACGAAAGTCTTAGTTACCAGTCTATCATGCTCTGGAGTGAACAAGGCTCTGAAGTCAGCTACAAGGGTCAGTCCGGTTTTTTTGCCACTACTTTACATATATAGTAGGTTTCATCTCATTTTACAGCAACGTTAAATTTTCCATGTTTAGGTACAATTCTCCTCAAAAACTACTGGGGCTACAGTCATGAAATTTTACACTCAACTTAATGTAAACAAGATGAATAAATTTACGCAATGATATCTTAATAGACTGCTTAGTAGTAATTTTTTATGTCACCAGCATTGCATCTAGAGCTATCTTGTTGTCAAAATTAAAATAATCTTTTATTTATATTATATATTTATTTATTTAAATATGTGCATACAATAAAATGTTTTCCAACAATTCACATATGTATCTAAGAGGAATTTGTGTAACAAATTTCAAGTCTCTACCTTAAATGATTTTGGAGAAAAATATACCTGAATTATTAACTGTATTAAAAATGTAGTAACACCAAAAGTTGAAAAGTAGCCTGAAAAAGATTCACTAAGTTATATAGGTCACATACTTATAATTTGCATGCAAAATTGCTACTCTCTACAATAAAAACTGCATTAATTATAAACTCTTTTGTAATTGACTATATTTTTGCTTACGTTCCGCTTTAATAGTGTAAAGAGTACACACCTGTGGAGTAACGGTCAGCGCGTCTGGCCGCGAAACCAGGTGGCCCGGGTTCGAATCCCGGTTGGGGCAAGTTACCTGGTTGAGGTTTTTCCCGGGGTTTTCCCTTAACCCAATACGAGCAAATGCTGGGTAACTTTCGGTGCTGAACCCCGGGCTCATTTCACCGGCATTATCACCTTCATTTCATTCAGACGCTAAATAACCTAGATGTTGATACAGCGTCGTAAAATAACCCAATTAAAAAAATAGTGTAAAGAATGTAATAATTTTTCTATAAGCGTTTTTCTTTAATTTTAAATATCTCAACTCGCCGTAAGATGCCAACACATTAAAAATGGACACAAAAGTAAAGAAACATTTCCTTAAAAAAAAAAACAAATTAAATTAAAAACTATTCATTTTTGTAGAAGGAAGTTTTCTAAAAATGCGTAACATATTAATGGTATACTTCAAAGTTAAATAAATTTACTTCTGTCGTAAGTTTATCATTACGAGAACAATTCAGATAAGTTTCACGATCTAGTCCTCAGACATGTCTGTATCACTAATGTGGTACTTTTTATAATGGCGTAATAAATGGGATTTTCTAACAGTGATAATAACTTTTCCACAAGTTGAACACTATGCTCAGTTTTCTACCTCCGAAAATAAATAATCATTTTCCCACAGAAGATTCAAAATCCTGTACCATAGCGTCGTAATTTCATTCATAATTCCTATGACTCACGTTATTTAATGATCTTTGATTTGAGCCCTCATAGAGAAGAAATTTCTCTTGAAATTTCGGCCAGTTTATGGGACCTGTAACCACCCTGAATTTCTGGAGCTACGATAGGCAGCGAAATTCGGTTTCGAAAACCAGCTATAACAGTTGAGGAGATCATCAAGCGAACACTCTTCCCAGTACTAACTATATTATTGTTCACCTCAGCTGAGGTATACAGAGTGAAAATTAATTAAACCGACAAACTCCGGGAGGCTGTATGAGACACGAAAATGAAACAGTTTTCACTAATATATTTTCTTCAGAGGCTTTATTAAACCGGCAGAGGGCATAAGCGTTCTTAAGTTCATGAATACTCCACAAATTCACATTTTTTTATACGTCTTGACTCAGCGCAATGCTTTATTAAACCGGCAAATGGCGTATGCGTTCTTCAGTTCATCACTGCTCTACAAATTCATATCGTGTACAATTTCCAGGGAAGTGGATTGGCAGAGACGATCCTGTACCTTGGCCTGCTCGATCTCCTGATTTAACCCCTCTGGTTCTCTGTTTTTTTTGTGTGGGGACATGCGTAATCTTGTTTATGCAATCCCAACTGAATCAGAAGATGATCTGGTGGCCCGGATATTTGCTGCAGCAAGGGAAATAAACGGTAATTCTGAAGTCTTTCACTGTGTTAGACAATTCATGTCCCGCCGATGTAACCTTTGTGTACAGGTCAATGGAGATATTTTTGAACATCTTTTGCAGTGATTTTGGTGTGTAGATGTTTTTTAAATATCTTTTGAAGTGATTTTGATGTGTAAATGTTTTATAAGAGACTCAAGAAATAAAGCGTGACAATGGTTTGTGTTACATTAAGATTTGGTAGTCCAGGCAAGTGGAGTAACGATTAGCGCGTCTAGCGGCGAAACCAGGTGGCCCGGGTTCGATTCCCGGTAGGGGCAAGTTACCTGGCTGAGGTTTTTTCCGGGGTTTTCTCTCAATCCAACATGAGCAAATGCTCGGTAACTTTCGGTGCTGGACCCCGGACTCATTTCACCGGCATAATCACCTTAATCTCATTTAGACGCTAAATAACCCGAGATGTTGATAAAGCGTCGTAAAATAACCCACTAAAATAAAAAAAGATCTGGTATCCTCGCGAAATAGTGCCTCATAGCACAATATGACATTACAGTAAAGTGTTTGTTTTGGTGTCCCATGCAACATCCCGGAGTTTTTCGGTTTAATTACTGTTCACTCTGTATGAGCATAAGGCCAGTAGCCGAATGGTCGGCCTTCGCGTTATCGCGGCATGAATTAACGGTATAATATCCCTGTGTCTGTCTCATTATTTTGTATCAACAAGTTACGAGTGCCCGTACTACACGTGTACGGGCGGAATTTAAATTGTTGACAATGAACAAGTTGTGTTTGGTAAAATCTGAAAACTAATTTTTGAGACGTGCATAAATGGTTTGGAGCGACATTTCTATTTTCAGTACAAATTCCACAACTCGTGCATTCCATATAACATTCCGCACAAAAATAAAAATTCCACACGTTTTGTCGAATTATATACATTGTGATATTGCTGTAGGAACAAAATTTAAAGTGTTATAGTCCCGTCGCTCTAATTTCCGGCAGCCAATCGCGTTGCAGGTCGGCTACATTTAAACGTGTGCGTCTTGTGATTCGCTGAGGAAGACGTTATTCATTTCTTAAGGCTCGATAAATACTTAATGTAATCGCCCGTCATTTTGGTTCTTTTGTTGGCGTTCGCAGAAAGCACACGAAGACGTTATTTGCCGCTCAATTATTTGCTGAATTATTACTGTGCGTTTGGTTTATTATCATAGGAGCTACGACGTGATAATGTTTAACGGTGTGGCAAATAGATTCCTCGTATGGTAGCTCGGCAACGAAAGAGCAAAAATGGCGAACGATACTACGTAGGCCTACCTAGACTTTATAGAGCCTTCACTTCCTAAGACGTAAGCAAAGAGGAGGAGTGACGCCGGGAATAACAGCGTCACGACTATAGTATTCATAATCCTAAGAAATAATCAATGTTACGTGATAAAGTCAACGAATTTGATACGTAGGTCTATCTTCTCGTTCTGCGTAACGTTATGGGAGACGGTTAAATTATTTGTTTATCATGTTGTGAATAATATTATCATTTGTAGTTCATTTTCTTCCTTTTATCCTGTTTCGAATTTATGTATATTTCTTCTGTAAACTTGGGATTTCGCTGTTTTACTATTGATACTTCATACCTATATTCTATTTTACTCGCCGTCATAGATTAATAATAATAATAATAATAATAATAATAATAATATAATAACAATAATAGTACAGGGACATCATTTTATTTTTACCAACATTTTTAATATTAACCTGGCTATACCTTTGGATCAACGCCATTGTCCACCCCCTTCCACGACTGGAGTTCGATGATACTGGCGTAATATACAAACAAATCACTTTACTAGGTATTGGGGGGAAGAAAAGTAGTTCATCCATTTACGTAAACTAGGAAATATCGCGCTTTTGAATTTGATTATTTTCATTAGGTTTTTGTTTAATCAAAATACAGTATTTTTGAAAATGACGGCAGTTCATTTCGATACAGGCTTCAGTTGTAATGTGCATATTATCGCACTGTAGACTATTTTACCTAATCCCAATTACCAGTTTCGTCCTTCGTAACTAGTAACTCATGTTGAAGTGATTCTGTACTTACTCTATAAAAGAATACCTTATGTACTGTAAATTCGATCTTCACTTCTGCCCGATCCGAAAAGATAAAATTACTCAGACATACTATCTACTGTCCGTCCAAGTAGTTTTGTCGCAGGGTCGTAGAAAGGGGGGAAATCACGTGACAGTTACTCAGCGAGGCCCTTTTATTTAAGTTGTTTTAAACAGTTGTATAATATTACGTAGACGTCCAATTCCTAACAGAAATTAATGTTCTCACAAAAGAGCTAAGACGACAGCCCAGCCACTAGCTGGCGAATAAAAGCAGGTGGGGGAAACCGGGATAAAACATAGGCAAATGGACAACAGTACCTGTGCGAAAATGATTCAATATTGAAAACGCGAACATATTTTTGGAACGTACTGTTTACTATGACCGTAAGGCTACTATGACTGTATATGCGGTCCTGGATCTGTGTGCAGGACGGTTGAACTTCATTAGTAGAAGGGGTGGGAGTGAAGTACATTAAAAAACTCAGGTACAATAAAAATTGAAGTAAAAATAAAATGATGTCCCTGTACTTACTTACAAATGGCTTTTAAGGAACCCGAAGGTTCATTGCGGCCCTGACATAAGCCCGCCATCGGTCCCTATCAGAGGTCTGCATCGGAAGTTTTCGCTAGAGCGCCAAGTAGTTCATAGCATAATCCGATAGGTAGCGCACATGCATGATGGGTAAAATTGTCGCGAGCGATAAATCCTCGAACGGTATAAGCCGAGCGTTAGACATTCGTTCTAGTTACAGTGATGAACTGTGTAGTAACATCATAGAGTCCACACCTGTGGAGTAACGGTCAGCGCATCTGGCTGCGAAACCAGGTGGCCCGGGTTCAAATCCCGGTCGGGACAAGTTACCTGGTTGAGGTTTTTTCCGGGGTTATCCCTCAACCCAATACGAACAAATGCTGGGTAACTTTCGGTGCTGGACCCCGGACACATTTCACCGGCATTATAACACTTAATATCATTCAGATGCTAAATAACCTAGATGTTGATACAGCGTCGTAAAATAACCCAATAAAAAAAACATCATAGATGTTTATCATTTCAAAACTTTGCAGTGTTTAACTAACCTCTCCATAGTACAACTACAAAGCTTGCTTTAAAATGTGATATAAATATTGTAGGTAATTGTTTTATTTCCTCCCCACCCCCCACACAGGAGTGATTTTATTTTTGCCATATCTGATAGATGTTATTGGATGTAAATGTAATTATTATAAACGGAGAACACAATCACGATAATGCAAGAACTGTATCAAGTTTTCTAGTAGTAGTAGTAGTAATAATAATAATAATAATAATAATAATAATAATAATAATAATAATCTCTAATAATTAGTGTATCAATCTTTGCGTCCGTAACAGTTGTGCAGCATGATTATTCGTTTTATTATATTTTCTGTGACTATCTCTGTACTAATATTGTTATTAATTTACTGCTATATAATAATATTTTGTAAAACGTTTCTACATTGTCGCAGTACATAGGCGGAACACTATGTATGGACCCATCATATTATATATGTGGTAAATCAAATATTGAATAATTATTAATTAGGAATAATAATTGTATATCGAAGTTTTTCATACTATTTTATTTATAACTTCATGTTACTGTTTTGGTACGTTCCATTAGACGTTTGTCATAAACGCAGAAAATAAAGCGTTATTTTTGCCGTGTGAGCAAAACATATGTGTATCTTATCTGTCGCCTTCCATACAAGATAAGACATGTCGGTGAGATGACCTTGTACTGTGCTTCTATTTATTACGAACGTATCACGACCGATCTTATCTCGCTCGGGCGTGCGACACTCGACCGAGTTCAAGCGAGCGATTTAACCCCAATGCAGCACTCTGGTCCCTATCCTGTACAAGATTAATCCACTCTCTATCATCATATCCCACCTCCTTCAAATCCATTTTAATATTATCCTCCCAACTACGTCTCGGTCTCACCAATGGTCTATTTCCCTCCGGTCTCCCAACTAACACTCTATATGTATTTCTGGATTCGCCCATACGTGCTACATGCCCTGCCCTTCTCAAACGTCTGGATTTAATGTTCCTAATTATGTACTGTAAGGTGAAGAATACAATGCGTGTAGTTCTGCGTTGTGTAACTTTCTCCATTCTCCTCTAACATCATCTCTTAGTAGTGGTGGTGGTGGTGGTGGTGGTGGTGGTGGTGGTGTTGATGTTGGTGGTGATGGAAGGTGGTGGTGGTAGTAGTAGTAGTAGTAGTAGTAGTAGTAGTAGTAGTAGTAGTAGTAGTAGTAGTAGTAGTAGTAGGCTAAAACAACTATTATTACTACTGTTATTATTTTAGTACTCATGAAGTTATGAATGTAATGGCTCCGTTATATTAACTGCTGGTAGATCTATAATAAATTCTGTCGTTGCTATAAGAGAAATACAGCAATAATCTCCAGACGGTGTCTCATCCAGCAACGACAGACACGGGTGGAATCGAAGAGGTTGCTTCCTTCTTTGCCACTGCAGTGGTGAATTTGTCAAGTGGAAGCCTTAGAAGCTATCTGAAGCCCTGCATATGGGCGTATTATGGATTATGTGATGACGTCATATTCCGAAAGTAATAGCTTGATCGCCATTGTATTAAACGTTGCACAGTACAATGGCTGTAGGAAAAAGTAATTCCAGGGCTATTTTTGCGTTCTTTTGAAAAGAGATTCGTGTAATATGACGATTGTTTTGTTTCTACTTATTAAGTTTTACGTATTTCAATAAGATATCATCTAACGTACTACAATAATGCGTAACTAGTGAGTGTGAGATACCTTGCACAGATGAGTTGTCCTCCCGACGTTCGCTGGTTCAAACACGGACGAAAGAATGAAAGGCCTTGGAGAGCTAAGACTGGTTTTTCCATCTTCCACAATTTTGAAATTGTTCTTATGAATTTTTATATTATGTTTATGTTCTTCACTGCACGCATTGTATTCTTCACCTGACATAATTAGGAACATTAAATCCAGACGTTTGAGATGGGCAGGGCATGTAGCACGTATGGGCGAAGCTAGAAATGCTTATAGAGTGCTAGTTGGGAGGCCGGAAGGAAAAAGACCTTTGTGCGAGATCGTGCGTATTTGCTTGGTTTCCGCACAAAACCAATCCGCGGAAAGTCTAAAATTCCATATTCAGTATTCCCAACCTAACACACATAACAATTTCCCTCTTCTTACCGTTTAAGTGACATTATGATTTTTAGAGACGTTCAAATAGTAACAATTATAAATTGAAAACTTACCACTGCAATTTCACCTAAATTGCACTGTTAGTTATTATTTTTAAATATTTGCAAAGATTAAGTAAACTCTACAACTCCACTAAAGTTACTGCATTCGTGATGCAAGTAACATTAAGGAAGCCGTGAAAAAATCAACAAGATTCCAGACTCATCATAGACTGGGGGAAAAAAAAGACAGACGTATATCACGGCCTGCTGGAGTATAGTAAACACAGAAAACATTTTAAAGTAACAATGTTGAAGATAGATATTTTTGTTTTGCAAATTTGCCGTCATTGAACAGAAACCAAGATGGAGATTTCATTTACAACTAATGAGAAATTCCTCTTTCAGGTATGTAATAAACGATCTTCGCACAAAATAATGTACGATACACGAGCGGTGTGTTTTCTTTCAATTCTCGGAAATTAAAAAAGCTCAACTACGTTTCGCTTTTTCAAACTTTTCCTCGAACATGAAAACTTCAACATACCGCTCTTGTAACGCATATTACTATTTGGGAGCCCGAGACGTAGATGGGAGGATAATGTAAAAATGGATTTGAGGAAGGTGGGATATGATGATAGAGACTGGATTAATCTTGCACAGGATAGGGACCGTTGGCGGGCTTATGTGAGGGCGGCAATGAACCTCCGGGTTCCTTAAAAGCCAGTAAGTAAGTATGTTTATGTTCTTATTACATGCTATATCAAATTTTGGGTCTGTGGGTTTATCGGTTTCAAAGTTGCTGGTATTTATTTACGTCTAGCTGCTTACATGAAAGAGTATAGAAAACGGAAGAAAGAAGAATTAACAGACACTATAAGCAGGAAACCCTACAAGAACGCAGCCATGCATCAACATGGTATTTGCACGCAATGTAGATTTGTTTAATGTTTAAACTACATTACGTATACTTTAGCTAACATAGACCAGTCCTTAACATTACTCCAAAACAAGTAAATGTTATGATAATTTTTAATATGAATGCCTAGGAATATACAAATATATGATATGTAAATGCATATATGTTAAAATAAAATAGGAAATAATAAAATAGAAGAATAATTTGTATAAAAGTATTCATTTTATTTCAGTCGAATGAACTACTGTATTTTTCACGAAAAGAGCAAGGACTTAATCGCATAAAGCAGCCGTGGCGAAAAGGCCATGGTGCGCCGAGCCACTGTGTAAGCTGCAACGTGCATAGCACCTATGGAGGGAGGCGGACAACCGAAGGGGAAGTTAATGTTTAGGACGTGTAACGAAGAAAGAAATGAACAAGAAAACATAGGACACATTATCACAACCTAAAATTAACTGTCTTCAGAATGTCTGCGACAAAGTTACAAAATCAGGAATTATGTCACTTACTGCCAATCTTAGTTGATCACGAAGGTATTTGTCTGTCAGTCGTGATCTAAATTTGTTTTTTACTATTTTCATTGTTGAAAATAATTTTTCACGAACGTAAGTTACAGCGAACATGGCTTTAACAGAGCAAGCGAAAGAACGAAGCTTCAAATATTTATTTTTTTCCAAAGATTTGAAAAGTTCAATATCTGTCAAGTCCTTACATCTAGCTTCCATTTAAGGTCACATTGTAAATCTGTGAGTTTAAATTGAAAATCTAACCGCATCATTTGTACTTCTGCTGTAAAAGAATCGACGTACAGAGATGATAATGATGATGATGATGATGATGATAATAATAATAATAATAATAATAATAATAATAATAATACTTAACCTTTTAATGTTTCATTAGTAACATGTAGTAACTTATAATGCCGTTTTATGTTATACAACCGTTTTCCTAGTAATATTTGTGAACAAATCATACATTTAATATTTTCATCATATTGTAAGCAAAAGAATGCATCCTCCCATCCTACTTGAAACTTTCGTTTTTTATAGAGGTACATGGTTTCGAGAGAGATATTGCGACGATACGCCACTCGCAGGTCCGAGACAAATACAAATAGAACGGATTTTGACTCCAGTGAGAGAGAGGGTGGGGGTTGTAGGTAGGAAGCGAGAGAAAAGCACTGCGAGCCACAATGTGCTCGTGAGTCGCATTTTCGCCGCGGCTGGCGTAAAGGAACTGTAATTTCACAGTTAATTTTTGAACTAGGAACTTAATCCTGTAACGTTGACGAGCTTACCATAATGTGGTCTGGACTCTACTAAAATTCGCAACGAAAAGTACAATGAAAACTTTCTAAAGGAGACTTAGCGTGTGGCAGCCGGTCTTTTTTCTTCCTTGTTTAAGGAGATACTTTTCCGTACCAGGTTGTCAAACATACATTATCTAGTGTTTTTTTTAATAATTAACGTATTAAAATATTCTTAAACCATAAACGTGACAGAAAAATTATGGGAAATATTTGTTGGAGATCTCTAATGTGAAGACCATTTTAAAATATGTAGCCTATACAAATAAATGTGATCAAAAATGTGTCAAATAAAATGGATATTTTTGGAATATGATAGATAATTTTTCGATTAATACGTTGCTAAGGATTCGTCCCTAAAACAACGATCATTGAGCACTTTTCTGCCTGAATATGGGAAACTTTTTTTGGTATTTCTTTCTGAAATTTAGAATGTGTGCAGAAATTCTTCTCTGCATAAATAGAGCGACATTTTTTAGCTCTTGCTGGCAGATTTTTTTCTGGATTTCTTATGGCTTTCAAGCAGTGTTTGACGACGCTATTATAGAGGTTTGCTCTCTATAGCTTATACAGGGTTATTGTAAAAGATGGACCCAATTTCATTAATTTGTATTTAATGAAGTATAAATTGGACATGAACAATCTACATGCTAATAAGTAGAGGAAGTTTTAATTTTTTTTAAATATAGGTTATATGTGTTCAATGTGTCCCCCTTCTGCTGCACTGCAAACCTTTAAGCGGTAGCCAAACTCGTCCCACACGCGAAGAAGCATGTCTTGTGTTACTGAGTTCACCGTAGCAGTGACACGGTTCCGCAGTTCGGCTGGAATTTTGGTAGAGGTGGGACGTAAACAGCCTCCTTAACATAGTCTCACAAGAAAAAGTCACATGACGTGAGATCAGGCGATTTCGGTGGCCAGAATTGTAAAGCCAGGTATTTTTTTCCCATGGGACCTATCCATCGTTGAGGAAGGGATTGATTACAGTTGGTTAGGGTACTCCTAGTTCTCTACTAGCTCTAGTGGTTGACTTTCTTGGACTACGAACGAAACTGTCTTGTATTCGTCTGACGTCATTCTCT
Organism: Periplaneta americana; assembly: GCF_040183065.1. NCBI lineage: Eukaryota > Metazoa > Arthropoda > Insecta > Blattodea > Blattidae > Periplaneta > Periplaneta americana. The sequence goes on from NC_091120.1 coordinate 46,680,397, forward strand.
GACACACGCGGTCGACCTGAGCTTTTTCCTTTTTCAGAGACATCCACTTTGTTGAAATTGCTGAAACCAACGGCTTATGCTTTTCCTAGTTGGTGGTTCAATGCCGAATGGGAGACGAAACGCCCACTGCACTGTAACTGCCGACTCACTTCGTGTAAACTCAAGAACAAGAAAACCTTATGCTGCGTCAAAGAGTTTGTAATACTTACTAGAGACACATACCCGTGAGTGGCAGGCAAGAAAAATGTCACAAATTGAATCGGCTAGCATCCGCCATTAAAGGCAGTGTTTGCGGCGCGAAATTCGAAAACAGTACCACAATACATTGATGTAGCCTGGTGATAGACACTGTTTTAAACAACTTTTACAAAGGATGAGTCGTGATGAAATAAACATGAATGGGAGAGGAGCGCTATATTTATTAATGTATTATAATGATTCATCTTTGGCGATATTCTAAAAAATAAATTAAATCACCATATACACTCGGGATAAGTATGTGAAATATTGAATGATGGCAATGTCAGCATTAAGTTTCCGTATTACTAGTATTGTTTTAAGGACATAATAATGGATATTTACTGTAATATTTAAAATGATCTATATTTCAGTCCTTTCACGCAAAGGAAGAGGAAGGTATATGGTGCTTACAAAATATTTAGTGGAAACTGATTTAAAATATAATGAGAATAAAGTATATCGCAAAACAATCTATTCATTGTGCAGTTGATGACCACCAAGTTAGAGGTCAGTACAGACTTTTTAATACAATTAGTAGCGGTAATAGTAGGCCTAGGATTAGCGGTAATAGTAGGCCTAGTAGTAGTGGTAATAGTAGGCCTAGTAGTAGTGGTAATAGTAGGCCTAATAGTAGTGGTAATAGTAGGCCTAGTAGTAGTGGTAATAGTAGGCCTAGTAGTAGTGGTAATAGTAGGCCTAGTAGTAGTGGTAATAGTTGGCCTAGTAGTAGTGGTAATAGTAGGCCTAGTAGTAGTGGTAATAGTAGGCCTAGTAGTAGTGGTAATAGTAGGCCTAGTAGTAGTGGTAATAGTAGGCCTAGTAGTAGTGGTAATATTAGGCCTAGTAGTAGTGGTAACAGTAGGCCTAGTGGTAGTGGTAACAGTAGGCCTAGTAGTGGTAACAGTAGGCCTAGTAGTAGTGGTAATAGTAGGCCTAGTAGTAGTGGTAACAGTAAGCCTAGTAGTAGTGGTAACAGTAGGCCTAGTAGTAGTGGTAACAGTAGGCCTAGTAGTAGTGGTAACAGTAGGCCTAGTAGTAGTGGTAGTAGTAGGCCTAGTTTTTGTGGCAATAGTAGGCCTAGTAGTAGTGGGAATAGTAGGCCTAGTAGTAGTGGCAATAGTAGGCCTAGTAGTAGTGGCAATAGTAGGCCTAGTAGTAGTAGTAGTGGCAATAGTAGTAGTAGTAGTGGTAATAATAGGCCTACTGTAGTAGTAGTGGTAATAGTAGGCCTAGTATTAGTGGCAGTAGGCCTAGTATTAGTGGCAGTAGGCCTAGTTTTGTGGTAATAGTAGGCCTAGTAGTAGTGGTAATAGTAGGCCTAGTAGTAGTGGTAATAGTAGGCCTAGTAGTAGTGGTAATAGTAGGCCTAGTAGTAGTGGTAATAGTAGGCCTAGTAGTAGTGGTAATAGTAGGCCTAGTAGTAGTGGTAATAGTAGGCCTAGTAGTAGTGGTAATAGTAGGCCTAGTAGTAGTGGTAATAGTAGGCCTAGTAGTAGTGGTAATAGTAGGCCTAGTATTAGTGGTGGTAATAGTAGGCCTAGTATTAGTGGTGGTAATAGTAGGCCTAGTATTAGTGGTGGTAATAGTAGGCCTAGTATTAGTGGTGGTGGTGGTAGTAGTAGTAGTAGTAGTAGTAGTAGTAGTAGTAGGCTTAGTTTTTGTGATAATAGTAGGCCTAGTAGTAGTGGTAATAATAGGCCTAGTAGTAGTGCTAATAGTAGGCCTAGTTTTGGTGGTATTAGTAGGCCTAGTAGTAGTGAGACCTAGTCAGTTGTAGTGGTAATAATAGTCCTAGTAGTAGTGGTAATAGTAGGCCTAGTAGTAGTGGTCATAGTAGACCTAGTAGCAGTGGTAATAATAGGCATAGCTAGACCATCAGCTATGTTTTCACTAATTTCTTTGCACTTAATACAAACAAAAACTAGAAGTACATGCTGTACAAAACGGAAATTACATGATTAATTCATTTATTGTGAAACAAAACAGTTTTAGACAGATATAGTCTGCGAATTTTCTTATACACTCTGCTATTATAATCCACTGTAATGTGATGGCACCTAACCCTTACATACATTGTTGAAATCAACCTTATAAACCTGATTAATGTGTTTCTGGAAAAACTTTATCCAAGAAATATTCCGACATTGTGTAAACACATTCAAAGGAGGAACTGCATTTGGAACATTCTTCCAAATATTAAGATATGCATGCTTTCCTGGGCATCCTACAATAGTAGCTATGTTCGAACAAATATTTGCGGCGCAGTATTTCACCATTTTCTTATTATTTCCCTTCTAGTGTACTTATATTTATTCGTACTCCTCAATAAGCATGAACTGCTTGCACTCCCGGCGAAGCATCAACTCCCTTTAATGGCGGCAGAACAGCGGTTCAATTTTGTACGCGAAACTAGCGCCGTTGGTGCCTCTAGTTATATATTACAAACTCTTTGTGCTGCGTAGTAGCCATCTTACTCACAACTGACACGAAATACCTGCAGTGTTGCCAACAGTTGTTGGTATAATCCCGCTGGATAGCTTTCGAAAACCCGCGATTTTCTAACAAATATTCTAGATTTTAATGTATACTTATTATTCAATAATAATAATAATAATAATAATAATAATAATAATAATAATAATAATAATAATAATAATAATAATGGTAAAGATAGAGCATCCACCCGCCAATGAAACGACATCCGCCCTCCAATGTAATGAATATTGCACACTTTTATCATGCCCAATGTGGCGCTATAAGCAATTTTAAACACTTTTATACAGACACAACATATTAGAATTCTTATTGCATTATATGTTACCGTTAAAACCCAAAATCCAACAAAACCAGTTTACCAAACAAAAACCTAAACAAACCAAACTTAACCTAACATTGATTCTCGATCATACGAAAACTCACTTTCTATCTATCTTTATTTGCTTAAACTAGTTTTTACTAGTTGAAACTGGTTTTGACGGATTTCGGGTTTTAACGGTAACATATAGCCTATAATATGGAATTATCACTACATTAACACTTCCATTATTTCACAAAACACACACTGAACGAATTAAATGTAATTATGAAGACCGCTTTTAATGCTAATATGAGTTTCATTTCAGAAACTTTAAAGATTCAAAACCGCTAGTATTCCCGCTAAGCGGGATAATATAATTTTACCCTCGAGACGGTTATCCAAAAAAAGGTAGATTTAGCGGGAAAACCGCTGAATTGGCGACACTGAATACCTGCCTATTGGCGCGAGTACCCTAGCGGCCGTTTACGCAGCTATCACCGCCCAAGCGGTGGAAAACAAAACTTTGGAACTTCCTCTGTCGTTCGGTATGTAGGCTGTTCATGTCCAAGTTCTATGTCGTGAAATATAAATTAATGAAATTGGGTCCATCTTTTAGAATAACCCTGTATTTTCGTTTTTTATGATCGCCTTCACAAGTTTGTGTCTTATCAAAAGAAGTACGAAAATTGCATTTAAATGCTAACACTTTACTACATTTGAATTCCATGTTGATTCAGTGTTAAATAATGTTCATGAGAGAAACAGTTTTTGAACTGTGTTGTGATCAGAATTCATTTAAATTCTAACAACGCTTCGTACATCAATGTCTTATCTGAAGCACAGAGCTACGAATTGAATTTCACATCCGCAAAATTGTCAGACAGACGACGGTTATTACGTGTGTGCACAAAATCGCAAGCAGTGACAGACGAATGCAATAAAAGGTTGCTATAAAACTCTCAATCTCGATCGCGACATCGAACATAAGATGGCGCAAAATGGAGTCGGTCTGCTTGGACACTGAACTGAATGGATCTTGTATGTAAATTCTGAACCAGATAGACTGTGGAGACAGCAAAGGCTTGGTTGGCTACTGATAGATAATTCGGGCTTACAAAAGAACATTCCGTATAATTTCTCAAGCTCCTTTGAAAGCTCGTACAGTACAAATTCTGTGAAAAGAGGCATAAAATGTAGTTACAAATACAAGCTGTAAGATTTGGAATATCATATTACATTTAGGGCAGACTTGACCAATTTCGTAATAGTAAGGTTTTCGTGCAAAAATAAGGTTCGAATTAAAACAAAAGAGTGTTTTAATGCAAGTACATTTTTAGATTTCAGGAAATTACATGTATGCATTTTTTTTACATTGGGGAATTGAATTGAAGTGAATTTATTATGGCAGGCAGAGTAACTATCTCATGCCCCCATGTTATATTGCTGCCTATGCACTTCATTAGAACCAGGTACCCAGCTTCGATTCCGTCAGTATTTTTACCTCAAATACATTTATACAATATTTACAAACAAACAATACATATAAACAAAAAAAATAGCACTCTAGAAGGACTAGTATAATTTCGTGATAGTACAAGGGTGTTTTCGTGATACAATAGAGCGTCTCGTTTAGGCACAGTGAAAACGTAAACAAAGTGCAGGTAACGTATGGAGGGAGGACGGGCCGTACGATAAACACGAGGGATGCACAAGGTTTTAGTTACAACATTTATGGCGGAGCATTAATTGAAATTACATTTTCCAAAACACACACAATACAAAAAACACAAATTGCATAACGTTATCATATACACATTTTAATAAACAAGCAATTGTAACATTGAAATAATTCAATATAACAAACCAAATTTTGCTACTTGTATGATGTTGCTTTCTAGCAGGAATTTTTATGGTCATGGAATTCATTCTCTGTATGACTAACATAATATCATAGTCTTCTGTGGCCGAATTAACAAAACTACAGTATATTGGTCTGAAGTGACAATAGTGTTTCCTAAACATAATTACAGTACTGTAGTTTTATTAATTCGGCCGCAGAAGACGTTGATATTATGTTAGTCATACAGAGAATGAAATTCATGACCGTAAAAAATGCTCTTGAAAGCAACATCATTTAAGTAGCAAAATTTTATCTGTTGTATTGAATTACGAGTATTTCAACGTTACAATTGTTTGTTAAAATGTGTATATGATAACGTTATGCAATTTGTGTTCTTTTGTTTTGTGTGATTATTTTATTTCAAGGAGTGCAGTTCGGTGGCTCCTTTGAACACCCACTTACAGATTTATGACTTCCTACACAAACACCTCTGACAATTCCATCCTGTCCCTTCGTCCCAACATCGCACAGTTGCCACAAACCTGCTGACCCTCGAAATGAGACTGACGGGATTCTTGGAATTCGGAAAAGATGCAGCAACTCTGCCTCCACGTGGATTTGACGGGAGCCTGTCAATTCTTCTGAATAAGGGTTGTGATTGGTTACTGACAGGAGAAGACAAGATTTCCGTCACAGTAAGGAAGACATTTATTTATGACAACCAATTAGTAGGAGGCAGTAGAAGGTCTGTCGGCAAAGTCCTTTCCATGAAACTGCATGTTTTGTGTGTTTATTTTATTTCAAGGAGTGCAGTTCGGTGGCTCCTTTGAACACCCACTTACAGATTTATGACTTCCAACACAAACACATCTGACAATTCCATCCTGTCCCTTCGTCCCAACATTGCACAGTTGCCACAAACCTGCTGACCCTCGAAATGAGACTGACGGGATTCTTGGAATTCGGAAAAGATGCAGCAACTCTGCCTCCAAGTGGATTTGACGGTAGCCTGTCAATTCTTCTGAATAAGGGTTATGATTGGTTACTGATAGGAGAATACAAGATTTCCGTCACAGTAAGGAAGATATTTATTTATGACAACCAATTAGTAGGAGGCAGTAGAAGGTCTGTCGGCAAAGTCCTTTTTATGAAACTGCACTCCATAAAAAAAGAGAGTATACCTGCACTTTGTTTACGTTTTCACTGTGCCTAAACGAGACGCTCTACTGTAGTCCTTAAACTCAAAATATTTAAGGATATTCAGTCTAATTTTAAATTCCTCAGTCAGATTCATACCTACAACCCAAACAATTAAAGTTCTTTCGGTATTTTGAAAGGCCTTGACATGTTTCATGAAATCACTGATCATAACTGACGCACTGAATCCATCTTTCGCCATGCTTTCTGTCCTCGACATTTCCTAAGAAAGATCCCCACAAATCATTAGGCTTATCATTCGGCTTTTCTTTAAGCACAGATCTTCTTTGTTTGGCTCTTAAGATGATGCTGTTTCGTTGTCTATCTCTTTAGTTCACTTGAGAGGCTGCAAATGGCATTCTCTTTGTGACTGCTGCTTTGGTCCCTTCTGATTCTCGTCGAACTTGCTAAGAAAAAGGACGAGGTTTCTCTGCGCAGTTTTCATTTGTTTAAGACACAATCAACAATTCTCTCTTTCATATCATTTATGTTGTATTTCTTTTAAAATCTGATTATCTGCCATCTAAAACATTCTCGACATGCACAATATGCACATCCAGATCACTTATCTGTGGAGCGTTAAGTATACCTCTTCGTAGAACATCTCGTTATTCATCATCTTTTACAGTATCCACCTCGCGACAATGGAATTCCCTGTCACAAAGTATTAGGGGCTGCAAGACAATAGACACTTTTAAAAACAGCTTAAAAGATAACCTTCTTAGCATTTCACTCCAATCATACTGACTTAAACTATCACTGACTACATTGTTACTTCTTCCTTTAGACATGCATCCTGATAGTGCTGTATTTTCAAAATTGTCTCCATAATAATCTCTTCCTATTATCTAACATTATTTGAAATATATTAACATTCTATGTATTTTAGCTTAATTTTGCTACGTTGTTTGTATTTCAGTGTTTACTTAATAGTTTATAGTATTTTGTTGTTTAATTCGTAAATAACTCTTGTATATATGTAACTCTTATCTAAATCAAATTGTTGAATTCTTTGTAAGTTTCAAACATATGTATGTATAGGCCTACCTTTTGCTGGTTGAGTGGAAGAGAAGGCCTTACGGCCTTAACTCTGCCAGTTAAAATAAATAATAATAATAATAATAATAATAATAATAATAATAATAATAATTATTATTATTATTATTATTATTATTATTATTATTATTATTATTATTATTATGATATCAGTGATGCTATGAACACACACAAATATTTTACGTTTCATGCAGTTGATATTTCTTTCACTAGAGAGTGTTGTTATAGCATAGAAAAAAAAATGAAAAAAAAAATGGCCTCGTGGAATGAGAAAACGCTAAGAAAATAACCTCCCAAGATAAGGCTCTGTAACATAATCAGTGCATTGATTGATGAATAAACTTACAAGTTACAAAGATCACAAGAATTTGAGTTCGATAAATGTTACGTGTATACAATAGTTACTTGTGAATTAAACAGTAAAATATTGTGGATTATTATATTACGTAAACAAGGAGATAGAAACTGTGTAGCAAAATTAAACTAATATACATAGAATATTAATATATTTAAAATAATGTTAGATATGCAGAAATTATAATGAGAAAAAATTGTGAGAATACAATGTTATCAGGATGAATGTCTAAAGAACGAAATTAGGCACTACCATCTCATTGACAAATCAGTACAATTAGAATGAATTGCTAAAGAGATTATCCTTTAAACTGTTTTTAAAAATATTTATTGTTTTGCAGCCCCTAATGCTTTGTGACAAGGAATTCCATTGTCGTGAGGTACAAACTGTAAAAGATGAGGAGTAGTAAAATGTTCTGTGAAGCGGTATACTTAACATGCCACAGATAAGTGATCTGGAATTTACATCGTGGTTAAATTATAGATAAGAGAAACGAGACGGAAGGTAATATTTTGGTGATGAGGTGTGCAAAATTCCAAAGAGTAAAGAAAAACGGTGTAAAGTTCTACGTTCTTTTGAGTCGGATTATTGTATGTAATGAAGGTGGAGGATGAAAGGAGCCGACCGGACTTAGACCAATGGTATGGGACCATTGTGATACCTCCAGATTGCAACTTGGCTAAGAAATGACCGGCGATTTCTTCCTGGAGCCCCCTATCAGATTACAGGTTCTTTCATGTGCTGTGAATCTATTTTTATAAGAAGGACACTGTATTCCATATAACATTAAAGAAAATTATAATTGTAATTCCATTTTGATTGAAATGATAATATAAACTTGCTGAAGATAGTGAGCGTTTCAACATGACCCTCTTCGTGCCCTTCTTTGCACATGACCTTCTTTATTATTCAAGACAAGAATCTTGTCTTTTCTGTTTCTTCTTTCTTTTCTTATATTACAAGCTTACATTACATACAGAAAGAAGATACACGAAATGGATACAAAATTTATTATATACATTTTAGAAATTGTTTATAATTTATGTAGATTTTGCCTCTGTTCAAAAGTTTTTCTTTTTCTATTTGCATGTAACTTTTATATGTGTCTATGGACACATCCTGTGAAGAATACAATACAAAACTCGCCGTATGTGCAAGCATCCACATACAAAAGAGATGCCGAGAGCGATGGGCTAAAATGAAATCCGGCAGGATAAGAATTTCTGCTTTAAACCAAGTGTATCTTGTGATCGCTATAATTTGCAGATATGGTGTGAGTTGACACCAAATTGGTTGGACTCTGGTGCATTCGCTAAGTTTATGTACAAGAGTTTCAGTTTGTCCGCAGTGAAGACACTTGAAGAGTCCACTGCAAGAATGATGCATGTCATTTGGAATACATTTTGTAAGAGAAGCAATTGAAAGTTTGAAATGCTTAGCGCTCAAAGTTTAACTGAGATTTTCCGATCATTACTGGACAATGACTATCAGTGTTAATGCCATATAACTCTCTATGTTATTCTAGGTTTAATTTGTAATTCAGTAAATACAAAAATATTCTTTGTTCTTAACTTCTATGATAAATTGTCTAGCTTTCATTAATCAGGTAATCTTGTCGTACTTTAATTCTTATTGTAATTGTAAATGTAAATGTAATATTAATTGTAATTTTATTCTTCATATTATAGTTGTAAACCCCTGGTAGAGGGGCAGAGAAGGCCTGATGGCCTTATCTCTACAAGGTTAAATAAATAAATACGACTACTACTATGTACATTCTATATGTCTTAAGCTATGCATTGACAGTATTGGTTCATTTTCGACAAGAAAGTTACATCCATCATTCTTGCAGTGGACTCTTCATTTGTCATCTTGAGAAAGATGAATTCTAAACAGCTGAAATCGAGTAGGTATGATGTCATGTACCACCGAAATGCAATTAGATTTTATTCTCATGGATAAGATTGACGCATTAAATTTGAGACACTCTCGCATCTCGAAGGAAGCCATGCTAAAAATTTTATCGCACTTTAAAATTCACCACCCTCGGCTGGGTTTCAACCTTAGATGGAACAGTAAGTAGCATCTAGACCACCGGGGTCATCTTCGTGGTGGGAGTAAATGTACCAACACACCTGCTTGTCTTGTTTATCAACTAAACAATCCGTGCAGTAGCTTGAGGACAGAGTAAGCGAAAGTTGTGATAGCAACCTGTGTCTCCAGAAACATAACAGTTAATTAACTGTTTACATTATGGACTGCTACCTCTAAGATGACGTCACGACTCTGTTGTTCTTGTGTGTAATACAGCAGGTTCTGTTCAGTATCAGCGTATTCCGAATCTCACCGAACCGGTGGACAACAATAACGTCACGCTGCAGCGAATTAGGAACAAAACTGCTGGAAGGATTGATGGCTGTCATGGCGACTGTATAAGTTGTTGTCTGTGCTACGCTAGTAAAATTTTGCGAAATTTCCGTACTGCCATCTCGTACAAAGAAAAGAGAGCGTAAACAATTTATTTCTTGAACCGGTAGTAATAACTGGTCCGTTGACATGTTCGCTCATAAGCCATTAACATATTGTTTTTACGTTGTGCTCATTACAAACAATACAGCAGAACTAAAGCAGAACACACCGCCATGACACAACAATGCACGATGTCATTCGTCTGCTAATTCCCGTCCTATAGGCTACAAGAACCAATCAAATTCACTGATGGCGGCTGATGGAGACTGCCACCACCTCTGCAAGTTGATGGCACCGGTGGAGCATCAATGAAGTCATCGGTGGGATTCGGAACACCGTGATGCCATCGGATTGCTCGCCGGTGAGATTCGGAATACGCTCTATGAGTCGTTTCTGCTCTTACCCCATTAACCTTCGATGCTTACCTGAGATCTTTTTTTTACCCAACACTATACTTTGTTAATATCTACATCCATATGCAGTACTCCGAAACGTTCCAGTAAGTTAGATACGCTATCCGTGGTTGTTTAATTTTCTTTTGCAATTAAAATTATTATTTTATAATTATGTATTGACCATTCTCTTCATATTTATTTCTTCGGGTCGTGGATGGCCCCAGCTATAGAACACGTCTTTATTTTGTAATAAGATTTATTTCGCATTTAAACTTTTACTTATAAACTTAATGGTAGGCCTAGGCTACAAATATATCCTAAGCAGTAACATGAGCTGCCAAGAAGTCAAAAGGAGAATAGCAATGGCCAAGGAATCTTGTAATAGAAAAAGGAGCATCTTCTACGGACCTCTGGAGAAAGAACTACTGTAAGGAAGAGACTAGTGAAGTGCTTTGTGTGGAGTGTAGCATTGTATGGGGTAGAAACATGTACATTACGACGAAGTGAAGAGTTGCGAATAGAAGCATTTGAAATGTGGAAATGGAGAAGGATGAAACGTTAGGTTCTGTCAGTGGTCCTTGCAAGAGAGTAAGAAACGAAGCTGTGTTGGGAAGAGCAGATGAAGAAAGAATGATGCTGAAAGTGATCAGGAAGAGGAAAAGGAATTGGCTGGGTCACTGGTTGAGGAGAAACTACCTACTGAAGGATGCACTGGAAGTAATGGTAAACGGGAGAAGAGTTCGTGACAGAAGAAGCTATCAGATGATAGACGACATTAAGGATCATATGCGGAGACAAAGAGGAAGGCAGAAAATAGGAAAGACTGGAAAATGCTGGGTTTGGAGTGAAGACCTGCCCTTGGACAGAACACAATGAATGAATGAATGAATGAATGAATGAATGAATGACAGCATAGTCTGCCATGTAGGCTATGGGTAAAATTTTGTAGGTTCAAGAGTAATTGTATTTGTAAAATGAGGTTCTTGTACTTTCTACTACAGCACGTGATGACAAATAAATAAATAAATAAATAAACAAATAAATAAATAAATAAGTAAATAAATAAACCGATAAACCAATAAATGAATAAATAAATAAATGAATAAATAAATAAATAAATAAATCAATAAATCAATAAATACATAAAATAAATAAATCAAATTAAATGAATAAATAAATGAGTAATTGAGTAAGTTATTAAGTAATTAAGTACGTAAATAAGTAAATAAATGGGTGAATGTGTGAATGAATTGATGAATATATAAATAATTGAAACTTGTGGCAATAATAATTTCCTTTTGTGTTTTATTTCAAGGCAGGTGAAAGTTTTTTCTAATAATTAAAAAAGAAAAGGAAAAGACAGAAAATAGTCAGCCATTATAATAATTAAATAATCAATTAATTCATTGTTTAAACATAATGACTAACTCAAGGTGGTAAAGAAACTTTAAATTTCCTAATGTATATATAAAAAAGCATAAACCTATAAAATGTCATAATTATTTACAATAAATAAGCCTGTGTTCAAAAAAAGTTATAAGTAGCATGAAATTCTAGAGCAGCTAAGTTGCGAGGGTTAATTTGGACTACAGTATTATCTATTTATAGCAGCTCTCACGGTTTTTGTAGTGTGCAGTCCTACACAATTTGTGCAGTGATGAAACCAATATGTTCAGTAATAAAACAAATTTTGTGGAATAATAAAAGTTACAATAGAATACGTGAAAGGAATAGTCTACGAAAATTTACATTGTGTAAGTTACTTGATACATTTACAGAGTAAAAGCAATATAAACGATTAAAGCAGAATTATGTAGAAGTAATGTGAAAAATTATCTTGTAAGGGCCCTAACAGGTTCTAATCTTAGACCTCATTCTTCGATGTTGTGGCGTTATCCTTCTGGGAACTGTTTTCTTGATATTTTATGACTATGCCAGTGAGGTACCCATTCAGAATCACCTTTGTTATTGATCGTTTAATATTGCAGAACTCGCGATTACAAATCATAGTGATAAAAGAGACATAGATACACTTTGAGTAGATCGTAGTGAAAAATTTTTTGAGACATGGGACTAACAGCATCCCTCGAAATGTTGTCCTGGCTCCGTCTAGAAGATCGTAGGAAAATCCACTGTCTTTCCCTTCTCTTTCACATATTGCATTTCTCCACTCCTGTCTATCTTGCGTCTCGTTTTCAAAATGTATCCACCCGTCATAACCTAGACACACGATCACAACACTCCTCAATATTATCAATTCCCTCCCACCGAACATCCTCATATTCATCTTCTTTCACTGTGGCTGTTCCTCGACTTTGGAATTCCCTACCGAGTAATGTCAGGGACTGTCAGACATCAAACCAATTTAAGAATAGACTAACGAAATATTTTTCTAACAATTCTTGTTAACAATAATAGCTGTTTCAGGTTTCTCAATGTTTAATGGTTATATATATATCACAGATATATATCTAAATTATCTCATTATTATTATTACTATTATTATTATTACTATTATTATTACTATTATTATTACTATTATTATTACTATTATTATTATTATTATAACTATTTCTTACCAATGTTTATTATTGTTACACTAACATTAGTTAACCAATTTTCATTATTTATTTCATGTTTTTATGATCTAGATATTAATGTAATAACTATGTAAGCAATTGTATTCAATTAGAATTAGAGTCTGGCTGGGCGGAAAGAAGGCCTACTGGCCTTAGCTCATCCAGATTAAATAAATAAATTATTAAAATTATTAGTTTCGAAATATCGCTTCATATGAAGAGAAAATAATTGCATGGGCTTCATTAATATTACTACTTTCCATTTATAAACCAAAACAAAAACAAAACAGTTACTACACATCTGTAGTTTCATTTCTGAAAATGGATGATGTCCTCTACTTGCCGGTGTATCCCTGATACGGCGCAGAATTTTTTAATATTTGGGGAGTCATTCCTACAAAGTCCAAATAATTTCATTAGGAGAGCTTCCTGGGAACTTACACTGAAAATCAAATTTTCACAAATTTTTCTTTCTTTCTCTAGCTTGGGCTACTGTTGTAACCCACTCTTTTTGCATTGCCATGACGTCTTCGCGAATCAAGCGACATTTTCTTTTTGTATGCCTTTCCTGCATACTTGTAACAACACACCATTGCTGCTATTGTTTGATGTCGATGTTGATGTTCAGAATGAGTGTGATTATAATTCCTACTCCACACCTATGGAGTAACGGTCAGCACGTCTGGCCGCGAAACCAGGTGGCCCGGGTTCGAATCCCGGTCGGGGAAAGTTACCTGGTTGAGGTTTTCCCGGGGTTTTCCCTCAACCCAATACGAACAAATGCTAGGTAACTTTCGGTGTTGGACCCCGGACCCATTTCACCGTCATTATCACCTTAATCTTATTCAGACGCTAAATAACCTGAGATGTTTATACAGCGTCGTAAAATAACCTAATAAAATAAAAAATAAATATAATTCCTAAGGCTACAGTTGTAGCCCACGCGAATAAATCCGTAACTTTATTTTCGAAGAAACTTCTATAAATACAAATAGATTAAAAATAAAACAAATATATAAAATTAAGAAATATAACAAAATATAAAATAAGGAAATAAACAATTAAAAAAATGGATTACAAATTACAACAGATTAAAATGAAGGTCAAAATTCGGATGGGCTACAATAGTAGCCCACGCGAGCAATAACGGGATTATTATAAGCGCGAAAAGTGAAATGTTAATCGTATCGACAAAGATAATGCATATCTGTTCTTCCCACGAGTCTACTCTTCACTTAAGCTTAAATGGTTACTTTAATCTACGTAGTCCTTTGCAGAATGCAAAGTTACATTTATTGGTTCAGATTTCTGCACATTTAAAAGACAAAACTTAAAATACTTTCAGTCATTTATTTTCATAATACGCTGCTCTCTTAAATTGACTAGGCATATTGGAAATTCAGTCAATAACTTTCCCGAAACACGCAATAAAATATTTTATCTCGAAAAGGAAGCAAAAACTTACAAAATTGTATTAAACTCGTTTGTTTGAAATATCTCGGAGAATAACGCCCTGAAATTAATGGCATTACTTACGGTTCAGCCTGTATGTATGTATGTATGTATGTATGTATGTATGTATGTATGTATGTATGTATGTATGTATGTATGTATGTATGTATGTATGTATGTATGTATGTATGTATGTATGTATGTATGTATGTATGTATGTATTCACACTGCAAATGGGTATATATCCGGTGGCAGTGGTAACTAATTACACTCAATTATGACAATTAATAATAAATTAATAATACTATTAACAATAAACATTACTAATAATAATAATAATAATAATAATAATAATAATAATAATAATAGGGAGCATCCTAAATTAAATGAAGCACGATCACTTAAAATAACATTTGAAGTAAATCTTTTTTGTATTTTAACCCTAAGTTCGAACTAAAACCCACGAGTATGATATGTTCATACGTTCACAAGTACCTTTCAGCACTACACTCATTTCGCTGTCAACTCACTCACTGCACTGGAATTACGACACATTTCACTGATTCTATCCTGATTTCACTAACACTTCAAAAACATTTCACTGTTCAAATACTTTCAACTGCCACTATAAACTATAAAGCTTCACTGACAGAAACACACTTCACTTACACGACACACTTTACTGACACAACACACTTATTCACAGGTACAACACTTCAATAACAAATATCAATTACACCCTTTAAATAGTGTGTATAATATTAGTAAAGTCCTTAAGCCTATTTTAAATACATTTTTTGTTATTGGTAAAGCCTTTAGTAAGTCTGCAGGTAAAGCATTCCAGTCCCTGATAGTACGATTAAGAAAAGAAAACTTTCCAGTGTCCGTTCTCTGTCTTCTTTCCCTCAATTTATATGAGTGGTCGTTCCTTAAAGAATAATTTGGCGGCTGCAACTTATTTTTTATTTCTCTCCAGGCAGGCTCACCTCTGTATGTTTTGAACATTGCGCATAATCGAATTCGCGTTCTCCTGTCCGTCAGTGTGTCCCATTTTAATGATGCATTATTACGACAACACTTAAGAGCCCGTTTTTGTATCTTTTCCATTGTCTTGATTTTTTCTAATCTGTAAGGATCCCATCATGCAGCACCATATTCCATTACTGGACGTACTAGTGATTTATATGCAATCTCTTTGGATTTATCAGAGCCTTTTCTTAGTACCCTCATCACAAAGTGTAACTCTCTCCATGCTTTTCCCGCTGTGTCAGTAACGTGTCTTAACGTGCCGAGATCGCTGCTAAATGTTATTCCTAGATATTTACATTTGTTAATTTCCGGAATTGCTTCACCCCCTAACGTATATTTGTCCTTATACTATAAAACATTAAACATTTCATTTAGTCTGTACTGTTTGTTCTAAAAGCATTGTTTAGTGTTAGATTAAAGTTTTATGCGTCTGAAATACAATGGTAGCATGCTTTTTTAAGCATCCTAGAGAAGGTAAATGAAATACTGCGCATATGAAAAGTTGGAACAAACCTTTCTGTACTGTTTTTAGGGCATATATCGTGAAATTGTCTTATGTTTTATTAGTGCGTTTAAATTAAAATATGAATTAATAAACATTCTGAGTTGGTTCCTTTGCACCGAAGCTCAATCCTGCGAAATGGTCGCTGTAAATTCTCTCTTTCCAATTTGACGACGGGACATTAGTTTTAGCTGTGTTAGCTCCCCTTAATGAGGCGGCCCATTGTCCTACGACCGGGGTTCCAAGTCATAATGAAACGCAGACGGGTCTATTTCCTGACGCATCGATTAATGAATCCTTACTGCTGGATAATGCGGCAAAAGTACGCCATGGAACTCGGAGGTTATACTCTAAGCAGCCTTACAACCCTCGCATCTTCAATTTAAATTAATATAAGCTATATTCTTCATGATGTTCCGCTTGTTCATTTTGCAGCATAGACTTAACCATTTTCATAATTTAGGATATTGTACTATGAAGGACAAGCCTTTACTACGAACAAGTAATTTTCACCATATTAAAATTGAACTTCAATTTCGACATTATGTTTTTATTTTCATTTACGGGGTTAGGTACAGCTTACAGGAGTAAAATTTTGGAAACAACATTTTTTTCCCTCCCTTACTGTATCTTGTACAATAATGAAAATTAATATGTGTAAAACACTGTCCTTCTGCTATATGTAAAAAATATTTTTATGATTAAAAAAATTATTTACATTTTTTTTTTTTTTCAAAATTCAGTTCACTGTGCAGTGACGAAGCGTTTCCCACATTAACTAAAAAATTGTCCAACATTCTGTGATGAAATTTTTTGAGTATATTTATACATGCCATGTTTACAATATGTTGCAAGATCACTTCTCTACTTTTGATAGATTGTTTGATAAAAAATAAATTAATTGAAAAAATGATCAAATATCAGTATTTTCTTCTAACACAAAAAATATTATTTATTAAGGAATGTAGTTGAAAGAGCATTATATTGTAAACATGAGTTTCAGCAATAAAATAAAAGAGAGAAAACATGAAAAAGTTAACAAGTTTATTATAGTCGCGACGCTGTTATTCCCGGCGTGACTCCTCCTCTTTGCTTACCTCTTAGGAAGTGAAGGCTCTATAAAGTCTAGGTAGCTAGTATCGTTCGCCATTTTTGTTCTTTCGTTGCCGAGCTACCATACGAGGAATCTATTTGCCACACCGTTAAACATTATCATGTCGTAGCTCCTATGATAATAAATCAAACGCACTGTAATTCAGCAAATAATTGAGCGGCAAATAATGTTTTCATGTGCTTTCTGCGAACGCCAACGAAAGAGCCAAAATGGCGGGCGATTATATTAAATATTTATCGAGCCTTAAGAAATGCATAACGTCTTCCTCAGCGAATCACAAGACACACACGTTTAAATGTAGTCGATCTGCAACGCGATTGGCTGCCGGATATTAGAGCGGCGGGACTATAGTTATAAGGGAAACGCTTCGTCACTGTACAGTGAACTACCACGATTATGAATTTTGAAAAAAAAAGTATATAAATAATTTTTTTAAATCGCAAAAACATTTTATTCATATAGCAGAAGGACAATGTTTTACACATACCAATTTTCATTACTGTAAAAGAAAATGGAAAAAAATGTTGAATATTTCCAAAAATTTTACTGCTATAAGGTGTTCCTAATCCCTTAAGATTTTTATGACCCTCGGGATTGATTAGCCTAAAAATGTCCCGTTGAGGGCAAAGGCCTCCTCCTATAGAGGGAGAGCTCTATTCGTCTCAAGCGGTGAGCTACTCTGCGTAAGAGATGTTTGCGTGCTTCGAATTGTTCACTTGGTTCACATTCTCCACTTTTTCTTATTCTTCGCTTCACTTGTTCCTGTTGCACTGGTTTTAATCGCTTGTCTTCTTAGGTTTTTCCAGTCTTCCCTATTTTTTGCTCTGCTCAGCAATAGCTTCCTACACGTTCACTGAAGAGGTCGGTCCATCTTCTTCTTGGTCTTCCGCTTGATCTCTTCCCAATGGTAGAGTCCCATAGTGTGACTTTCTTCGTCCATCTTCCGTCTCTAAGTCTTGCAACATGGCTTCCCCACTTCCATTTGGTGTTGATGGCTTGCAGTGCTGGATCTTTAATTGCTGACATCTTTTGTAGCACTTCGTTTGGAACTCTGTCCCTCAGTGATAAGCCTAGTATCCTTCTCAGCATCTTCCTTTGCCATATTTGGAGATTGTTACGAAATTTGGCAGTGAGAGATCATGTCTGACACCCATATAACAGTACACGAGTTATGCAGGTCTCCAATATTTCTATTCTGAATTTTTGCTGAGTGTTCTCTCCAGTATGATGGATTTGAGAGTCCAAAATGCCTTCCGCGCGAGAGGAATCCTTCGTTTTATTTCCTTGTCTGTGTTCTGGTGAACGGAGATTAGCTGTCCTAGATATACGTATTCATATACGTATTTTAGTTCTGCACCATGAATTGTTATGGGTGACTCCGGCCCGTTTGACATTACTTGCGTCTTGGTCATATTCACTAGGAGGCCTGCTGTTCTGATGGCGTCGCATAATTCTTGGAGCATTGACTGCAGTTCTCTGGGTCATCCTTGGAATTACTGTTCGTAATTTTATTTCTGTTGGACCTACTGTATGGCTTCAAATCAGCTTGGAAAATAAATGTCGCATAGGGATGAAATCTATTTCAAAAAGGCATATACTCTGTTAAGAGAGAAGTTTTATATGATATTCTCATTCAATTTGGTATTCCCAAGAAACTAGTTCGATTAATTAAAATCTGTCTCAGTGAAACGTGCAGCAAAGTCCGTATAGGTCAGTTTCTGTCAGATGCGTTTCCAATTCACTGTGGGCTAAAGCAAGGAGTTGCACTTTGCTCTAGAGTATGCCATTAGGAAAGTCCAGGATAACAGAGAGGGTTTGGAAGTAAACGGGTTACATCAGCTGCTTGTCTATGCGGATGACGTGAATATGTTAGGAGAAAATCCACGAACGATTAGGGAAAACACGGGAATTTTACTTGAAGCAAGTAAAGTGATAGGTTTGGAAGTAAATCCCGAAAAGACAAAGTGTATGATTATGTCTCGTGACCAGAATATTGTACGAAATGGAAATATAAAAATTGGAAATTTATCTTTTGAAGAGGTGGAAAAATTGAAATACCTGGGAGCAACAGTAACAGATATAAATGGTACTCGGGAGGAAATTAAACACAGAATAAATAGCCTGTGGGAAATGCCCGTTATTATTTGGTTGAGAAACTTTTATCATCCACTCTGTTGTAAAAAACTCTGAAAGTTAGAATTTATAAAACAGTTATATTACCGGTTATTCTTTATGGTTGTGAAACTTGGACTCTCACTTAACGAGGAACATAGGTTAAGGGTGTTTGAGAATAAGGTGCTTAGGAAAATATTTGGGGCTAAGAGGGATGAAGTTACAGGAGAATGGAGAAAGTTACATATCACAGAACTACACACATTGTATTCTTCACCTGACATAATTAGGAACATTAAATCCAGACTTTTGAGATGCGCAGGGAATGTAGCACGTATGGGCGAATCCAGAAATGCATATAGAGTGTTAGTTGGGAGGCCAGAGGGAAAAAGACCTTTGGGGAGGCCGAGGTGTAGATGGGAAGATAATATTAAAATGGATTTGAGGGAGGTTGAATCTAATGGTAGGGAATGGATTAATCTTGCACAGGTTAGGGACCGATGGCGGGCTTATGTGAGGGCGGCAACGAAACTCCGGGTTCCTTAAAAGCCAGTAAGTACGTAAGTAAGTAAGTAGAGATGAAATCTACTTAAAATCTGAGACTTATTGTACTTAGCCACTTTATTTTTTACGGAATCAAAGTATTAAGTAAGAGTAGCTATGTGGTTTTTTGTCGTTCCTGAAAATTTTACTTTTATGGACATTTGGTGTTTCTCAATATTCCCATTCAAATACCATCGCTCATGTATCTGTACAAGAGGTTCGATATACAATAAATTATCCATGCTGTTCTGCTAGAAGCTATATTAAGATTTCGCAAGTATTGAAATCATAGTCTCGTTCACATTAATAGTCGTATAACAGCGTCCTGTCTGCACAAATAAGGATATTCCTTTATGTCAACTGTGTTCGTAGAACATCGAGAACTGCCTGTCGACCTCTTGCGTAAATTGTGTTGCATAGTGCGTTGAAATAGTTAGGCAACTTTTTCTACTTAAGTGCTAAGCGCGTAGTTTGATGCAAGTGCAACTCAGAATCGACTAGCGCTGAGGAAATAAAATTTCAGTTAGACGTTTGTAAACGTTGTTTCCGCTCTGTTACTGATGGCCAGTGCATGAAGAAGAATTTAACGGTATGATGGATAATGATGATATGATGTTGACGATTGGTGATGGAATTAATGTAACTAATGATAACCCATATATACAAGATGCATACATTTTAATTTTTACTGCAAACACAAGAGGATTACCTTATTTTTCAAGCAGCATAATGCTGTAATTTGTTAACATATTTACATAATTCACGGGAATTTTACTGGAAGCAAGTAAAGAGATAGGTTTGGAAGTAAATCCCGAAAAAAACAAAGTATATGATTATGTCTCATGACGAGAATATTGTACGAAATGGAAATATAAAATTTGGAAATTTATCTTTTGAAGAGGTGGAGAAGTTCAAATATCTTGGAGCAACAGTAACAAATATAAATGATATTCGGGAGGAAATTAAACACAGAATAAATTTGGAAAATGCCAGTTATTATTCGGCTGAGAAGTTTTATCATCCAGTCTGCTGTCGAAAAATCTGAAAGTTAGAATTTATAATAGCAGTTATATTACAGGTTGTTCTGTATGGTTGTGAAACTTGAACTCTCACTTTGAGAGAGGAACATAGGTTAAGGATGTTTGAGAATAAGGTGCTTAGGAAAATATTTAGGGCTAAGAGGGATGAAGTTAGAGGAGAATGGAGAAAGTTACAACACAGAACTGCACGCATTTTATTCTTCACCTGACATAATTAATTAGGAACATTAAATCCAGACGTTTGAGATGGGCAGGGCATGTAGCACGTTTGGGCGAATCCAGAAATGCATATAGAATGTTAGTTGGGAGGCCGGAGGGAAAAAGACCTTTAGGGAGGCCGAGACGTAGATGGGAAGATAATATTAAAATGGATTTGAGGGAGGTGGGATATGATGATAGAGACTGGATTAATCTTGCTCAGGATAAGGACCAATGGCGGGCTTATGTGAGGGCGGCAATGAACCTCCGGGTTCCTTAAAAGCCAGTAAGTAAGTAAGTAATTTATTTACATAATTATTTAACCAAATCAAAGATAATGTGCCTCACAGGCTGTTAACAACCAGAAAACTGTCAATCTTAATTTTGGGAGTTATCACTAGAGACGAGAATTTCATGCACTATAAAATCCCAAAATATGCATGCATTCATGCACTATCAAACTATAAAACATGCAAGCACAAGCGGAAAATACATTAAAATATGCAATTTCATTTTTGTTCCAAATTTCTTATTTGACTTCCATTTTTTTTTTTTTTTTTTTTTTTTTTTTTGCACAGATAACAACTAACAACATTTCTAAATTGGTTTCTGTGAGGTTTACTGTTCTTGTCAGTCAGTAGGTTTTTTGTAGGCAGAGAATGACCTCTCTACATCGCAAGAAGTTATGGATGTAAACTTGAATGAATATTTTTCTATTATTAATTTTTTCTTTCTTTTCCTTCTTCACTCCTGATTCCTGAAGCTAAAATAAGGGACATAAAAATCGAGAAACCGATGTGTCCACTCAAAACCATTAAAACGTGCATTTAAACTAAATATAATGTATATTATATGCATGATTAAGCTAAAAATTGCTTTAAAATGCATTATGCATGTTTATCCCCAAAAAGTTCAAAACATGAAAATATGCACGGAAAAGTACACATTTCGATCCGGATAGTTATGAAATGGATAAGTACTAATTTTGAGCTATGTCCTATGTTCCTATAAAAAATTCATTTGCATAGAATTCCCGTCTCTGGTTATCACAATTTAACCTCGAGGTCTTCAATTGTAAGACGACGAAAGAAGTTTAAATAGTTTGTAGTTGTTGGGTATTAGGTGCACTTTTATTTATTTATTTCTGTTTATTATATATATAAATAGAATCATTCAAGATTGGCGACAGACACGACATGGATTTATTCCAATTAATCGAAATTTGCAGCTTGATGCTTTACTTTTCGCTGATGATTTAGTTCTCATGGCATCAACTGAAGATGATTTACAATATTCAGTACACAATTTAAATAAGGTCAGTGAAAAATATAACATGGAAATTAATATTGAAAAATCGAAAATCATGTCATTTTGTGGGAAATTCCCTGTACCAAGCAAAATCTGTTTGAATAATAAAATAATAGAAAGAGTAAATACCTTCACTTATCTTGGCTATACACTATCACCTTATGATGAAGTAGATATTGCTGAAAAAATATGTAAATATAATAAAACAATGGGGATCATTAATAAAATCATGAAACCCTCACTAGTACAAAGACACACAAGAATAGGCTTGTATAAAACCTTAGCACAGCCAGTATTAAGCTATGGTAGCGAAGCGTGGACTGTGAAGAATAAAGATGTCAGTAGAATAACAGCAAGTGAGATGAGGTTTATGAGAGCAACAGCTGGATATACTCGCTGGGATCATAAAAAAATGAGGACCTAATGCAAGAACTTCAAATAGAACCCATTATGCAGTTCATCAGCAAATATCAACTTCAGTGGAAGGGTCATCTCGAACGAATGAATCGATGCAGAATTCCAAAAGCACTGCTTCATTACCATCCATATGGCAAAAGATCTCTAGGCCGTCCAAAGAAGAGATGGACTGAAAATTCTAGTTTGAGACCGTAACAGGCCACTTGGCCTAATACTTGTTAGGAAGATGATGATGATGATGATTTATTTATTTATTTATTTATTTATTTATTTACCTATATATCTGTCTGTCTATCTATTTATTTATTTAATCTGACAGGATTAAGGCCATAAGGCCTTCTCTTCCATCCTACCAGCATATTTTATATGAATGGTTAAAATTTACCACGGTCTAGGTTACAATCTTGCTGAATCTAATTGAAAATTATTGTGGATAAAGACTGTGTTACTGCAGCTTTTCGTTGGACTGTGTTGTTGTTTGTAATATTTGTGTGTAAATTTGACTATATCCAGCGTCACGGAATTACTTGCTGCTTTCTTAGAGGTATTTTGATCGTGATTTACTCTTTGAGTATTAAACTTGTGTCAAAGTGAGAAGAGTACAAATTTCTTAAGCTTTTATCATTTCTATCTTCAGTGACAGTTTTGACAACAGACATACGTTTTTTTTAGTAATTCCGTCTATGACAAAATAAAAAAAAGTAACTAATGTTTCCTTACCTTTTAGATGTTTGTTCTAGTTTATAAGTAGATCTCGGATTTTTATGCTCGAATAGGATAGATTGCAACAAATTTATTTATAAATGCCTAAATGTATACAACACGAGAAAATCTCGAGCGATGATATTGCCTAAAATTAGGTGTGTTAAAGAACGAATGTTTGAGCCTACACTAAAGGAGCCAAAAAGTTCGAAGTCTGCTTATAAGACATGTTAGTTTGTGTTATATTGTTAGAATATTTCAACGCGTAATGAAATATGAAATATTAAAACTTAAAAAAAAAAAACTTTCTGTTGACTGTATTCTCAGAGATATTAAATTCCCGATATTTTAAACTAATGTTGAAATAAAAAATGTCCATGTTTTAAAAGTATTCCTGCTTAAACCATGTGGTAATGTATGTGTTAAGTTCTCTTAAATTTGAACTTTGTATTAGATACGAAATATCCAACGTTTTGGGAATACTTACTGGTTATATTTTAAAGATCCCTTGGAGTTGTGTTGTAAAGTCTGTGAAAAATATTAATGATAACCTATCAAATTGGAGGATAATGCCTTGACCACAGAATTTAACACAATTCAAATTCACATAGCCTATTTAGGAATATGTGTAAAATTAGGTGTTTTTATATAATAAATAAGTAGCCTATTATCTACCATTTTATTCAAGATTAAATTTTCTCCTATTTATGAAAAGTGCGTAGAAATTTAATTTTTGCTTAAACTATAAATCTTGTTTATCATACCCATATATAATTCAAATTTCCGAGGTATACAATTTTATCCTATTAATCAGATTATGTTTATGGTAGTTATATCATTAATAACATTGTATTATTACTTACGAATTTGCTATGCAAGCTTTATAATCTATACTGTTAACTGAAGACAATTTGATGGCATTGAGAAGATTATTATTTATTTTATTTCAGAATCAAAATATATTGGGACAACGTAGAGAAAATAATACAAACAATTCGAAGGCTACGACAAGGCTACAGTATGTCGCCTATTTTATTTAACATGTTTCTGGACGAAATTGATACAAACTGTATTAATGAAATTAACGTGTTATACATACAGTTTTCAACATTCTTGTACAATGACGCTTTTTATTTGTTGGTGACCAGACAGTAAAAATAGCATTGTACAAATTTAATAATGTGTCCAATGATTACAAAATGGAAATATCCCCAAGCAAAGGTAAATTGGCGGACACGATATAAGATTAAATATAGTAACAAGAACAATGACTTGGAATAAGTGACTAACTTTAAATTTTTAGTCTGCATTTTGTCTTACATTGAAAATCTTGTTCCGAAAAAGAACATGAAAGTTTAAATGATGCCATCAGAAGACTTTTTAAAAATAAAAGAGAACACAGATTTGAAGTTATATAAAGTACTGTAGGTACCACGTTTACTCTGTGGAAGTAAAACATGGACTATGGAGTAGAGAGACAAGACTAGACTCGAAACAATTTAATTGAATTTCCTTCGAAGTGTAGCAAGATACACAAAATTAGATTATAAGAAAAAACGAATCTATCAGAGACAAACTAAATATATTTGAGTTAAATGATAAAGTGATTGATTGTAGAAACAACTGGATATCCCATTTAAGTAGAATGGAACCTACTAGAATTTCCCCGTAATTTTTTTAATCACAGACTGGTCGGCAAGCTAAGTATAGGAAGACCTGAAGAACTTTGGATGGATAAGGTGTAGGCGCTATGAATGAAAACGTCTAATGCATAGTGGATGATTTTATTATTATTATTATTATTATTATTATTATTATTATTATTATTATTATTATTGACTTTATATGAACTTATTATTGTTTATAATTTATATTACAATGAGATCACTTTCTAAACACTTCTAGTACAATGCTGAATATAGCCTAATGAATGAATTAATTAATGGTCAGTTTTCCTACAATATTAAATTAAATGGAACTCATCTCAATGAATCTGTAAGCACAAAGTTTCTTGGTTTAGAGTTGGATAATCGCTTGAATTAGAAAACATATTTCTTACTAATGAAGAAATAATATAATTTTAGTTTTGTTTTCGTCTTGACTTATTTTAATGTTAACTTAGAAGTATGTTTGTTAACACATTTTAATATTTTACTTGTGAACGTTTTCGCCCATTTTGGGCATCTTCAGACCATAAAGATATCTGTACATAATTGCATAACACACATTAAAATTTTACACCAACTTCAATATAACGGTCAACTAGGATCCCTTACACCTTTCTGACCATTTTTGATGATTTTGAATTTTTATATGTAATATTTTCATGTGATTTTCTGTTAAAATATGCAAATTTAAGCTAAGAGTCTTATTGTTGAACAAGTGTTTACTTTTGAGTCATTATACAATTTATTGATCCAATATAATAACTCGTTCGCGATCTCTAGCTGTCATGAATGATTATAATATGACATTAAATATGCATATTTATTATACAACTACTTTTTGTTGCTGTATTTTTAGTTTACCTTCTTAGAAAATGTTTCAAATGTATTTATAAATTGCCATTAATCGTTTGTAGAATTTCCATATGTATTATGCAATTATGTACAGATATCTTTATGGTCTAAAGATGCCCAAAATGGGCGAAAACGTTCACAAGTAAAATATTAAAATGTGTTAACAAACATACTTCTAGGTTAACATTAAAATAAGTCAAGACGGAAACAAAACTAAAATTATATTATTTCTTCATTATAATTCGACTTATTTGACAGCTTTATTAAATCGAATTCAAAATTCAAATATTTATTACTTCTAAACTGAGCTCTGTCTGTTATGTATTAGAACAGAAAATTCACTCAGAAGTGGTTTTGAACTTCCTTCTGGAAAACTTAATCGTGCCTTCTATACATCTCAAATGAACACACGGTATGTCTAGTATTAAATATTCAGGAACTACTTACAAGCAAACATTCTCATGGGGGCAGATAGAAAAGTTAATTTTTTTTTCGTACTATGGTATCAACTTTTGTATCCCTGTGTTGTAGACGTCTGCCGCCTGAGATCGGAACAGTGTGTGACAGCGGTCTGCACCTCTCTGTTAATTCCATGGTATGGCAAATGTCTCAATTCCGGTGGGGAATATGTTGAAAAATAGCTCAACAATTTTTCTGTATCTGTTCCAATAAATCTTTCCAGGAAATTGTGTTTTCTTTCAGTAAACGGCCCAGGGAAACTTACTTTCGGGAAGGTCCTTGCAATCGCGTTGAAGTAGTCAAAACTTGTATACGCATTTTTTTGACATTATTAACATGGTGAAAGAAAAAAGAAATAACGTTTTTATCTGCTGCAATTAGAATGTTTGCTGTTAGCTACTATTTTCATGGAAATCTTGGTAGTATTGCAGTCGTAGGTACTGTAACAGAATATTGAAATTATAAAAGCTTTCTCTGAAGTATTGTGCCCATTTCAAGGTACGTTTAAAAAGTTAAATCACAAAACAGTTTAGCACAATTTAAATAGTGTAAAAGCTACAACGAAGAGAGGTATTGGTTGACTGTTGTACTCTGTTAAAAAAAATAGTAGAATCTTGACTATACTTGAAATCGAAATTCTTTCATATAACTGTCAACATGACGCAGGTGTTTTGTTGCCTCACAATTTTGACGCTGAAATTCATACAATTTATATACAATGACATTTTGTAGACTGGCAGGTTACTGACACACCAGAGATCATGTTACACAGCCATTGACATGTTACACATCTCCGTCACAATGGGTAGGATTCTGTGGTTTCCAAATACCAGTCCGAACTGACACTTGTTGAGCCACTAAATTTCCGAAATTGTAACTATAGGAAATTTCACAAATTGCAGCCTGCCATATGATAGTTTATTGGCATCAGACGTCTTTAATCTCTCAACAATATTTTCTTCCTCATCGCCAGTAAGTCTATGCTTTACCATCTCCTCGTCATCATCATCAGATTTTTCTTCCTTCCCTTTCACCGATATTCTTGTCAAAGGTATCACAACAAAATTTGCAGTCGGTTTTCCTCATCAATCATTGCTACTAATGTCGTGCATTTCAAGCGCTATTTTCTATTCAAGTTTGTCGAGTATTGTGAAGTTCGATATTCGCCGATGTTCGCCCTGTCGTGTTTGTTCCTTAGCCTTGTTATAAAAAATTCGCTGTCCTCCACTCCCATCTCTTCATGTTCTAACCGCTTAATGATTTTAGCACAGATTTTGCGATTAGTTTGTCACTTGAAATAAGACGAAGTTTGTGAAATTTTGCTTGCCGCTCTCATGTTTTAGACCAGCCGTGGCGAAAATGCGATCGTGCGCCGAGCCATTGTGTAACCTGCAACGTGCATAGCACCTATGGAGGGAGGCGGACACCCGAAGGGGAAGTGAAGCAACTGTTTGACTTATTAACGGATTTTCATTTTCCTTACGTCAAGCACTTAAATATAATTTTATACAGTACAAGGCTACAAACTAATATTTAGTACGTGTAACGAAGAAAGAAATGAACAAGAAAACACAGGACACATTATCACAGCCTAAAATTAATTGTCTTCAGAATGTCTCTGCGACAGAGTTTCAAAATCAGGAATTATGTCACTTACTGCCAGTCGTACTTGATCACAAAGGTATTTGCTTGTCAGTCGTGATCTAAATTTGGTTTTTACTATTTTCATTGTTGGAAATAATTTTTCACAAACGTAAGTTGTAGCGAACGTGGCTTCAAAAGAACAAGCGAAAGAACGAAGGTTCGGATATTTATTTTTTGGCAAAGATTTGAAAAGTTCAACATTTGTCAAGTCCTTACATCTAGCTTTCATTTAACATCATATTGTAAATCTGTGAGTTTAAATTGAAGATCTAACCGCATTATTCGTACATCTGCTGAAAAAAGATCGACATACAGAGGAGATGATGATGATGATGACGATGGTGATAACAACAATAACATTTAACCTTTTAATGTTTCATCAGTAACATGTAGTATAATGCCGTTTTATGTTATACAACCGTTTTCCTCGTAATAACTTGCGAACAAATCATGCATTTAATATTCTCATCATATTGGCAGCAAAAAAAAAAAAAAAAAAAAAAATACGTCCTCCCATCCTACTTGAAACTTTAGTTTTTTTTAGAGGTACATGGTTTCGAGAGAGACATTGCGACGATACGCCACTCGCAGGTCAGAGACAAATAAAATGGAACGGAATTTGACTCCAGTGAGTGAGAGGGTGGGGGTTGAGGAAGGTAGGAAGCAAAGGCTATCATTGCGAGCCACAATGTGCTCGTGAGTCGCATTTTCGCCACGGCTGTTTTAGACATATCTTCGGACAGTTGACTTATTTTTTATATTATTTTGTATAACATATTAATTATCCGTCCTTGTACAGCCCTTGAATATGAGTTTTACTCGATCGGACATAATAAATGAAAAAAGCGTTAAATGAATATCTTCCGCTTCTTATACAAGGTCGCTCAAGTATTCGCAGAGTCATTTGTTTTTATTTTATTATATCAGCCTGATTGAGGCGATACGGATATAAAACGCGTTATTATTTTATAACGAATACTCGTACAGCTCGTTAAATATCGGCCCTATAAAAATGTTGCTCAGTATAAAACTTGTCGGAAACATTTTTAAAGCAACTTTTGTTATGTAATGTTATGCTAAAATATCAATAATAAAGCTTTTACGTACTTCGAACAGCTGTCGTGGCTCCGACTTGAGAAACGCAGAAAACTACATTCACTCTCGCTGCTGTATCAAATCATGCACACTAATTCTTGTCCATCTTACCTGTCATATCGGTCTCAACTCTTCACAGTTTTGGCACCCAATCTCAAGGAGAAACTATTATTCTTATACTTAAGCCTAGAATATGCCGTTATTCTCAATCATTCACAATCTACACCTCTCGAATCTGGAATCTTCTTCTCGCCGATATCCGAACCTGTCGGACGTTATCGAAAGATAGAAATAAGAATATAATGATGATGATGATGATGATGATTATGATGATGGTGATGATAATGATGATGAAAAGAGGACTTACCACTTTATTTTATATTCAGAACCACTTTCTGTAAAGCCCTGCTTTAAACTCTATTTTCAACTTTGTTACAGGATAACAGACTAAGTTGCAACTTTTCGGGTTGCTTTAGAATTTTCGTGAGAGATTTGGTAACTAAGAGAAAGAGAATTATTAAAATAATCTTGGAAGGTTGAGGAGAAAGCGCGGCGGGAGCCAGATTTAACTGCGCTACAGGAGTGGCTTGCTTTCTTTCTTTCCAAAAGAAACTTCGCAATGGACTGAAAGTTCTGTGAGTTACGCCATGTACTGATCCATAACTTCTACTGCCAATTAAATCCCTTTTAAGCATGTCGCGAGGACGACTTCTTTGTCCTCCATACGAGCAGTCTGTTCCTCAGTAGCATCAAGCTCAGTCATTCATTCACCTTTGTAAAATGTATCTTCAGTTAATAAACGAGATGACATTCGTTCTCACAGTAATGATATTTTTAACATAAATATTCCAAAATTAATTGCATATTTTTTCACACGGAAAAAAAATATATCTAAGTCAGAGGAAGTAAATTTCTTGTTCATGATTTTACAAATAATTGATTACGATCTAGGATCAACTGTATTCCAGTGATACTGTAACTTAAATATGCCAAATGAAATGAAGACATCACTCCACTGCTTACCGTGTGTTGCATACATCTGCTACAGTAGAAGTGCATTAATACTCGACTTTCCGTTGGATATGCAGATGGTGCGTTGCTGGTGTAGACAATTTCCAAAAGGACGCCAAAATGTGCATGACGAGGAGAGCAGTGGGTGACCAACCATCATCACAGACGACCTTGTGGAGCAACGCAGCATCTGCTTGCTCATGACGTTAGGCACATAGACCTGGCACAGCTGACGATCAATTTCAATCGGCGCTATGCCCTGTGCATTCAAAAACTTTATAAGTGATCGCACTTCACACGCAGCAGGAGCTGGAATAGGAGCGTCCATTTTCAACCAATGCAACGAAGCTGCTGAGAGCACTCGGGAAGTTCAGCTAGCGCATGCGCCATGCCAGGACATTACTCTATCACGTACAGATGTCTCAAACTAGGAAGCTGTCTGGAGAGGGGAAGTAGTAGAGCTAACGGAGGGGGCCCACCTAGGCTCTGATACCCAGGTATAGTCATATTATCTGAAAAGTTGACCTGTTGACAATGAATTCTAGATGTACCCTCCCTATGCAGCCTTCTCAACTGTTATTAGAACTGAGCTGTACCGTTCTAGTCCACAGTGCACAGCAGTAGGCGGACAGTGGTAGGGGAGAAGTGCTCTATGTGCCTGCGCGAACGAGACAGCTTGCTAGTTTGAGGCATCTGTACACGTAGTCGCTTCGCGCAATATATGGTTTGCTAGGTGCGGGAGAGTGGGAAAGTTACTTTATGCTCGACCATGCCGAAATGTAGTAATTATACACCTGATAGTAGCCCTTTAATGCACCTCATTAAAGTACACCTATTCATTAAAGTTCAGGGTTCAGCCAATGACAAGTCACTTTTGTACCGTTATAAAACCGCAAGTATCGATTATTCTCGGATATGCAATCGAAAGACAATTAGCGAAAAGTCACGGAGGCTGGAAATCCAATACTTTCGCAGAAGGTTATGTTCTATTATTATAATAATTAGCGTTAATTGTAAATAATATTCAAATAAATCCAATTTGTCATCTCGTTTTTCAATTCTAAATCAATTTCCAGGTTATATCAGACTAATGTTCATCATATTCTCTATCAAGGTCAATGACATTCGGCCTCGGAAAAAATCAATACTTTCGCTTCTGCGCACATCTCACAATTCAGGTTAGTTCGCACATAACCATAACATGACCTAATTTTGAATAATTTCAAGTTAGAAATATGGTTGAATATAAAAAGGCGTATGAAACTTGCCTATAATGGGAATTAAGACGCTCGTATGAAAACAAACATACTTGCGTCTTAATTACTACCATTATAGGCTCGTTGCATAATGTACTATTATGGACGCGCCTCGTATTATATTGTTAAGTTTATCGTCATTTTGGTCATCAACCAGTGCAAAACACAAGTGTTAAAAGAATGGTGTGTTTTAATCTCCATTTCGTTTCCTTTATTTGCCATCACCTCTATTTATACAGAAGGATTGCAAATATATTTTCATTATTATTTTTCAATCTTTCACGCACCGAGTCAGAACTTCAATGCTTACTGTTACAAGACTACAAGTCACAACCGATTGTTAATGTTATTAGTAGTTAGGCTATGAACCAACGTAACTTTTGTGATCACACCCAATGACGTCAGCTTCTGTGCTACGGACTTGAGTGCGCCGAATTTGCGTATAAAATTAAGTGCCGCACGGTCTCTTTCGGTAACATCTCGGCATCGACAGCAGGTACAGACTCATGCGACCACCCACAAGCAAATATGCTCATGGGAGCCGATAAAAAAAGTTATTTTTTTTTCTTCACCATGTTAATAATGTCAAAATAAGTGCTTATACAAATTTTGGCCACTCGAGCGCAATCATTAGGGCCTCCCAGAAAGTAAGTTTTCCTTTGGCCGTTTACAAAAACTTAACACAATTTCATGGAAAGATTTATTGGAACACATACAGCATTTGTTTAGCTACTTGAGATATTTGTCATACCGTGATATCAACAGAGAGGTGCAGACGGTTGTCACGCACTAGTTCCAATTCCAGGACAAAGATCTAATTTTCGGTGGAGAATATGTTGACAAAAGCTTCAACTATCTGCATCTGTTCCAATAAATCTTTCCGTGAAACTGTTTCGTTTCTGTAAACGGCACCAGGGAAACCTACTTTCTGGAGTCCTCGTAATTGGTTCCAGTGGCTAAAATTTGTGTAAGCACTTGTTTTCACATTATTAACATGCTGGAAGATAATAAAATATAACTTTTTTTATCTGCCCCCATGAGAATGTTTGCTCGTCAATTGATTTTTAATCGCGAGTTCTATGACATTAAAGTGACAATAGACATGTAGCCTACGATACACTTTGAATGAGTCATAGTGAAAAATTTGTTCTGAGTTGAGAATAATTTCGAAATGTCGCTTCATATGAAGAGAAAATAATACATTGCATGTCCTTCGTTAATTATTTCTCTTATCAAATACTCATACTCCCCATTTGTAGGGCGTATGCCAGATCGGCCAGGAAACCGGAACTGTTATTCAAATCGGATTAAAATGAATCGATTAGGCAGGGGTGACCAATAGAAGATTCATTTTCATTTCGACCAAATCTGTATTTCACTTACTGTCTGCCATACCTGTCATCCAGTAAATGTTAAGTGAGAAATGGAAGAAAATGTTCTGTTTGTGATAATTAAATCAGCGAATGAACACCATTTCACTCAATTTAAATGATAAAAGTTTTGAGTTCATTAATTTTCATTCCATTTCCATCAGACCATAGTGCAATTGAATTAATATCATTTTGAAGAATTTGACAATCAGCTAAGCTATTCATTTCTCGAAAGATTTTAATGTCCTCCGCAAATTATAGGCAGCTAGAACTTATTATTTTACTTAAATCATCTATAAATAAAAAAAAAATAAAATCCATGGGGAACTCCACATAAACTATTATAACGTACCGAGAAAGAATTACCGAGCCGAACACAAGAATGTCTATCTGTTAAATAATTTTCAAACCTATTTACCATTCTTTTGTTAATATTGTATTTAATTATTTTCGTTATCATTTATATCCATTGTATTTTATATACATTTTATATTTTATAATTTTTTTATTGTTCTCTTTTATATTGCCTTGGCCTCTGGCTGTTGTGCAGCACATAATAATAATAATGTTTTATTTTCGCTGGCAGAGTTAAGGCCATAAGGCCTTCTCTTCCACTCAACCAGCCTTAATCAATACAATACATATTTAAATTACGAATATTTACACTGCACTTAAAAGGTTCTCCAGCAATATTCTTCAGTTAAGTTTTAACGACTAGTAGACTACATATTTATTTAAATTTAGATAAACCTATAAGGTAAAGTAGTAACTTAATTTATGAGCTAATTTAATTCAGTCAGTTATAATTAATTTGAGATTTGAGTTAGCTAGTAAAATGATGAAAATTAATTTAATATAAGCTTACTAGAACTATGTTACAGGGAGAAAAAAAAAATATATATAAATCTAAAATATATTTCTATAGTGAGAATATTAATATAATTGCCATTAGAGGTTTTGTAAATCTATTTAGAGAAATTAATGATAATAATAAGAATGGACAGATGTTAGTTTCATTATATGTAATAAATATTAATCAGCAATTAACTTGTTAAGTAAGAATTTATGTACTTTTGACCTAAATGAAGTTATTGTCCAACAACCCCTTACATCACTCGGTAGCGAGTTCCAATTTCTAGCATTGAAACTGTATAAATAAATATTCATCTATCTAAAACTGGTTTAACAATGTGTGCACATCTTCCCGTGCCCAATATTCTAGTTTTTGAAAATTAATTTTAAACATTCTCTGCAACATACATAAATATAAATAAATAAACAAATAAGTAAATAAATAAATAAATAAAAATTTAAAATGAAGTAAAATTGTAATATTTTATTAGTTATTTTAATATTTTATTATTATTGTTGTTGTTATTTTATATTATTATTATATTATTATTATTATTATTATTATTATTATTATTATTATTATTATTATTATTATTATTATTATTATTATTAAGATTTATTAAGATTTCAAAAAGTTTTTTATACCTATAAGCCTAAATCTCTCTCTCCAGTTGTCAGATGCATGAAAGCAGCCAATTTACATTATATTAATTCAGATCCTTTTAATGTATAGAGTGTTGCTTGGCTATTTTTTATACCGGTAAGCATATTCATTGCAATTTCATTCGTTTGTGTTGTTTTTAGCATTTCTGTATCTTGTATTTTTGTAATTATCTACTCATTTTCTCATTATTGTTTCTTTGCATTTGTCTGTAATTTTAATAATTATTTGTATGCACTGTTTGGTTTTTTCTTGTACACTGTAAATCTTGTGACTTGTTATTTAATATCGTTTATTATTTGTTAGATATTGCTGTTTATTTTGTTGCATTTGGTCAATGATTAATGTTGACTATTATATTGACTGTATTTCATTTCACTGCCATTTTCTGTCATTCATTCTCATCATCATTTGTTCTGTTTTGTGTTGTTTTTGTATCTTGTGCTAAACTGTAAATTGACCTTGTGATGTTGTTTTGCACGTTAATATTCTAGATAAATAAATAAAGTATTATTGTTATTATTATTATTATTATTATTATTATTATTATTATTATTATTATTATTATTATTATTATTATTATTATTATTATTATTATTATAAGAAGTTATTGAGACTTCTTGACGAACATACTTCTTATTTTTAACAAGCATTCGGAATTTTTTTTGCAAGTAACAAGAACTCTCAGCTCATGTTATCATGGCGTAAGGACACTGCTTGAAGTACCACAAGACAAACAGAAGACAAGAAACAACAAACACGGTCCACTTAGAAAGGAGATAAATTTTCACTTCCCAACCAAAAGTTTAACTAGCGTCGGGTTGTGTAGCTGGAAAATTTAACACTTAAGTCTCAACAAAATTAGAGACACTTAAATTTGTCTCATTTAATAAACTCGAGGTTTGTCTAAATTGTCACATTTCTAAGAATTCCAAAGTCTCTGTCGTAACGTAACACTGGTTGCAGTCACGCTGCGATGCGTAGTTACGTTAGAGAAATGTTAAACCTTTGAGGCTGGTTTACACCGCAGTTACACTGAAGCACTATTCAAAGATAGGTTCCAGGTCACAGTCACGAACGCTTAATTAACACTGAAAAGTTACTTGTGAGAGATATACCTACCTTAGTCTGGCATTGTAAATCAGATTTATGTTGAAATGATAACTTTTCTATTTAACAAGTTATGTACAAAAAGTGTTACAAACATGAAATAGAGATACAAATCGAGGGTTTAGAATGACAAGGTTCTATCTGTTGTTGTTTATTGACATTTCTGGCTTTGAGCCAGAGGCCGTTTTAGGGTCTTATACGCGCAGGACGCCCTGTCCAGCCATTGTACATAAATAACCATATAAATATATTTACACATATGAAACTATTTCTGGCATAAGTGCCAATAGGTATGAGAGTGCAGTGACTGATTCCTTTTATTTTGTGTAGGCCTAATATGTCGATTTGCTATATTTATAGGGGACTAATATAAAATACATATGGTACATATCGGGAAAGGTGAACGGGAGAAGAGTTAGGGGTAAAAGATATCACCTTTTACCCCGAACTCTTCTCCCGTTCACCATTCCTGATATGTACCTATCTAGTGTTTAGCAAGTTTTACAGGAGAGCATTTTAAAAGTTTGGTTGTTAATAAAATCAATGCAGATAAGAACCTTTTCAAACTAACTTTATTACGAACAATAATTGAGATATCAACACATAATTTATATGATAGATAGCTGTGAAATAGCAGAATTCAATGCAAAAAAAATCTCAATTTTGCTAAAAATATCAGATAGAACCTTGTCATTCTGAGCCCGCGAAATATGAAATAGTCATAATGAGGAACATTAAATCCAGACGTTTGATATGGGCAGGGCATGTAGTACGTATAGGTGAATCTAGAAATGCATATAGAGTGATAGTTGGAAGATCTGAGGGTAAAAGATCTTTGGGAAGGCCAAGGCGTAGATGGGAGGATAATATTAAAATAGATTTTAGGGAGGTGGGATATGATGGTAGGAACTGGACTAATCTTGCTCAGGATAGGGACCGATGGCGGGCTTATATAAGGGCGGAAATGAATTTTCCGATTTCTTAAAAGCCATTTGTAAGTAAGTAAGTTGCTAATTTTACTGCTACTAATTTTGCTACTTTCACAGTCACTACGACCGCAATACCAGCCTAGAATGACATACAACTGAGAGTTCATGATTTTTTTTTTTTTTTAGAGTATCGTTTTACTAAAGATAAATTGTCGAGTGTTAAGAGGTTAGGTACAGCTTACAGCAGTAAAATGTTTTGAAATAATCAACATTTTTTTGCTCCATTACTGTATCTTGTACAATAATGAAAATTGGTATGTGTAAAACACTTTCCTTCTGTTATATGAAAAAATAAATATATTTTTACGATTTAAAAAAATTATTTACATGTATTCTTTTTTCAAAATTCAAAATGGTGGCAGTTCACTGTGCAGTGATGAAGCGTTTCTCTCATAACTCATAAACTTGTTAACTTTTTCATGTTCTCTCTCTTTTATTTTATTACTGAAACTCATGTTTACAATATCATGCTCTTTCAAACTACATTTCTTAATAAATAATATTCTGTTTTATTTTGTGTTAGAAGAAAATACTGATAGATTTTTTTATCAGACAATCTATCAAAGGTATAGAAGTTATCTTGCATCATATTGTAGATGTGACATGCATAAATACAAACAAAAAATTTAATCGCAAAATGTTGGATAATTTTCTAGTTGTGTGGGAAACACTTCATCACTGCACAGTGAACTGAATTTTGAAAAAACAAATGTAAATAATTTTCTTGTAAATCGTTAAAATATTTTTTTTTCATATGTCCCGCGTCGTGGTGTAAGGCATCCTGCCTAGGACTCGCGTTACGGAATGCGCGCTGGTTCGAGTCCTCATGGGGGAAGAAATTTTCTCATGATATTTCGACCAGTCTATGGGACCGGTGCCCACCCAGCATCGTGATGCACTTGGGGAGCAACGATAGGTAGCGAAAATCCGGTTTCGCAAACTAGCTATAACGGCTGGGGGATTATCATGCTAACCACACGATACTTCCATTCTGGTTGGATGATCGTTCACCTCTGTTTCGGCATGTGGACCTGAGGCCATCTATTGGTCTTGACCCTTCATGGGCTGTAGCGCCATGGATTTATTTATTTTTTAATTTTTTTTTCATATTGCAGAAGGACAGTGTTTTACATAGACTAATTTCCATTATTGTACAAGATACAGTAATGGAGGAAAAAGATGTTGAATATTTTAAAAATGTTACTCCTGTAAGCTGTACCTAGCCCCTTAAATCAGTGCAAGTCCATCCGTGCTATTCTTTAGTAACGTGCTATAAAATCTCGTTTTATTGGTGAATCCTGATTGACAATATAAGGCCTCCCTCACGTCAAGTCCAACTGCCAAATCGATCAAGTGTGCTTTTCTTGTTTTTAAATCTAGTGGAAACTGCATCGACATTTGTGAGAACAGCATCGGAGCCTGAGCGTGCCGGACAGTCTTAAAGCAAGAGCCACGTGACGGGACTACGAAACGTCCCTGTTCCATCGTATTAACTGTAGAACCTGGTCACGCCGCATCGATAAGACCAGCTAGTCCAGGAATTCCGTGATCTTGCTCGTTCCATTATTGGAGAGGAGAGGCTCCTCTAGTTGCTCGGGAGTCCACCACATCCGGCGGAGGAAGGCATAGGCACGCTCTATTACTGTCATGGCTTCCATTTTCATTATGGTTATCCGCGGGTTTGAAGCGAACCTAGAGAAGGCTTTCAAATTTCGACTGACACCTACTAGAAACTGAGCTAATTAAATTTCTAGTGAAACTGTTGATTAATTTTGTAGTTGCGTGATAGCGTTATGCAACACACAATTCAGGTCTGTCATGCTGTAGGATTTGGAAAACAAGTCCACGTATTTTACAAAATTTTAAGTGTCTCAGTTAAGTTCCTTGCAGTTTCAAATTACAAAAACAATTCAATCTATACTATTAATAAATCTGTATCCAAAATGTTTCTGGTAATTTTCGATTTTCCAAAAATAATTGGCGTTAACTTCTATAATTAACCATCCTGAAACCGTAAATCGCTTTTTTGACATTTTTGTTTGTCTGTCTGTTTGTCTGTCTGTCTGTCTGTCTGGATGTT
This sequence comes from Periplaneta americana, assembly GCF_040183065.1. Taxonomy (NCBI): domain Eukaryota; kingdom Metazoa; phylum Arthropoda; class Insecta; order Blattodea; family Blattidae; genus Periplaneta; species Periplaneta americana. Next base: position 46,718,788 of record NC_091120.1, read on the forward strand.
TGTTACCTTTTCACGCGATAATGGCTGAACGGAATATAAATTAAGTTCGTTGTAACTTAGATTTTAGACTATATGGCATTTAAAATACATTATTTAAAAGGGGGGTTATAAGGGGGCCTGAATTAAATAAATCGAAATATCTCGCTTATTATTGATTTTTGTGAAAAATGTTACATAATAAATGTTTCTTTAAAAATTATTTCCGATAAGTTTCATTCTATGCAAAATTTTGATAGGACTGATATTTAAGGATATACAAGACTTTTAAAATAACAATACAATACATTTTCACCGCCGCCTCAGATTATAGCGTTGTTGTTCCTGCAGTAACTCCTATGTGCAAAATATAAAATTTTTGAGTAGGAAGAAGAAACAAATTTATTCATTCCATAGCAATGGTACATAGGAGATCGTGAATTCTTACATTTTCGAATGAAAGAAATATAATTACATATCACTGTTTATGCTGTATCACTATTTAAATTATTTGAAAGGTTCAAAACCATAGTGGGCCAAGCGCCATTTACTGAAGACGTAGAAAACAAGGGTTAAAATTAAGTTATTACCATAATTCAGTGGAAACATATAGCAAGTAATATAAAGTATACACATTAAAACTAACCGATATGTTAGTATTCATTAAACTATGGTTCCATGTAATAAAAATTAAGAAACATGTTAAAAGAATTGTCATTGCACCAAATAAGTGGTCTCTGGACCAAAATGATCGCATTTTAATTATTTAAGTACAATTTAAATTAAGTAACGTATTAAACGATTTATCCTTCTATCAAACACGAATGTTCCCTGGATCAAACATCCTATTTTAATTATGTAATTACTTTATATTTATTTCTAACGGGTGCAGCGGAGCGCACGGGTACGGCTAGTTTATATATAAATTTGAATGTAGATATGACATACATTGAATTACAAATAAATACGACATGAGATAAAACAAAAAATACAAATAGAATAAAGTGATAATAAAATATAAGAAATTCCCTACGGATATAATAATGTTTTCATAAATCTGAGAACGGAATGAGCTGTGTTCGTATTTGGTCGCAGTTACGTAACTGTTATTAATTACAAGATGAATAGAGAAATGAATTTGTACCGTCAAGTGGGGTGAGTTCGGACGGTTTTGAGACACTTTTATATATAGTTTGTAAGTAAAAAAATGCAATAAATATAGAAATTACATACATTGTGGGGTATACGTCTAAGGAACATATTCCCTAATTAATTATTAATAGTTATTGATTACTGCAATTTATAAAAATTAATATAAAGTGTCCGAACTTACCCCAGCGTTGAGGTGAATTCGGACACTAATTAGTTACTCATTTATGTCTGAAGTTGTCCCACTGTGAGGTGAGTTAGAACACAATTTCTTATTTCTTTTTAATGCTGGTATAATAAGAATATATTGGACTATAAAACATAAGTATTGCAAATTAAAATGACATTAATTTTCATAAAAACATTCCCTTTATTCTTTTATAAATACAAAATTTATATGAAGATAAAACGTTTCCTAATATTAAACATTTTGTCTCCAATAAGCTTAACATAATCAGCTGTGAATAGATCACATTATAAATTCTTAACAAAAAAATCGTAAAAGTTGATAATAAACAATAAAAACAGATCAAAGTGATGTTGATAATTAATTAAGGAAACTCTTTACACCTTTACACAATGTTAAAACTGGAACAAACTATTCTCAATTGTTGTTCTCTGTTTACAAATACACACACTTTAGATTACTTTTTTAAAAAACAAATTTCCCTTTGTCATGTGTTGGAGTTTATAGCACTTTTGAAATTTGGTCTTTTGTTATGGTGTCCTCATAAGGCTCTTGTGGGAAAACAAACTCTGACTTAATGTATTCATTTGGACGTAAAAATTTCACTTCCACATCTCTTGCCCCCTCTTAAGTTACGACACCAACAAACTGTCTTGAAAGTTGTTTCTTCCACTACTGATAAGTATAATTAACAACTACAAATGCCATTAAAAATAGCATATGTTCTAACTGCCTACCATACCAGTTTTTAAACTTTTAAGGATTGTTTTAACCGGAATATTTTTAAGTGTTCATTATGTGTTACAGTGTTCTTTTTTTAATATGACCTGAAGATGCCATGGTTCTGGCGAAAACGTTTGTCAAAAACTTATATATATATAATAATAATAATAATAATAATAATAATTTATTTTAGCTGGCAGAGTTAAGGCCGTAAGGCCTTCTCTTCCACACAACCAGCAAAAAGTATATACCATTTCATGTAATATTGTAATGGTTCAACGTGTGTACTATTGATAAGTAATTTGACTGTAATAAACCTACACATATTTGATACTTATATTATACTTATCGGACCCAACATGCCTTTAAAATTAACTACAAATGCTTCCAGCTCCCTTCTTTTCAACCTTCATTCGACGACGAACATTTGAAGTTTCAGTTACAGGGTAACGGACATGTCGGGTTTGCCGCATTAATTTTGTTTTCCAGTGTTGATCTGGAAATTCCACACAGGTCAGATGCCTTCCTCTAGGATAATTTTCCCTCTTTAATGCATTTTACGGCTTTTTCAAGCTTTTTCGGGTCATAATGACCTCTTTGCCTAACGTCCGGCTTACTTTTGTATTCACATGGCATTGTCCGAACTCACCCCACACAGTTTTTCTTAGTCACAAATATGCTTACTACAAGGATACTGATAAACACTTAATAATGAAAACTGAACTGTGGCTTTCTAAACACTTTCAGAAACTGTAAAATGCACATACAAAGCTTTTCTTTTATATCCCTCAGTCTACAACTATGAAAGTATCCACAATGTAAAAATCCCAGCTATTACATCGTAAAATTTAAAAGGCCCAAATTAAGCTTTCCAAACAAAACCAATCAGTGGAGTTACTTGCAGCATCTGTTAAGATTCCGTTAAGTGCGAGAGTCATAAACTCACGCTGTAGTGTGAACTCACTGTCATAAAAGAGAGAATAACAATACTCTCCGAACTCACCACTGCGTCTGAACTCACCTCACTTGACGGTAACTAAAATAAAATAAACTCTGCAATTAAATATTACAAATAATGTAATATTAGATAGAGAAAATTAATACATAATTGTGTACATTAATCAACTGAAACAATTTATGAAAAAGAGTCTAGATATGTAGGAAATATATCTAAGGGAGTTGTCGGCATATATTACGTCATATAAAATGCAGCCCGAAATACACAGAAAAGGGGAAGGTAGGAGAGAGAGACGATACCCAAATTGCTTATGGCTGAAGAGGAGGAGATCACACTTTACCTCTCCGTCCTGCTTGTGTATTAAGGGGCTGACTCGCGAGTCAAGAAATGCCGACCACTGATCTAAGGTTTATAAAAATTGTAGAACCGAGGGCCAAAATTAACGGTATGCTTTAGCCTAGCAAATGTGAAGCATTTAGTTTCTAATAAAATTAAATTCCTATTTCGTCTTGTAGCATGATTGTGTACCTGTAATATTCTACTTATGTCGATTTTTATGATACCGTTTCAACAACGTATAGTTATAAATTATTCCGAAGTTAGAAAATACAAAAAGTAATTAGAATAATTTCAAGGGAAAAATTGTTCCGGGGCCGGGTATCGATCCCAGGACCTCTGGTTGAACGTACCAGCGCTCTTTCCAACTGAGCTACCCGGGAACTCCACCCGAGACCGTCTCAACCCTTCCCTTTATATCCACACAACTCGCGTGGGCTGACGAAACGCCAGAGACCCACATCGAGTGCACACAGTCTCTGTGTGACTTGGAATTGTGATTTTCTGTTAACGTACACAGTGACGTCGTTGAGACGGTGTCGGGTGGAGTTCCCGGGTAGCTCAGTTGGAAAGAGCGCTGGTACGTTCAACCAGAGGTCCTGGGATCGATACCCGGCCCCGGAACAATTTTTCCCTTGAAATTATTCAAATCTGCTTTATAGGGAGCCTTACCTGAAAGACTAGATTTGCAAAATGTAATTAATTTGTACAAAGATAAATTCCTTATTGAAATTGAAGATACATTTTAAATTTTATTATTATATTTCACAGCGTTACATGCTTTGAAGTTCTGGATGTACGTAATTTATTTTACTTAGTTACAGAATTATAGATGCTTCAGGTCAGCAGATGTGAAGCATTTAGGTTCAACTAATGTTAAATAATTATTTCGTCCCGTAGTATGATTGTGTACCTGTAATAATATAGGCTACTTGTTTTTATTTTTATGATAACATTTTAAAAACGTATACAGAGTGTTTCAAAAGTGATGGGCAAAAATTTAGGAATGAGAAGCAAAAACGAAGAGAAGTAAAAGTTCCAATAAATATGGGTCCGAAAATTAACCGTTTACGAAAAAATGCCATTTTTGTGCTAGTTGGGTAACTACAAAGTACTAATTCCAGCTAAAGCAGTGATAACTTTATTAATTTATTAATCGCGAGACGGTAAAATTCATAATTTTGGCTTTAACACCACAGGAATATGATTGATCATATACAAAAGAAACTTGTTTCAAGACGTAGATTTCTGGTTAACAATTGTTGTCTTGTTACAATCTGTTATCTCATGAAGTTTACGGATCGAATTTTTTACACTCTGTATACTGTAAAGATACCGTAATCTAATGTTTAATCTTGGGTATATCAAATCCTATAACAAAACATATAAAGCTTGTGATAAATCTACATACACCCAAAAATCGGGAATTTATGCGTTATTTAGGTGACATCTGTGATAGAACGCTGTTTTATAAAGCAACATATATCTTATGCAGCAGCAGCGCAAGTTTCCCCAAAATATATCTTTCCATTACCATAATGTATAAGCTTGATAAATAAAAAAAAAAAAAATATTTCATAGCTTTAATGTTTAAAGCAACAGTGTAGTATATATTAACCATACTACTTTTAACATGGTAAATGATAACTTTAGGGATTTTACCGTGTTTTTTGAACATCAAAATACGCATAAGGTACCTTAAGTGAATTGTGTTGTTCTAAAGGTTCTCACAGAAAATAATTACATTATTTTTATTACTCAGTGTTACATTTGGAACACAGAATCTTAAACAGTCGCAAACTGGAAAATCTAGTATATCATTTCTCGTTCAAACTACTTTAGCGCATAGCATAATTATAATATAACAGTGTATAAATGAAATACTGTGAATTTCTAGGAAACATGTCTGGCCACATCAGCATCAAGGACGTAAACTACTAATTATGTACGTACGTGTAGCGATATCTAGTGGTTGCCATAGCACTCTTCAACTTGGTGATGAAGTGGCGTGAGCAATGATGTAAGCTACCTCTTGATTATTTTAATATACGTGCCGTCACTCTTTTAATTCAGATAATTACAGCCCTTCTTTTGTTAAAAAATAGTGTTCTGAATATGACAGATAGATAGCGTAGTTGACATAGCGCTGACCTTTTATGCTCGAGGTTGCGGATTCGATTCCGGCCCAGGTCGATGGAATTTAAACATTTAAGTGTACTTAAATGCGACAAGCTCATGTCAGTAGATTTACTGGCATGTACAAGAACTCCTGCGGGATAAAATTCCGGCACACTGGCGACACTGAAATAACCTCTGTAGTTGCGAGCGTCGTTAAATAAACCATAATTTAAATTTTAAATTTTACATTTTTCAACAATACAATTTTTACCATTTCATAAATGCAAACCCCTTCTGTAGCTCATTTTAATTGACATTTACAATGTATACATAATTATACGTAATATACAAAATAATAAGTATATTTTCACCTAAATAAATAGAAAAAATTTTATCTGTATTGCACACAAAAAGTAAGCTTCCGAATAATTGGACATCTTATTTCCATTATAAGTTCTAAGATTTAAGTGTTTGCTGAATACCATTGAAAATTGTACAATATAAATAGTTGAATTATAAATTCTAAGATTTAAGTACATGCTGACTTCTGTTATAAATTATAGGAATTACGTAGATGATGACTCCCATTAAAAATTTATCATATTTAGATGCTGACTTTCATTATAATTTCTCAGATTTAAGTAGATATTGACTTACGTTATAAATTTACTATTTTAGTGATTCTGACTTCTATGTATTGTAAATTATACGATTTAAGTATATTCTGGCTTTCATTATAAATTCTACGATTCATGTAGATGTGTGTAATAAATTTTGCACAAATTCTCATAAGATGACTCTTGATATTCGCTAGTAACATTACTTTGCTCTTTGCAAAGACACTTATTTATTTATTTGTTTATTTATTTATTTTATTTTAAAATTTTTAAATTATTTAATGCAACATTACACTCACTTCACTTCACTCAAATCATTGTGCTTACAAATGAAAAAAAAAAACAATGATAGATTCATCTTTTCATGGTGTACCCCGAACAACACTTGATATTGAAGTGGCAAAGTAATCTACTGATTTTAGAAACTGTGAAGAATCTTTACGAAAACATAATATATTTGAAATTGATAGAAATATGAAAAGGTGCTAATCGTACGTGAAGAAAATTACTCTAGTAAAATACCTTAAGGACAATCCTTCGGGAATACAATAATGATGTTTATAAGTGTGACCATGAAAAATGGGTTTTAATTAATAAGAAAGGAGCATTCTTCTATTAACTCGATTTTTCATAGTTTCAATTTTATATTTTATTTTATATATTGTATCCCATAGATTATATTTCAACATTGTAGCTTGGAGATGTGGAACAAGTGAAATGTTATACAAAAATGAGCAATTCACAGGAAGCTTTTTCTCTTGGCTCTTCAAGAAAATCAGTCCGTGCATTGAAGACCTTAATATATGAATTGTGAATTCCATTTTTATAATGTGAATCCAAAGAGATGGTACGTGATACATGGAAGTTTGTACTGATCAAATATTTTTTTCTCTTTTAGCCATTTTACCATAACCTTCTCCACGGGTAGTCTATATTTTCGGTGAACAATAATAGTCGGTCATCATATTAATTATTCAGTTCACATGATATCTTTTTTAATATCCTTTAAGTCCTGGTGAAAGTATTCACCATGTTCCTCACTGTAAACACCAAGATTATTTGGGAAATGATATATGTGCATGTAAAAAATGCAGCTTTACATTCATGTAACATCCAAAAATTTTCAAGTCGTTCAACAATTCTTGAACAATGTGTTTGTAATCTGGACTTCTTTGGTTACCCAGAAAGTTTTCCACAACATTTCTTAAGCTTTTCCAAGCTTTTTTTCTCAACTTGGTCATGTGGATCATTAATTTTCTTATTTATGGTCCAATAAATACATCTGCTGTAAGTTTTTATTTAGTCATTGTACTAATGCCCTGTAAATGTAGACTATCTACCAAAAAGTAATTGGGCAATGCTTTTGCCCTTTTAGAACCTCGTGGTACCACCTCTTGTTGCTATAACAGCAGCCACCCTGTCAGGCATGCTCTCCACTAGTTTGTGTAGGATATCCACTGGAATGCGACGCCATTCCTCTTGCAACTCAGTTGGACAATGGAAGTTGGCCGCATCTTTTGAGACCTCAATCGCCCGTCCTATTCGTCCCAAAGGTGCTCAGTGGGATTGAAATCAGGACTCCGTGCAGGCCAGTCCAACCGGTGAACATTATTGTCTGCATACCACTGCATAGTAGCCGCCGAAACATGCGACCAACTTCCACTGTCCAACTGAGTGCCGTGTTGCAAGAGGAATGGCGACGCATTCCAGTGGATATCCTACACAAACTAGTGGAGAGCATGTCTGACAGGATGGCTGCTGTTACAGCAACAAGAAGTGGTACCACGAGGTTCTAAAGGGGCAAAAGCATTGCCCAACTACTTTTTGGTAGATAATGTATCTAAAACAGTCACCATTTTTATTCAAAGCACGCAAAATCTGTGACATAATACCCAATTTAATACGTAGTGGGTAATATTTAGGAACGCTCTACAAGTGGTTCATGTTTGACGTTCATCGAGCCAGCGGACAGAAATATTCGGAATGGCCATTCTTTCTGTTGTCAATGTTTACCTTTACACGACTCTTTCATTCGAACAATAAACAAGGACGTTTGATGTAGCCCAGTAGCAGACTTATCTTGAAGTCACCACACAGAAGCCACTGATGGTATTTGTAGTTAACACACTGCAGCAAACACTTAACACTTTTATAACTTTCCTCCATATGAATGGAATGAGCGACAGGAATAGATGTGAAGTAACACACCTTTCAAGCTTGACTGCGATGAATCGATAAAAATTGTCGATAAATAGTCTCTATAGTTCACATCGAGCTACTCTATCAGTCTTCGTATGTCACTGCAGTGAATCATGGACTCATATGCAGAGAAAAAGTTATGATGCCCTGTTTCAGTTTTATGTATCATGCGAAAGTAGTCCGAGACGCAAGCAAATTTTTGGCCTTGAGTATTGAACATAAAAGTTCTGCACTTTCTTTATATAACTGTGATGTGCCATCATTAACGCTGGCTTGAAAGTCATCCCTATCTGAAGGCGACACATGTTGCTCTTGATCATTGTGACATTGAGGATATGTGCTTGATGATGGACATGGTGGGGAGGGTATGGGTAGATTTTGGTCATGAAGCATAGGTCTACATCTGATAAGATCGCTTCTAGCAGCGTTGCCAGGATACATTTCTGACATCACATTGTCTCCATATTTGTATCTTGTTTTACTGTTATCGTGTGTACCGGCGTTCAAATATAACGTCTAGAAATTCAAATATTTAAAATTACTGGAAAACCTGATGTGATAGAAATAAACGGATTGCATTTTTTAATTCTACGAAAAAAAATCCGTTTATTAACCGTCATTCATTGTTAGACTTAGAAATCCGTGCAGAGTAGAGTTATTGGTGAAAGTGCATCATGAAATTCGAAAATTGCGTAAATAATTTATATATATATATATATATATATATATATATATATATGTATATTCTTAGTATAGATTTTTAACCTCTTGTAAGTAGATATTATCTATAAAGTGCTGTTTTATATTGGTTTTCGTAAAACTTTCTGAAAGCCTAATAAACTGGTTGGTATGAATTCGTACACTGATTTCGGAGCTTTGATTTAGTTATTTTTATTTACATGTATCCTTATTTAGTTAAACTCAAATATTTAATCGCCTATGAATCGCTTTTATTTATTTATTTATTTATTTATTTACTTATTTGTTTATGTGTTTGTTTGCTTATTTGTTTGTTTATTTATCTATTTATTTGCCCCAATTACAGTAAACAGTACAAATATTTGCTTAGAACATAAAATTGGAGGTAACATGAAAAAGAGATAAAAACAGATACAAATGCAAGATACAAGTGTAAGTACAAATGAAAAATGGAAAAGAAAACAGACAAATACATACTTCGTAAATAAAAGACACAGATATAAATGAAAAATACAAAATAAAAATAAATGAAAAATAGATAAATGTAGATATCATAACCAAAAGATGTAAAATGTAGCTATAAATGGCAAATTACTGAGTAACAAATAGATAGCAATATTATTTAAAATCAACTACCTTTAGTATATTAAAAAGAAAATGTTTATATATGTAAGAAATGCTGAAATCTAGATCCCATGTTTTACATATTTCATTGAATTTTGAACACATTTTTAACACTGGTCAATTTTTATGTGCTGAAGTGTTTGGTTTTTTTTTTATAATGTAACAGTTGACGATTTCTTAAATGTGTTGTTCTAGCGTTAAGGTGAATTTGTGATAATATTTCGCTATTATTCAACAGACCATTGTATATTTTACACAATAAAAGTTGCTGAGCAAGAAATGTATTATGTCTAAGGGGGAAATTATATGCTTAACATGGATACTTTTGTCCATTGACTGAGTCTAACGGAATTTTTCTTGGACAACGTCGAAATGATGAAAATAGTGGAACCATTAATAGTACTTACCTAACGTGATTTGGAAGTGTGAAACTAAAAAAAAAAAAAAAAAAAAAAACACTTGCTATGAATTCATAAAATTCACGAAGAAAATTAAATTAAATTAGATATCTATAAGTATACAAACATCTTTTGAAAAACTGGTAGCCTCTAAATTGCTTTATCCATTGGTTATGTGATTGAATTATTCTTGTACCTTTCTCATTTCGGTTTTTATGTCCATCGTCTGTTATAGTTTAAAATATAGAACTTTGTAAAATATAAATTATTCATCTTTAATATAAGTGAAATAAAATTACAATTCTTCATTATTTAAGTTAAATTAAAAATTCTTGTGAATAATATTGATCTTTGTATATTTACTTTTAAGCTTTTAAATTTATTGATATCAATGGTACACAAAAACAGAGGTTATTATATTATGAATGTAAAAAACGTAGTATCTGATGATGTCGCAAGTAAAAGCGAACGAAAATGTTAATATCAACAATTAAATACGTAGTATATAGGTTTTATACCTTATGTATAACATGTTAAGTCATTGACGAAACAACATTAAATCCATTTATTGTATTTCAAGGACTTATCCTAAAAACTTCTTCAAAATGAACTGCAAAATATCTAAAATGATTATGAAAATCTATAACATTCATGTTCCATTTAAAGTTTTCTAACGACGACTCAACTTTTTATTTTGTTCATGCCGAAGTCATATTATAATTTGAGGATTTCTCTGAATGACTTTTCTTTAATGAGACTGACTAATTTGCATTATTTACTTACTATTAGCGTTTAGAAAACGTATGTCTTATATTTAATGCAACTTGAATAAAAATGATAAATTCGATAGTACTCAAGACTTTTGTAGAGAAATTGGCCGGAGCTCTATATGTCTTTAATTCCTCTTTCAGTAAACTTTACCCTACGGCAAAAATTTTTGGTTCTGCTCAAGTGGATGCCACGTTTGAAGATATGCGGATTTAGTTGAAAGAGCTGTTTGTAGCGAGAGATCTGCTTGTAGCGAGAGATCTGCTTGTAGCGGTGTTATGCCTGCTGACTAATTGGCTGGCTTGTCTGGCAGGCTAACAACAGTCGCCGCGTAGTGAATGGGAGCGACCCGACCTCGGCAAGCACGTGGAGACCTGGGTATCGATCTCTCTCGACGAGATTGTAGTGGCCCTCCTCCCGCTATCCGTCATATTACGACATCCCATTGCATACCTGCTGCACCTGCCGGGCTAGACTTTATTGTAAAGCCTTCCCGGTTCAGTTACCGTTTAGGACAGGAGTGTTTGCGTGTGATGTTTGTCATCTCGTTTAATCATGACCGTGTTGTCAATCTCTGTTCGAGAGGATACGAGGTCGTATTCCGTTTAGAACACCGTGTGTGTATCACGTTTTCAATATACCTCGATGTCAACCTTAATTGATCCTTCAGCGCTTGTAAGCAAAATCGTGTTGTGAGTTAAGCCAGCTATTAAAAAGTGCGGAAGCACAAAGAACAATGTTACTGGAGTGATAGGTTCAGAAGCTACAACTGGGTTCGACACAAGGCATAGATATCCATTATAGTCTCTCTCCGAATGGATTCCATTATGCAAATGTATCGCTTTCCAAGGCAATTCATCTCCACCACATCAGTATGCTAAAGCTTCGGTGGTCATATGTATTATAGAATTACATTTATTGCCAGGAAACGATAATTAAGATTATTGTTTTCATAGTCATATCATTTTAAAAGTAGTTTTTTTTTTATTTTTATGAGGTCATAACTAGATCAGACCAATCTTAGCGGTAATCATACAATTTGACAGCTTCTGTCTTTAAGAGAAGAAATATTCTAGTAATAACGGTGAATTTAAGTACTATCATTTCTACTTACAGATTCCATAACTCCGAGTTCTAGATTCAGCACGAACATAGGTTTTTCTGCGGAGATGAAATTAAATATACAGTGGAGTCGCCTAAGTTCGACTGAACAAAATTGAAAGTTCAATACAATAAGGGTAGTGGGTGTGGCAGGTGAAATGAATACAAGTTCTTATTGATTATCCATCAACGAATACAGTACTGTACTTGCATTTCCTGCCCGCCCCGAGACTTGTGGGTTTCGACAGTTCCGTCTCACAAACGGAAAAATTCTCAAATAGAAAAAGAAGAGTTCATAATTTAAAATCAGTGATTAAATATGGATGTCCTAATCAATAAAATATTCTGTTTTCCTTTAACAGAAGTATCACTACAAGACACAAATGGCAAACTCATTTCTTAGTGTCCGTATAGGGGCGTGTCTAATTCTCCTACGTAAGCAGTCGAACTATAGGATGTCGAACTTGTTTTCTATCGAACTTAAGAGCTTCCACTGTATTATTAATCACATGATCAGAGAAGTTCTTTACTTTGAGTGCCTTATTAATATTGGCACAAATATTTACAACAATGGATGGAACGAGAGATAATGCTGAGTAACTGGAGATAAATTTTAATACACAATACATTTTCTCCGTTTACTTAGGATTCATTCCAAGGTTCAGATATTACTTATAATATTTTTCTAAATGACTAAATATTTCAATAATGTAGGAATACATGTACGTGATACGGGTTCCGCATATTGCGGATAGATGGCAGTATTTTGATCCATTTTCAATTTGAACACCACTTCGGCGGGCAACGCTGTACATGATGTGTAAGTGTTCGCGTGTCCACCGCTGTGGAGTAATGGGTACCACGTCTAACCATGAAACGAGCAGGCCCGGGTTCAAATCCTGGTTGGGTCAAGTTACCCGGTTGGGGTTTTGCCAGGGTTTTCCTTCAACCAATTGAAACAGAATTGCTAGGTAATCTCGGCATTGGACCTCGGACTCATTTCGCCATCATTAATTCACATATCATCATCATCATCATCCATACAATATCCCGGGTTAAGTTCACAGTGCGGCGTGTTGTACTTATACAAGAGCGCGACCTTTTACCTACCCAATCATTCACATAATAGGTATGTAAGCACAATAAGCTTCAGGTTACAATGCAAGCTTTTGGGTCCCTCCTCCGTATAAAAGGAAAAAAAGTGTTCCTGTAAGTGTAGTGTAGGAAATGGGTGAGGATGATGATGATGATGAGAAAGGGAGAAGGGGAAACCCGGTGCCGGCACGTAGCCTACTCCAATCGAATTGCACGAACGGGGTCGCCAGGTTTAACGTCCCCACCTGACGGACGAATCACAGTGACTTATGCCTTCTCTTCATATGCACTGTGGAAAGATTTGGGATTTAACACAGATATATTTGTGCACAATTTAATGATTAGAAGTTGTGCACTGCCATCTCTCCTAGTACCGAGGTAGAAATTTTACATGAAAATCTCTGACTCCGCCGGGAATCGAACCCCTGGCCAGCTAGTCTGGAGGCAGATGCGCTACAACAGAGCTAACTCGGAGGACAATTATTAATATAGGCATATTATGAATGTAAAATACTTGGCTCTTATGTATGAGATATGTAGGCCCATATACGTGCTCATAATTTGTGTGTACGTTTTGTAAGCAGTGTTCGTAAATATGATCATATTACCACATCCATGGAAGCAATAGGTTGGCTTAAACTAGATAAGAAAAGAAATTTACATTCACTTCTCTTTCTCTTCGAAATCTTGAACTCTTCTATTCCTTCGTACCTGTCGTCTTGCTTCACTTACCTTTCTTCCCACCACAATCTGAACACACGCTCTCGTCATGAAACAATACTAACAATACCATCCCATCGCACTTCCTCATACTCATCCTCTTTCACAATAGCCCTGCCAAGACTCTGGAATTCGCTACCTGCTAGCATCAGGGACTGTCGAAATAAAATTGAATTCAAACGCAAACTTACTAGGCACTTAGTCGGTAATTGATTTCTTGTAAATAGTTTCCTTGATCTATCACAAAATATTTCAATATCCAGTAATTTCATCACTATACAATTTTGTTATTCTAGGTTTAATTTGTAATTCAGTAAATATAAAATATTCTTTGTTTTTCTATGATAAATTATCTAGCTTTAATTAGTCAGGTAATCTTTTCGTACTTTGATTTTTATTGTAATTTTAATTGTAAATTTAATACTAATTGTAATTTTATTTGTAATTGTAATTGTAAATTTAATACTAATTGTAATTTTATTCTTCACATTATAATTGGAATCTCCTGGTAGAGGTTAAATAAATAAATAAATAAATAAATAAATAAATACTACTACTACTACTACTACTACTACTACTACTACTACTACTACTACTACTACTACTACTACTACTACTACTACTACAGGGACATCATTTTATTTTTACTTGCATTTTTATTGTACCTGCATTTCTGAATGTACTTCACTCTCACCCCTTCACTAATGACCTTGCTCCCGTCAGACGCACAAACTTACGGCCGCTGTTGCATTCGAAGTCTTCAAGCAGTGAAGTAAACACTGCAGTGTATAGTGTGTTTCATAAATATGATTGCGTTTTCTATAGAAGAAAGAACCTATATTAATAATATCGTACTAAAGAATTATATTCAAGAAACGATAAATTCAATTTCAGAGAATATGCTTCAAAGTGTTTTTAATAATATGCGTACTGAATTGAAGCCTGCATTGTAATGAACGGCAACCATTTTCAGCAACTTGTTTAAAAATTCAGATTAGCTTTTTTTTTTTTTTTTTTTTTTGAATTGAGGTGGCTAGAAGCAAAGGAATGCTAGTGACATTTGTAATAACATGAGTTAAGTACATCCAGTGTAAGCAAAAGTATCTAAAATTTTAGTGGCAAAGGGATATTTTAATCGCATCACACATTACAATTTAAATAAAAAATTTCACCGATTTTACGAAAGCTTAAATATTTAAACCCCATTTTCTCAAAAGTGACTTAAGTGCACTTACAGCCCTTTACTTATGACCCCCTCAATATAAATGCACTCTCTATATTGTATGATAACATCAATAATTAATATGCTAAATAAAGCAGACATTACATAACGAACATAGCCGCCTGAAAAGTTGAGTTTTTGAAAAAAAACCTTACTACTCTACTGTATTTTGATAAATTCCGTAAAGTGATGATCAAACTGAAAATCGTAATATCGTAATTCCCTACAACATAAATGGATATACTACTTTTCTCTCCTCCTATACCTAGTAAAATGATTTGTTTACATATTGCACTAGTAACATCAAACTCCTGTAATGGAAGGGGGCAACAGTGTTTCCGAGTATAGCCAGGTTAATGTTAAAAATGTTGGTAAAAATAAAGTGATGTCCCTGTACTACTACTACTACTACTACTACTACTACTACTACTACTACTACTACTACTACTACTACTACTACTACCACTACTACTACTACCACTACCACTACCGCTACCGCTACCATCTACTGCTACTGCTACTGCTACTGCCACAGGCCTACATATTTCGCATTAATATATAAATAAAAGTGAACAAATTGCTGTTCTATTATTTAGACAATTATTATCAAGGCTTGTATGTCAAAACTTAACAGAGTAATATGAAAAGGATGAAAATGAATGAAGAAGGTAGGCTACAGCTTTTTCATTTATATGAATACTCAGCCTCTAAAAATGGCTATAATTGCCCCGTTATAATAAGATTGCAAAGCAACTGAGTTTACAAATGATGTGTTTCTTATCAGGAAGATTGGAAAAAAATGTATATTCTGTAGTACAACAGGAGAGTAGTTTTTAAAAATATCGGTAGATGGCAATTCTAGGCGAGTTCGCAGTTTAGTAATGTGTAAAGTTTACGATGGCTATCTTTCACTTTTTAGTGGATACGAGATATTATAGAATGTCGTTTTTATAGCATCCATTTTTATGAGCTGACCGTCGTGAACGAGAAATACCTCCAGCATTTCTCTCTTTACACGTCTTACACTTTCTTTAACCCGTTTTGAGTGAAGATAAGTGTAGTTTCATTTTCCGTCAAGGAGTCGTAAAAAAGTTTTATACGAAAACATTGGTAGTTGAACTGATAAAACATAAATACAACACCACGCACACTGATGTGACCTTTGCAGAGATGTATCATTTGTCAACGTCATATTTCTCTTAGTCCTCTTGTGGCGGACGGTACACTTTTCATCTCTCTATGTTTTTTTCTTGTTACATTAAACTTCGTCTCTCCGCAATTTAGACTCAAGTTTAATTGGCAGTTGTTTACTTTACAAGGCACTATTGAAAAGTTCTTAGTCTAAAATGGAAACAGTTACTGTTTCTCGAAACTAATTTTCATTTTTTCGACACAGTCACCTTTAACTCTTTACATTTACCACAACGTAATAAAGCAATTCTAATCTATTTTAAAAACAGTTTGTCTCGGTATGTAAACCAAACTCCAGTAGTACTCATTACTATCGCCATGACTTCTTACATTGAAAATAGGCCTACTAATAACGACACTTGCTTGAAAACCTCCTCGAGTTCTGATAGAAAGTTTTGGATGTTAAAAGAACGTAACAATTTATGAATTTCATGTAATTCTGCCTGCAACGATTGAGTTGTTTGTCTAGATGGTGATTGAGTATTGATTAGGCCAATAATAGTTCAGCACAAATGACAAAAATTACAAATAATGAGAAAAATTACAAATAATGACAATAATTAAAAATAATTATATTAATTAAAAATAATGACAATAACTGCAATAAATGTACATGAATATGCGTTCATGGATAGATGTGAAAATGAAGAATAACTCAATTGAAACAATAATAACAAAACATGTGTTAGAGTTTAATTCAATATTGAAACAATAAAATATTCAAACTATAGGCCTACATTAAGAGGATCCAATTTCATACGATACAAATTGGCAAGTTTTATGCATCTGGCAACCGGTGAAAGAGAATAATAATAATAATAATAATAATAATAATAATAATAATAATAATAATAATAATAATAATAATAATATAATCGTCACAATAATAATAATAATAATGATAATAATAATAATAATAATAATAGTAGTAAATCCCCCTCTTAAGTGTAGCGGCTATTCAAAGAATCCTTAATAATTGTACCTTCAAAGTATAGTCGCAACGATAAGATCAGTGCGATAAAGAACAGAGAGGTAGGCCTACTTAAAAAGAACTGCAATTGAGTTCCTCTACCTAAAGAAATCTCACATTGTTAGATCTTTTTATTTGCGTCTGAAAGGTTCGCTTTGCCTTTCTTTTCATTTTTAATGTAATATCATTTATTATATTATAGATCTTACATTATCAATGAAGCTTTAATATGTGGAACAAATAAAGATTTATAAAATTGTCTGGTGTTAGTTCACTTCATGTTGGATCTACAGCTTTGGTTTGCATCGGCTTACTTGATTTTGGTTTGGATTAGCTACGTTGGTTTCATTTTCGGACCATATATGTGTTATTCGAGTCAATTTAATTCTTTTTGGTTTAGTTTTGGTAATTTTTGTAGAAGTAAATTTGATTTTGGTGAATTTGGTTGGTTAACAATTTGATGGAACTGGATTTGATTTGTCTTTTTCCTAGAACTGAATTTGATTGAAGTTTATTTAGGATTGTGAGTATTTAGTACTATGAAGATTGCTTTTATTTTGTGTGAATAGCTTTAGTTTTATTGTCCGTTTCCTTTTAACGTCACTAGATAGCAGTAATTAACATGTTCTCAGTATATTTCAATTTATCTGTATTAGCCACATGGTGGAAATTCATAACTTGAGGTCAGCTCCGGATTATGCATTTCCGAGAGAACTCTAACTTTATACCTGGTATTCGTACACATAAATTTATACAGAAATTCCGATATTTCATTACTAATTGAAGTAATTGTTATGATTTATTGACATTAATTTTCAACAAGAGTAACGTTGCGCGTAGTAGAGTATAAATATAAATGAAACCCTCGGCACATGAAATCCATATCTGGTTTGCTAGCAGTTTTGTTACACAAAACCATGTAACGTTATTAATGCATGCTAATAATTTGAAACAATATTGTATTGCAAGTACAATGAAAGTGTTTCCTTCTAGTGACATATGCCGACGTGTTTATTGCTGAAGTAAGACGTCATAGTCAACTGACTAATTTGTACAGACAGCTAAAATGTGAACTATCAATTTGATCACATTTTTTGTAAACATTATACTATAATTATTTTTGTCTGAATGCATATTATTGCGACGAAAACTTGATTAAAACATGACTGCTCTTGTACCAAAATTTCGGCATCATAAAGTGAGGAGTTTCATTGCAACCACTCTTCTGAGGGAAAAGCGGGAGTTTTATGAAGGAGGACACTGCTTGGCTGAGGATTAGTGCTTTCTGGTTGTGCTGATAGCGTTGCGTGCCAACAATATGAAGTTGAAACTTATGTTCAGGTTTCTGTCCAGCGACAGTTCTGATATTCTATTTTATACTTTGAATATTGATTAATTAATAACTAAATTATAATAAGACTAAAGTTATGATGATAGCAAGGACAGAAGATAAGATACAGGAGATTAAGATTGAAAGCGAGGTAAAACAGCTACACCAGGTGGAAAGTTATGAATATTTGGGAACAGTGATAGGTCTATATCAATCCAGAAAAATACAAGAATAAATACGCAAGAGACTTCAGAAAACTACAAAAGCTTATTATTCATTAAGTAGATGTGTATTAGGAAAAGAAGAAGTAGAAAAGAAAACTAAAACAAGAATGTACAAAACAGTAATAGAACCAATCCTTAAGTATAGTAGTGAAAGTTGGACGATGGCTAACAGTGATACAATTATGATAAATGCAATGCAAATGAAAAGTTTGAGGAGAATTTTAAAGAAAACACGAAGAGATAGAATAAGAAATGAAAGGATAAGAGAAGATTTAAGAATACAATCAATCCAAAAGACAATATAAGATAAACAACTGTCATGGTTTGGACACGTTAAAAGGATGGATGTAGATAGGAAAGTACGCCAGTTCATGGAAGCTAGACCCATAGGAAGAAATCCAGTAGGAAGACCAAGGGCAACATGGGAAGAAGAAAGAAAACGAATAGCATCCAAGAGAGTAAAGACATGGAGCCAGTTAAATAGACTGACAGAAGATAGAGTGCAGTGTAGTAGATGGATCCGAGGAAATCCCCTAACACCACGATAGTGGTATACTAGGGAAGTTGAAGAAGAAGAAGAAGAAGAAGAAGAAGAAGAAGAAGATTAATTGGTAACCCGGCATAATCACAATTATATACTTCCATACAAAGGTAACTTGTTTCCTTCAAGGAAAATTCTCCTGTAGCCGAGGCCGAGATTCGAAATCGGGACCTCCAGATCTGAAAGCCCATATGCTGACCACCTGACCACGGAAGTAGTTATTGTACTATTGAAGACATTGAATAACATGAGTTTGTTCCTAGGAAGAAAAAATTATTATTTTGATAAATACATTCACGAACAATCGCAATAAACCATACAAGATAGCTTCAAATGCCTTCGGTTTGGTTCAAATTCTGGTTAAGGCAAGTTACCTGGTTGAGGTTTCTTCCGGGGTTTTCCCTCAACCAAAAGAAGCAGAATTGCTGGGTAACTTTCGATGTTTGAGCTTGGATTCATTTCGCCGTCATAATTACTCTTTCCCTCTTTCGTTGCTTTCCAAGGTTTCGGGCTTGCTCCGATATAGAGTCGGCTGCGAGCCACCGCCGAACCTGGAGTCCGTGGATATGTGGTCATTCGTTGCTGGTGGTAGCGCTATGTTACACTCTTTGTCCTTCCCTAAAGGGGGAATAATAGATAATAGATAGGTACCGAAATGTAACAATTAACCTAATTATTGAGACACTGAACCAATTTTCCTAAATTAAATTATATTTTATCGTTATGAGAACTTTTTCAAATTTCTGAACCAGTGGTTCCCAAACTTTTTTAAGGTGCTACCCACTTTTGAGCAAAACATTTGTTTGCGTCCCCCCTCCCTGCACTGCCGTACCGGTATTTAATTCCATTAAAAAACAGGAATCCCTGTAAAATTAAAAACAACAATTTTACTCAAAACCAGTGGATACCACCCAACTTCTAATGTGCCGATGAATGCAAAACAAGAAATCGGAATAAGCAAAACTATTTTCCTATTCTCTTTTGTTCTTAGACTGCCCTTTCTTGCTGATATGTTTTTCGAACACTTAAAACACTTTGAACAGTACTTTGGAAGGCCAAGAAGTTTACATAGTAACAGCCAGAGATACAGTCGAGTGATTTATAAGGAAGCTTGGTTTTTGGTCGACATCACTTGACAAAAAAAGTAATTATTCATTCCAGTGTGTTAAAGAACTCGTGGAAAATTTGTGATAGGCTACAAAAAAATACTGAGTTTGTTTTTCCATGCATAGGCTACAGTTAAAAAAATGTCATGTTTTATTTAACGACGCTCGCAACTGCAGAGGTTATATCAACGTCGCCGGATGTGCCGGAATTTTGTCCCGCAGGAGTTCTTTTACATACCAGTAAATCTACTGACATGAGCCTGTCGCATTTAAACACACTTAAATCCTATCGACCTGGCCAGGAATCGAACCCGCAACCTTGGGTATAGAAAGCCAGCGCTATATCAACTCGCCAACCAGGTCGACGCTACAGTTAAGTATGCACAGTTTGAAGTAATAGTATTTTTTATATATTTTCCGGAAAAAACTCGAAACAGTCATAGATGAATACTGAATTTGTTTTTAGACAACTGCATTCAACTAATTGAAATTCGGTATTAAAAACGATTCACTGAAAAATGTATCTTGCAACATTGTTTATATTTTTATGTTCAAGATAGTACAAATTAAATTAAATGTGCTATTAATAAGGCATTTTTTTCTTGCATTTTGTTAACTATATCGCGATCCTCCTCTGCTCTCCACATGACCCCTCCCCCAAAGTGTCGTAACCCACACTTTGTAAACCACTGCTCTAAACGATTTCGAAATGTTCTGTATTTAAAACAAATCTGTACTTGCTATAAAATGTTTTTCACCAGGAAATTAGGTTTTTTGGAGTAAGTAATCATCTGTAACATGTAAGAAAGTATTGCTCGAAAATTAAAAGTGTCATAAAAACATTCACATTTTTTATGTTTCCTAACCGTATCAATGTGAAAAAAAATCAGTCACTAGTATTAGTGCAGGCGTGATTTATTAGATTTATTGCATTCTTCCATACAAAAATACAAACAAAAATATTATTATTATACTCCAATTTTACAGAGAACCCTATTTTACCTGAGATAGGTATGTTAGGGTTATAAATAAATTAATAATAATAATAATAATAATAATAATAATAATAATAATAATAATAATAATAGTAATAATATGATATTGATTAATGAAGTCTCCTATTGAATTAATCTTACGTTTCAATTATGAAATTAATACAATTTTACAAATCTATAAATTCAGCAAATCTGTACAAAGTTTTATAATTTATACACATGAATGAATGAAATGCAATGAGATGAAATTAAATACTAAAATACAATCTGATATTTCAATTAACAAGTCTCATGAAATGTATACTATATTATAACCTAAGCAAATAACTAATCCTAATATTCACTAGAATATAGTTTAAATTTCTGTGGGTTGAAATCTCTGAAGACGTTACACAGTTTTCCGTTAAACAATTTTGTTACAAGCAGTTTCTAAATTTTATACAACACATTTATTGTGAATCTATTTTAAATTATTATCCTAATTTATTTCTATCAACTGTTAATTTAAATATTTATAGCAAAATATATAAAAACTATAGAAAAAATAATAATAATTCAGTGGATATATACAAATTGTATCGTGTGTTCAGATTACAACTTTTGTGAACGTAATTTACATATCTCATAAAATCTTGATAACAGCATTTATTTCGGAACACTTGTAATGGTGGGGAGTACTTGGTGTCGCACCTGTCTAATCGACAAACTAGTTCAAGACGTTGTAGTTCAAATTTGTGACACTCAAATAACAAATATTGGACAGTTTGTAGGGAGTCATCACATGTATAAATATTTCCACCTTCTGCTTCTATCTTGAACCTTTCGAAATAGCTACCAAACTTGCCATGTCCAGATAAGAACTGTGTAAGAACAAAGTTTGGTTGCATTAACTTAGAATTTACTCTATCATATATCGTAGGGAAGTATAATTGCCTAGTTAAAGCCCCCTTTGTGCTGCTAACCCAGTAATCATTCCATTGATTAATTACACCTGCTTTTAAACGCTTCTTCACATAAGACATAGGGCATTTTGTGTACATATATTTCAGATCCGAAGCGGCAGCCTAACGAAAATATTATGTACTAGCCGTACCCGTGCGCTCCGCTGCACCCGTTAGAAACAAATATAAAGTAATTACATAATTAAAATAGGACATTTGATCCAGGGAACATTCGTGTTTGATAGAAGGATAAATCGTTTATTATGTTACTTAAATTGTATTAAAAAAATTAAAATGCGATTGTTTTGATCCAGAGACCACTCATTTGGTCATAAAAATTATTTTAGGAAATGCAGGAAACGAATGCCTATCAAGTTTTCTGTGCATAAGAAGCTATTTTAATCTTACCTGTCCTCGATTCACTCAGAAGTTACTGTAATAACATTATAGCATTATGTCCATCTAGAGAAACTACACTTTCCAATGGTGAATTAATAATTAATTATACAAATCGGTTAATTTAGCTTCCGATATTACTTCATACAAACACAGAAATATTCTCTGTAGGCTATGTTTCATAGCTTTCGATTGTTGTGTCCAAGGCCCCTTATAGACGAAGTCATTTGTTTTTTATTTCATTACACCGCCTTAGATGGCAGTTATTTTAATTTTGAAACCCAGTTATCTCATTAAATATCAGTCCTATCAAAATTTTGCATGGAATAAAACTTATAGGAAATTATTTTTAAAGAAACTTTTGTTATGTAATATTTTTTACGAAAATTAATAATAAGGGAGATACTTCAATTTATTTAATTCAAGCCCCCTTATAACCCCCCTTTTAAATAAAATATTTTGAATACCAATATACCTAAAATCTAAGTCACAACGAACTTAATTTAAATTCCAATTTTCATATAAATCGGTTCAGCCATTATCACGTGAAAAGGTAACAAACATCCAGACAGACAGACAGACAGACATACAAACAAAAATTTTAAAAAAGCGATTTTCGTTTCAGAGCGGTTAATTATATATGTTAGGACCAATTATTTTTGGAAAATCGAAAATTACCAGAACAATTTCGGCTACAGATTTATTATTAGCATAGATTTACTAATATTAAGCCTAATAGCTGTTAAAGAAACATCCTTGCATTTTCACAAGAGAATTAAACAGTGTACACATTAACATTATATAAAGTAGGTGAACATATATTAAGACTTCATCATATATCGCGTAAAAGTATATTCACTTTTTTCTTTCTGGTTACTTTGCTTTTAGAAAATTACAAAATGGAAATTGTGTGTACTTTACACTTATAGCCTGAATAAAACCATGTTTATGATGTATCACACCTTTAGTAGAATAAGACTTAATTTCAAGAGGAATTTAAGTTAAAGATTACGTTTCGTAAAAAATTTAATCAAACTTACCGGTAGTCGTGGAAGTTAAACATGGCTATACAAACGGTAATAAATCCTGCAATTAAGCCACTTGATATGTGCGTACATGTGTACAAGAGCAGATTAAACAGGAGAGAAATATGTATTTGCCTACTGCCTTCCTGGTGAAATACGTTACTTAAAAGCTAAACTGTTTGAACATTTCACGTACTACAGAAGCAAACAGTTTTTAGATGAAAAAAGACAAGCTCTCCTGCATTCAGATTTAGTTAAAACAGAGACGGTTTAATATGTATCACAAAACATTCAAGAGAAAAAAATTGTATTTACTTGTAGAGTCGCTGTGAGTGGAATGGTTAAATCGTCGGGCTGTATGATTCTATTCGACTCCAAATAAGTTTTACAGTTACGCTGTGGTTTACGTGCAACTTGGGAAAGTGTTTGTGCGATACATATTTATTTAGTTATTTGTTGTTGTCTGTCTGTCTGTCCGCCTATCCGTCGGTTCGTTCTTCCGTTCATTCATTTATTGATTCATTCATTCATACTGGCAGAGTTAAGGTCACTGTAAGGCTTTCTCTTCCACTCAACCAGTATAAGAACAATAGCAAATATAAAAATGACAGCAATACAGAATCAATTTTTAGTAGGTTATTTTACGACGCTGTATCAACATCTCAGGTTATTTAGCGTCTGAATGAAATGAAGGTGATAATGCCGGTGAAATGAGTCCGGGGTCCAGCACCGGTAGCTACCCAGCATTTGCTGATATTGGGTTGAGGGAAAACCCCGGAAAAAACCTCGTCCCACAAAAAATTTTAAGCTTTTTCAAATTAAAAATTGAATTCAAAAAAAATAAAAAGAAAAAGTCTTGCAGCGACCGGGAATCGAACGCAGGCCACCTGGTTTCGCGGCCAGACGCGCTAGCCCTTACTCCACAGGTGTGGATTACAGAATCAATATTATGTACATATTTATGTATTTATTCACACTGCAAATGGGTGTATACCCGGTGGCAATGGTAACTAATTACACTCAATGACAGTAATAAATACAACTCATAAAATAATAATAATAATAATAATAATAATAATAATAATAATAAAATAATAATAACAAGGAGTATCCTAAATTAAATGAAGCATGGTCACTTAAAATAACATTTAAAGTAAATCTAATTTGTATCTTAACCCTAAGTTCGAACTAAGACCTACGAGTGTGACAGGTTCATACCTGCACAAGTACCTTTCGGCACTAGCTACATTTATTTCGCTGTCACTCACTCCCTGCACTGATTCTACCTCATTTCACTAACACTTCTAAACATTTCATTGTTCAAATACTTTGCACAGCCACTTCACTGGCACCAACACACTTCACTTACACAATAGACTTCACTGACACTACACACTAGACTGACACAACACATTTCCTCACTGATAGAACACTTCAAATAACAAGATATCAATTACACCCTTTACGTAGTGTGTATAATATACTACCGTCTATTAGTAAAGTCCTTAAGCCTATTTTTAAATACATTTTTGGTTATTGGTAAAGCCTTTAGTAAGTCTGCAGGTAAAGCATTCCAGCATACAATAATAATAATAATAATAATAATAATAATAATAATAATAATAATAATAATATCTATTCATTATTTTTATTTACTCGCTAATATTTATTGCGCAGTACAACAGCCTGGAGCCACAATAACAGTTCAGCACAAGATAAAAGTAGCACAATATTTACAGTGATCAAAGAATTACAAAAACAATGCATACAAATAATTATTAAAATTAGAGACAAATACAAATAAACAATAATGACAAAATGAATAAATAACTGCAAAATATATGATACAGAAAATCTAAAAAACAACACAAACGAATGAAATTGAAATTAATGTGATTTTGATGAGTATGCTTAATATAAGAATAACCAAACAACAAACTATACATTAAACGGATCTGAACTAATACAACGTAAATTGGCAGCTTTCATGCATCTGACAACTGGAAAGAGAGATTTTTGGCTTATAGGTATAAAAATGGTTTGCAATCTGAAGCCATTCGAAGGGGCCCGAAGGTAGATATTGCTTATGAAGGATTCACAATATCACCCTTTAAGGCCTTACGAAAGAATAAGTAATCAAGTTCAAGACGTCTAGCATAAAGGTTAGAAAAGTTGAAATATATTTACAAGTACGCTCGTAATTGAAAACAGACAGTGTGGGAAATGCTACATCGGGCAAACGGGACGCACCATTATGGAACGGTGCAAGGAACATCAACGCTGCATAAGACTGTATTACCCCGATAAGTCTGCAGTAGCCCAACACAGCCTAGAAACTGGTCACAAGATAGATTTCGGCGCCACCACCATCTTGGACAAGACATCAGGTTACTGGGATTTGGTTATCAAGGAAGCCATCGAAATCCAGCTAGATGGCAATAATTTGAACAGAGACGAGGGTCTACAGCTGAGTACAGCATGGAAACCTGTCATCAATACGCTTAGACCACCAGCACACGGCAGACAGTCGGGACCAGCAACTAGCTCCTGATTGGCTACCGCTTCCACCAACCAGAATGCGCCTAGCGGTCGGGACTAGGAACTAGCTCCTGGTTGGCCCGCAGCGGGAAGCACTACTATTGCATATATATATATACCGGCTAGACATGCCTTGTCATCGAACAACAGATGACAGCGTCTTGCCATCCTAACGGCAAACACCAGCCATCTCCTCCTCGCCCCGTTCCGTGATCACTTGATCAAATCTCCGTCCCCCCTCACGTATGTGGTACCTAAGAGGTTACGTCCAATTTCGGGTTCCCCTTCAAAATATTCTAGAGCTCCTTCAGTTGAGCAGCGTAACCCGGAGTGAGACTAGTGGCCAACAGGCTTGGAGCTCACATATTTAGTTTTGTACAGCCCCCAACCCCTTGCAAGGACGCGTTTTGCGTACCTTTTAAATTGTCCTCCCAATTCTCTTTCGATTTTTCGATTTTCGGCTAGACATGGTCCCACATCACTTCATTCCCTGAAGAAGATAGCAGAGCTAGCCGTCGAAAGCTTGGAAGCAAATCTCCAACTCACCTGGCTGAGAACCCGAGAAGTGTTATTCTACATCAAACGCCGGCAAAGCCTAAAGTCATACATGTGTCCAATAGTCAATGAGAATGGAGATACAGCTGTTTGGATGTTTGTAAAGTATCACAGAAGGTAATACAAAATACAACTAGATAAGAAACTATAGTATTCAAATGTATATTCTAATGGTTTTTTTTTTAATCTTTCGTGCCTGTAGGTTCCTTATGGAAGCTATTTTTTTACTAGTTTATTCTCAAAGTAAGAGTCAATCGATCATTATACCAAATAAGTAAAAATTTGTCTATTGTTTCTCTAAGAGTTACTTCAAACATCATTTATTTGCATATGTAATCACCAGGCTTCGAGACTTCGGACCCGATGGAGAAGTTCAGTGGGAAATCCGCATAACGGCATACTGAGTATAGTGGTAAAGCGTACAGTGGGTGGGGGTACTATAGAATGAATGCCAACAAATACGCAAAGGAAAACGCTCTGGATTTGAAGGTTTTGATGAATAATTTGGTTTTCGTACAAACTGTGTCTGAAACTATTACACGGTTAGAGAAGTCAGAGCAAGAGATGCCGGAAGCCCTCAAATTAATTTAGAAAATGATGCAGACAATTAATGAGACATCAGGTACACCGGGAACTGAACGTGTAAAACAGAAGTGGAAATCAATTTTATGTAAAAATAACGGAGAATAAAGACTGTCTCTTACTGCAATGATGTTAGGTTTTTTCGTTTTGCTCCTATCACGTCATGCGGCGTAGAGCGCAGCTTTTTACAGTACAAACTTTGGCAGATAAAACGAAAAAGATTTACGTTTGAGACACTGAGAATGTATCTTGTAGTAGGTACATTGCAATTTGGTACTGTAACTGCACTTCCTAAAGACGACCAATAGGATAAATGAAAAAATTAAAATTCTACATGCTTATTTCCACCATTAACACTGTGTATAATTAAACACAAATGCTTATAAAAGACAGAAGAATAAATGCTTTTCACATTCTTTTGACATTATCATTGTGGAATGTGTATTTACTTTCAGAATGTACATATGCCTGTTTCTCCATACTACCGTACTCTACTCTAAATAGCAACGTTGTTAATTCAACACATCTCTATCTACCTGCAGCGAGTCAACAACCTATAGTGCATGCACAGTAAACTTATTGTATCGGGTCCAAAGTCTCGAAGTCTGGTAATCACCATTAAAATTCAGATAGTCACTAGTGAAGATAGCTAATCACTTCATCGCTGCTTTCAAGTCCTCGGCATTCACTCGGAGAAGCTTTTCAAGGAAAAAAAATAGGTGATAATCGCTCTAAGCCATGTCAGGGCTGTATGGCGGATAGTGAAATAAGTTCCACTTGAAACATGGAAACAAAGTTGTGGTGTTAACGAAGGTTTTATATTTACGAAGGCGACACTATATGTTAGCAGACTACAGTACGCCTTTTATTTTACATTGACAGTAAATCACAACATGAACTTCGAAATAGGCGAAGTCCTCGGTTGTATTGCTCATTTTGAACCACAAAATGGTACATGGCTTCCAAAGCAATTCACTTTGACATACTGCTTTTGCGGGAACTTATTTCAAACTCTGTCATCAGCTATATTCGACAGGGAATTAATTCATATCACTAAATGAAATAATAATTCAAATACTTCAAAATCGGGTAATGAAATATAAACAATAAATTTTTTCTTGCCCTTCCAATACCTCTCGAATTTATTCTTTACTTTACAGCGCCTATTACTTTACGATTCTTCAAGAGAGATTTCGCGTGTTGATTTTGGAAGGTTTCCCTGTAATAAAACGCTCGTGTTAAAATAAATAGGCCTACTCACACCATTAAAGATTATTTTTACACTTTTTCAGTCGTGTGTAGAAACTTAAGACCACCGGCGTTTTGTACCTACTGGATGAATAGATTTCAGAGAAACCGTAATGCGGAAACCCGACTGTCGGTCTAGCCGTCGCAGACGCCGGTTACGTAGAAAACTTTCTGTCGGTGAACACAGCAAAGCATCGGTAGTTCGGCACATCACAAACACTTACTACAGTATAATATATTACTAAATATAAGCAATTAAAATGTAACTCACTTGTCAAAATTAAGATAGGAGATGCTGAAATTATCTTCTTCCAGACATTTGTCGTAACCTGTTTTAGAAGTGAGTTATAACTCGCTTCAGTCTAATAAGAAATTGAGACGATATAATTTCCAGGATGCTAATTTGTAGTTTTTCCAGTATATGTATATTATTTTTGTAATCTTTTGTCGTTTAGATTTCCCCATAAAGAACCTGACAACCATATCACGACTGTCTATAAATGGGCCCTTTATTAGGCACAGCGAAACTTTGAAAAAAAAAAAAAAGGACACTAGAACTGAGTTTTGAGACTTTTATTTATAATCAGATATCTTCCATTTTTAACTGTATGCTATATAAATTATGAATAAGGTATGTGCAAATTTCAGCTCAATCAGACTCCTAGTTTTGAAGTTAATTTTACTTTAATTATTTTTCAAATTAGTGATATAATCAAAATTTTCCATTCGCATTACACTTAAATACAGCAAGTTCATATTTTTTCATATGGACTCTGATTCACGGGAAATATTTTAACTTTGAGAAATTTATGATATCCAGCTGAGTTTAAGCACAAAAAATTTTTGAAAACCAAACATTTATTTATTTACATTTTTAATCTAATAATTTTTTTAGCTTCTGATTTTCAAGATACTTAACATGTCTCAACTTTATATCTCAGGTAATAGGCCTACATGCATCGACAAGTACAAATATTTTCATTGAATTTGGTGAAAACTGCATGTACATAGATAATTTTTAACATCATAAATCTAGTTTCTAGAAAAAGGTACATTTATGAAAAGAGGTGCAAAGCTAACGTATGAAGTAGGCCTATATAAAAATCGCTCCTACACCTCAAAGAACCTGTAGAAGCAAAAACCCTCGTACTATCAATTTCTTTCCTAAGTGCCCTAGGAGTATTTTCGTACAAATATTCGAAAATTCGTTTTGTGACAATCTTTTTTTTTTTTTTTTTTTTTTTCAAAAAGTCAGTCCTAGTGCTCCTTAATGGACAGAGACCTAAATTAAAGTTAAATAACTCACATCTGTAAGGAAGGAACTTATTTGCGTTGCTTCATGCTCTAAAACATAGAGGAATTATCAGCCTCTTTCCACGAAAAGGCATATTGTTCAATCGCTAATGATGTCCCATTTTGATTACTGCCATTCTCTCTTGACATATACATGTACAGTTCCCCAAAAAAGGAATGAGACAACTCTTGGTCGTCGAAAGTTAAAGTTCTACAGCGCGGTTCACGCGATATCGACGTAGCCAGGAAGACATCTGGTCGTGCGTGCGTAGTCCTATTTTCATCCTACTCCAAAGTATACACCAGTGCAAAATGTTATCAGTTGTCTGTCTATTTCTGGTATAGATATTTTTAAACCCTTCACCGTTTACCTTTTATAAAAGTTTGAAATATACCGTGTAACACGAAAGTTATTCACGAAAGATGGAGAACAAAATTTATTTTGAAATGACAAATGTAAAGCTACGGAAAAGACAGCAAGGAACATTGCAAGGACCATGACAAAGACAATAAGGACCACGATAAGAACAAAGATCAGATCCACGATAACTATTACAAGAAACACGACAAACACCACGACAAGGATTATGATAAATACGACATGATCCACGATAAGGATTACAAGGACCACAACCACGAAGGCTATTAGAATGAAAAGAAGGACCACAATAAGGACAAAGATCAGGACTATGATAGTACGTCAAGAAACACGACAAACACCACGACATGGACCACGATAAGGATTACGACAAGGACCAGGACCACGAAAAGAACTATTAGAAAGACAATAAGAACAACCACAAGGACTACGACAAATATATCAGTATTTTTAATGGGAACCTGCCTGCGGTGAGATTAAAAAGCTAGATAAATGTCTGTCCATCTTGTCTCGGTGGCTGATATGGTTAATATTTAAATGTAGTTATTTAAAATCAATTTCTTAATGCTTGTTGTTAAAGCATTTTACATTTTTCAATTTCATTGTAATTGTTAGTTTTTAATGCAGTTATACTGTGTATATATGTATAATACATTATGTAAATTCATTAACTTGCTAGACAATGATGTTATATTTAAGTATTACTACCAATTACGCATCTTCCTTTTTCGGATGGGAGCTAGTTACCTTGTTAAATGTTAAATGTTATGTTTTATTTAACGACGCTCGCAACTGCAGAGGTTATATCAGCGTCGCCGGATGTGCCGGAATTTTGTCCCGCAGGAGTTCTTTTACATGCCAGTAAATCTACTGACATGAGCCTGTCGCATTTAAGCACACTTAAATGCCATCGACCTGGCCCGGGATCGAACCCGCAACCTTGGGCATAGAAGGCCAGCGCTATACCAACTAGCCAACCAGGTCGACGTTACCTTGTATTTATACAATAATTTGTAATATGTAGACTATTTGACTATGAGATTTGTAATCAATTTCGAATTTTGAAGAATATTCATATACGAGTATTACAATAGTATTGTAAAATCTTTGTTATTGTATGTAAATTTGCTTGCAATAAAAATCTTGTAATCTGTTAAAAATAATGTTATTTTTACTTGTATACATATGTCACTTCTGATAGTGTGGAAGCGAAAGACTTACGGCCTTAACTGTGCCAGAATAAGTACATAGATAAATAAAATTGTAAATAAGTACAGAAGGAAAAAATAAATAAACAAGTAAATAAATAAAAATTAACAAATAAATAAGCAATAAAATAAATAAAACAAATGAATACTTACTTACTTGGTTACTGGCTTTTAAATGACAAAACAAATAAATAAATAAAATAGTTAAATATATAAATAAATAAATAAATATGTATATAAATATATAAATAAGTCACGAGAGAATATATTGAAGGACCGGGAATACAACACATTCAGACTGCTACTTATATCCTCGCTCGTACAATAATCAACTGTAAGTGCTGTCTCAGAATCCTGTTGGAACAGGCAAAAATACTTTCCCCTTCCAAAATTCTCTAGAAAGAATTTCCTATTGTCTGTTGAGTCCTTTGTGGTTGATTACCCCGAACAACTGGACCAAGTTAAATTTCAGTACAATGCTACGAAGCCTTCGCCCAGAAAAGAGAAAAATGATAGTAACTTACAGTAATAAAATTATAAAAGCCTGAAATGTGATTCTCGTAACGTGAAGAGATACTGTCTCTGTGTAAGTTATCTGGCTATAGTCTCGTGCACCTGGACGCGTGGGCGTGCGGCAGGGGTGGGGGAACTCGGGTGGTGAGATCGATGGGCGTGTGGTCGCTGGTCCAGGGGAGACAGAGAGAGATGGAGAGCTAGGTGGTTGGTTCATGAACGTAAGGGTTGGTAGTTGTTGTTGCAACACTGCCACCACCAAAACCGGTTATATGATATTAATGGGGTTTGCAGGGAGTTTGATAAGGTAAAAGATGTTACATGCTGTTCATTATTACGAGGATGAGCTTCATGACTGGGCTTCGTATTGTAGGTCATGCCTACGTGGTGATTTGCAAATGAACTAATGTGGTCGCAGAATATTTACTTTCGTTCCTTTTGTATTATGAATATTTTTCGTGTTGCTAACGCAGAGGCGGTTTGGAAACTTTGGCTGCTCTGGTTTATACGATTAAGGCGCCTTTTCCTGAAATAATCACATATTCTGATTTACAATTTTTGTTGACAGTTAAGGAAATTCAAAAATGATTTATTGATAAATATGGTCATTAAATTAATATATTGGTTTAGTAATAGAAATAGAAAACTAGACTAAAATAGAAATGTTAAATGTTATCAATTAATATTTGAGGAGAAAATTCGCACCGGCGCCGGGGATCGAACCCGGGTCTTCGGTTCTACGTACCAAGCGCTCTGACCACTGATCTACGCCGAATTAAATCCACAGCACCGGATCGAACCTTCCTCCTTCAGTGTTTCCCTTTGTGTGGCCTGACTCCAAGTTAGGCATGTAAGTTGATATATATATGTATATATATATATATATATATATATATCTCTAGTGTCAACTGCCATTATACTAGGAGCGCACTCAATTGAGTGACTTATTTGGCCGGGATTCCGCAGTTATGATGCACTGCTAGCTGTGGGAATATTATACATATATTAATTTGTCCTACAGAATAATCTCTGTAATGTTGACAATTAATATTTGAGGAGAAAAATCCGCTCCGACGCCGGGGATCGAACCCGGGTCTTTGGTCCTACGTACCAAGCGCTCTGACCACTGAGCTACGTCGAATTCAATCCACAGCATCGGATCGAACCTTCCTCCTTCAGTGTTTCCCTTTGTGGCCTGATTCCAAGTTAGGCATGTAGTTGACATATATATATCTAGTGTCAACTGCTATTATTCTAGGAGCGCACTCAATTGAGTGACTTATTTGGCCGGGATTCCGCAGTTATGATGCACTGCTAGCTATGGGAATATTATGCATTTATTGATTTGTCCTACAGAATAATCTCTGTAATGTTGACAATTAATATTTGAGGAGAAAAATCCGTTCCGGCGCCGTGGATCGAACCCGGGTCTTGGTTCTACGTACCAAGCGCTCTTACCACTGAGCTACGCCGAATTCAATCCACAACATGTGTTATTTAACGACACTCGCAACTGCCGAGGTTATATCAGCGTCGCCAATGTGCCGGAATTTTGTCTCGCAGGAGTTCTTTTAGATGCCAATAATTCTACTGACAAGAGCCTGTCGCATTTAAGCACACTTAAATGCCACCGACCTGGTCCGGGATCGAACCCGCAACCTCAGGCACAACGCTATAATAACTGCGCCACCCAGGCTGACTAAATGAAAGGGGAAAGGACGGTAGAAAGAGGAGAAGGATAGGAAAGAGAGGAAGAATATAAAAGGAAGAGAATAAGAATTGGAGAACAAAATATGAATAAGAAGAAAAAATGACGAAAGAGAAGAAGAACGGGAAAGGGTAGTAGAAAGAGGAGAAGAATAGATAAGAGAACAAGAAGATAAGTGGATAGGCAATTTTGTTTGACGTCATCAGTTAAGTAAAAAAATAAAATAATAAGATCAGTCTTATTTTAACACGAGCGCTGCTCATTCGGTCTCAAATTTTGTTAATACTACTGTATCTCCTTTTTTATATTGATTGTATTATTTTATTTCTATTTCTCTTGTTTGTTTGTAATTATATTCTTTATTCTGTATATTTAAATTTAAATAAAATAAATAAAAAACAAAATAAATTAGTTGTTTTATCAGATTTTCTTCACTTAAGAAAGATTAGATCATATGCAGGGTCCGGCAGATTAATCTTTCTGATTTCAAACATAAATAAAATGAACAACATAGATCCTATTCAAAATTTTATTTACTTTGGTCGGCGGAAAAAGGCACATAAGTTAAAAAAGTCGATTTTTCTGTTGTACCTAATCACATAAGTCTAATATTTTTTCTAATTTTTGAAATAATAAATGTTCTTGTATTTTAAATTGAAAAGAGTCTTACTTTAACATATTATTATACTTATATTCAGTTAAGAGTAAATTAAAAAGAAAGTCTGTCCTGAAAAATTATTATTTTTTTACTTATATGCCTTTTCCCGCCGACCAAAGATTTTACCATCTTACAAAACAATGCTTGCCATTTTGACAACACTTTGTTTTGAAGATACTATCGTCCAAATGCTTGTCCTCACGAGTTATGCACTCCTCACACAGTGACTGTGAGTCCTTCTTGCTCAAAAAGTATGGCCTTATTATTCCAAATTGTGCAACAGCACACCAAACAGTAACGGAGAAGTCGCCGATGCATTTCTCATGGATTTTCTGGGGCCCAATACCGAAGGTTTTGTTTGTTGACGCAGCTCGGCGAATGAAAATGAACTTGATCACTACTGAGCACAACAGTGTCGCCTGAAACGTTTTCCAATATGGTTTCACAATCAGCTTGGTGGTTGGGTTAATCACGTTCCTGAAGTTCCTGAACCACCATAATACGGAAGGTTGTTTCCGATCTCTGGAAACAACTTTTGAATGACGTCATGTGCGTCAGAAGTCACACGACAGCTGAACTGTGGTGAGAGGTGACAGACCAGTAGTGAGTGATTTCATAGCCAGAGTGCACGGTGTCTCACAGCAGCAATTGCCAAGAAAATGGAGCTCTTTTGAGAAGGGTACATTACGATCCTTTCCAATGCCAAGTACAGTTAAGTGGAAAAAAAGAAGCCTGCAAAAAACTTGGTTTCGTTATTCCCAAGAAAGATATTTTCTGTTTACTTAATAAGACTGGTAAAGCTCAGATGAAATTAATTTGTATCATTTCGGAGGGTGCAGCATGTGGCGCGGGGTGGATTTGCTTGCTTTTTCCCCTCCGGAATTAATCCCATTCGAGCTTTGCAAGTCTTATTAAATACACAGAAGATGCCTTTTTTATAATAATAATAATAATAATAATAATAATAATAATAATAATAATGGTTTATTTTAACTGGCAGAGTTAAGGCCATTCGGCCTTCTCTTCCACTCAACCAGTATGATAAAAAATTACTACAGTGCTATGAATATAACATAATACAATACAATACAATACAATACAATTCAAAGCAATACAATACTACAAATACAAGACAATATAATACATAATTAATATAATACAATGCCAATTCTTTTCGTCTTCAGAACACCAATAAAATAATTATGTAATAATAATAATAATAATAATGATAGTCATATCTAAATTAAATGAAATTATTAAGCTCGATGACAAGTATAGTTTCAATTTGACTGCGCTCGTAAGAAATCGTTTAGCCTTTTCTTGAAAGTGGTTATTGTCTGGCAGCCCCTAATCTTCTGAGGTAGAGAATTCCATTCACGGGGAACTGAGACAGTAAAAGAGGATGAATAGTGGGATGTTCTATGGGCAGGAATTGCTAGGATTTGGCTCTCCTGTGACCTGGTGTTTAGATTGTGACTGGAGGATAAGTAGTTAAACCGGGAACTCAGTTATACACTTTTATGTCTGTTTTAGGTTAGGATATATTTGCTGTGCCAGGGAAAAGTGACACAAGTCAGTTTCCACAAACCTTTTTTGATAATTTGAGAGCTTACACTGGTTTATGTCGATTTGATTTTTTTTTCTGTATGAATTATTGCAATGGGAGAAATACTTATGTCTCTTTTTCCAAGCGAGCAGATGTTCTGTAAGTTGACAATAAATCATCAAAAAATGTTTGTGGAAACTGACTTGCGTCACTTTTCCCAAGCACTGTAGAATATTATATAATGTGTTTTGTTTGTACCATTTTCATATTAATCTGTGTGTTCTTTTAGAGAGTGGTTGGAGCTAATCATGGGTGAGGGGGGGTGAAACCTACAAAGTAGAACTTGTTTTAAGCACACATCACGTACGGTCAGAAGACCCGTGCATTGAATTTAAGAGAAAATTATATTAATATAGTACATCTGTATGTATAATATTACTTAATAAATCCATCTCGCAAAAAGGCTCGATTATTTTCTTGGGCATTGCTGCTTTGAGACACCGTGCACTCTGACTTTGAAATCACTCACTATTGGTCTGTCACCTTTCGCCACAGTTAAGCTGCCGTGTGACTCCTGGCGCACATGACGTCATTCAAAATTCGTTTCCAGAGATCGGAAACAACCTTTCGTAGACATACGCATGTACTAGATGTATGACTACACAGAGTTTGAAAGCTTGGCTCTCTCTCTCTCCTAAGTAACAATTATTATTATCTCACAGACTCTACAAAGCCTCTGTGGTTGATAAGAGATCTTAAGTACAAATATTATTTCGGAATATGTATGATAAGAGCTTTCTTGTGTTAAATATTAACGTACCTTGTTAACATATTTCGACCTATTTTCGGTCATGAATAATTTGAATAATTTCGAGGGAAAAATTGTTTCCGGGACGGGTATCGAACCCGGGACCTTTGGTTTAACGTACCAACGCTCTACCAACTTCGGAACTGGTCGTCCTTGAACTTGGCGCCTCTTGTTTCCTGTGTGGGTGCGTTCGTAGTGTAGAGTCAAAGAGTGTATATGTTTTGAAATTGAATTGTGTGTTGAGAATATCGTTGGGGTGTGTTTTTGTGTGTCTGTATATTTCATATTGTTCTAGTGTGTTGAGTTTCTGGCTTTTTGATTGGATGTTCAGTATTTCCATGTCTGTGTTGATGTCTCTGTAGGTGTGGTTGGCATTTGTGATGTGTTCTGCATATGTGGAGGTGTTTTGTAATTTTGTTATGGCTGTGATGAGTTCTTTGTAACGTGTTTGAAATGATCTGCCTGTCTGTCCTATGTAGAAGTTGTTGCAGGTGTTACATTTGAGTTTGTGTACGCCAGTGTGGTTGTATTTGTTTGTTTGTGTTGTTTGTGTGTTGAGATGTTTTTGTAGAGTGTTATTTGTTCTGTATGCGATGTTGTAGTTTAATTTCTTGAATGAGGTTGCAATTTTATGTGTGTTTTTGTTTTCATATGTTACTGTGATTTTTTTTTTGTGTTCTTATGTTTGTGTTGTATTCTTCTGTTTTTTATGGTTTTATTTTGTCTTACGTATTATGTTGTCTGTTATGTTGGGGTTGTATCCGTTTTCTTGTGCTATGTATATGAATGTGTTTAGCTCTTCGTTGTAATCTTGTTGGTTCATTGGTATGTTGAGTAGTCTGTGTATCATTGTTCGGAATGCAGCTTGTTTGTGTTGCGTGGGGTGATTGAATGTGTTGTGTATGTGTGTTGTTGTTGTGGGTTTTCTCTATTCTTTGAATGTGTGTTTGTTGTCTACTTTTGTTATTGTGATGTCTAGAAAATTTATGGATTTGTTGTTTTCAATTTCTAATGTGTAGTGTAGCTTTGGGTGTATTTGGGTGTAAGTTGTGTAATCAAGATGTACAAATATTATGTTTGTTTAATTTTGCTCTGACACTTAGGCCTATACGAAGATATTTTAAGCGAAGTCATTCAGGTGTAATATTTCAGAACAAACGTTTGTACTTGATCCTCTTATATACACGTGTTACATTCGAATCTGATTTTAATGCAGGTTAATGTCCATTTTATGAGGCGAAAATAATGAAATAGGTAATTGGTTTTAGAATATGAACAAAGTGTAAATGAAATGATGGGCATTATACAGCTTAACAAATGCTCGGTGTTAATGAAAACGTATGATGCTTGAATGCTTTCATAAAGGTATGAACAATGTGTATGAATGATAAAAGAAAATAATAAATAAAGCCCAGTGAAATTAATTTCAACGTTGTAACAAAAATTTCACTCAATCTGCAGTGTTACGTACAATTTTTAAACAGCAGTTTGTCGCTATGTGAAAGCATGCCTGTGGGTTTGAATATTTTTTTCAGACATAGTATTTTTCTGATATTCTTTGTTGTCTTGATGGTCCCTGCACCATGATAACGTCTTGCGATAGGAATGTTAAGGCTCATTCACAATGAAAATTAAACATAACGTAAGCGTTAACTTAACGTTACGGTAAAATCAAGAAGTCATACCATCATTCACGATGAGAACATAAACGTAACAGCAAACATACTTGGTAACCATGGAAACATAACAACGACGCCATTTCCTCGTATTCTGTCGTATACTTGAGCGCTCCACGATTGTGTTCTGTTTGCAAATCACGTAAGCATAAGCATGAAAGTTTAGAGTTTGCTAACTTTCATGTTAACGTCTTACGGTAATGTTTATGTCAATACTTATGTGAATCATTGTGAATGGTCCCCTTTGGTAGCCTGGGCGCAAACTTCTATGTTTATGTTACGGTTATGTTTAATTTTCATTGTGAATGGGCCTTTACCATGTAAACGTACTCATAGTTTATTGTTATGAATATTAACTAGCTGGATGTGAATATTGTATGTGTGTATGTATGTATGTATGTATGTATGTATGTATGTATGTATGTATGTATGTATGTATGTATGTATGTATGTATGTATGTATGTATGTGTATTTATTCACACTGCAATGAGTATATACCCGGTGGCAGTGGTAACTAATTACACTCAATAAAGACAATAATAAACACAATTAATAAAAAATACAATTAATAATAATACTAATAATTAATACTAACAATAATTAATAATAATAATAATAAAAATAATAAT
Source organism: Periplaneta americana (assembly GCF_040183065.1). NCBI lineage: Eukaryota > Metazoa > Arthropoda > Insecta > Blattodea > Blattidae > Periplaneta > Periplaneta americana. The sequence goes on from NC_091120.1 coordinate 46,757,739, forward strand.
AACAACAGGGAACATCCTAAATTAAATGAAGCACGATCGGTTAAAATAACATTTAAAGTAAATCTAATTTGTACCTTAAACCTATGTTCGAACTAAAACCCACGAGTATGATATGTTCATATCTGCACAAGTAGCTTTCAACACCACTCATTTCGCTGTCAACTGACTCACTGCACTGCAACTACGACACATTTCACTGATTCTATCCTGATTTCACTAACACTTCAAAAACATTTCACTGTTCAAATACTTTGCACTGCCACTATAAACTATAAAGCTTCACTGACAGGAACACGTTTCACTACTCAACACACTTCACTGACACAACATAATTCTTCACTGATAGAACACTTCAATAATAAAATATCAATTACACCCTTTAAATACTGTGTATAATTGTCGTCTATTAGTAAAGTCCTTAAGCCTATTTTAAATACATTTTTGGTTGTTGGTAAAGCCTTTAGTAAGTCTGCAGGTAAAGCATTCCAGTCCCTGATAGTACGATTGAGAAAAGAAAACTTTCCAGTGTCCGTCCTCTGTCTTCTTTCCCTCAATTTATTTGATATTAGGTATATTGATAGAAGAAGAATAAAGGAAAGAGAATTTAATGGAATACTTGCTATACGTCATCTTACATAGCTTTGTTACAGGCGAAACTAGGATGTGGTTAACAGTAGGTTCCAATCCCGTTGGGGCTAATTATTTCGTTCGTTTTTTCAGAGGTTTTTTCCAGTGGCAAATCGTATGTCAGGTAATTTCATGGCGGATCATAGGACTCATTTCGCCAAAATACCACTTAGTTATTCCACTGACGCTAGACAATTTTATTAAATGTGTCGTTCAGTAACCTGTTAAAAATGTAGTGCCAGAGAAACTGACTTCTTTCCAATTCAGGACTGCAAGTAGGTCGATGTGCATGTGTGCACTTCAGTTTACTTTCGTAACAAAGTTCCTTTACGTAAGAACAAAATTTCAGTTCAAATTGTTCATGGATTACCCAAACTACTGCATTATTCGACAATTGTACTCGACAATTTTATAGCACGTCATAATAACAATAGCAATAGCAGTAACAGTAATGTTAATGAAAATATAATAGAAACAGAAACGGAAATATTTATATTATATCATTTAGTGCTCTTTTCAATAAAATAATATCATGAAGCTTACTTACTTACGCCTTATATGTTTTGTGTCTTTCGCAACAATTCAGTTCCCTTCTCTTGGTGCGAATAATATAACAGCCAATAGAAGAGGATGAGGGAGAAAAGAAGAAATGAGGTGAGAATGAGGAAGAAAATGAGGGGAGAGGGAAGATAAATGAGGCAGAGAATGGAGAAGAGGAATGAATAGGAGAATGAGAAAGAGGAATGAATGACGAGAGAATGAGGAAGAGGAATGAGGGGAGATGAGAAAAATGAATGATGAGAGAATGAGGAAAAGAAATGAAGGTAGAATGGGGAAGACAAATTAAGAGGAGAATGGAAAAGAGTAATGAATAGAAATGAAAAGAATGGGGAAGAGGAATGAAAGGGAGAATGAGCAAGAGCAATGAATGGGAGAATGAGGAAAAGGAATGAAGAGAGAATGAGGATGAGGAAGGAAGAGAGAATGAGGAAGAGGAATGAAGGGAGAATGAGGAAGAGGAGTGAAGGGAGAATGAGGAAGAGGAGTGAAGGGAGAATGAGGAAGAGCAATGAAGGGAGAATGAGGAAGAGGAATGAAGGGAGAATGAGGAAGAGGAATGAAGGGAGAATGAGGAAGAGGAATGAAGGGAGAATGAGGAAGAGGAGTGAAGGGAGAATGAGGAAGAGGAGTGAAGGGAAAATGAGGAAGAGGAATGAAGGGAGAATGAGGAAGAGGAGTGAAGGGAGAATGAGGAAGAGGAATGAAGGGAGAATGAGGAAGAGGAATGAAGGGAGTATGAGGAAGAGGAATGGAGGGAGACTGAGGAAGAGGAATGAACGGAGAATGAGGGAGAGAAATGAAGGGAGAATGAGGATGAGGAATGAATGTGGAGTTTAAAATGTGTAACTGGAGAATTATATTTGTAGTTTTGAATGTAATAATATGCGGAATTTGTTTTTGGTATTAACTATGATAAATCCTTACAGCTTTCTACTCCACTGACCTCCGCTCTTGTAAATGTGCATAAACAATCTCCACTGAGAAACAGTTTCCCCTCCAATAACCGGTCGTGTCTGTTGCGTATTATGAAGGCACACTAATTATACGCTGGGATCCTCCGTGGCAGGAACAATGGCTTGCAAGGAAGCTGGAGATTGATAGCTGCACGAAGATAAACAGGCAGAGTAACAGCTTCGCGACCACGTCCGACGTAGATAAAGAAGCGAGATTCGGCGGAGCGCTGAATCCACGCTCCCGTCGTGCTACGTAAATCTCGGGTCGTGAACGAGAATGCAGACGTTACATGAGGGTGGAGGGAATTGAGTCATTCGTTCTCACTTCGTATTGTTACTGAACATAACAACTATATTAAGGAGCAAACGCTAGGAAATGGTTATGCATGCCTCATCCTAATGGAGAATAGGCCTGTAGCGTTGGAATTTACTTTCCTACCAAACAAAATCGAACCTACAGCTGGACAGAATTAATAACTTCTCTGCATTCCAATGGATTGTTATGAAACTTTGTACAGATCTTATAAATAGCACAGATTTTTTGTATACAAACTTTTTTTATTGGGTTATTTTACGACGCTTTATCAACATCTAGGTTATTTAGCGTCTGAATGAAGTGAAGGTGATAATGCCGGTGAAATGAGTCCGGGGTCCAGCACCGAAAGTTACCCAGCATTTGTTCGTATTGGGTTGAGGGAAAACCCCGGAAAAACCTCAACCAGGTAGCTTGCCCCAACCGGGATTCGAACCCGGGCCACCTGGTTTCGCAGCCAGACGCGCTGACCGTTACTCTACAGGTGTATACAAACTCTGATTACATTTGTGTAAGAGTAACTATTCCTTTATAGGGGGGTGGTTTTAGACTATAATAATTACTTCTCTCGTATCTAACATATTTTTATGAAACAGTGTACGGAAGTGACAGGTAGAATATATGTTTTGTGTACGAACTATATTTACGGTTCCATAAGAGGAAGTACCCCTTTACAGGGAGTGCATTTACGCAAAATTAACTTCTCTCCTACATAACAGAGTTTTATGAAACTTTGTACAGGAGTTACAGGTAGCATATATTTTATGTACAAATTTGATTACATCTGTATGCTGTCTGTAGGCCTAATTGTTGTACAGAGTTTCATATTATATAGGAAAGAAGTTATTAATTTTGTCTAAATGCACGGCTATAAAGGGGAAGTTTCTATTATGAAACATAATCAAACTTTCTAGACAAAAAAATAAAATATTCTACCTGTAACTTCTACCGTATATAAAGTTTCATAAAAATCTGTTAGATAGAAGTTATTAATTTTGTTTAAATGCACCTGCTATAAAGGGGTAATTTTTCTTGTGCAAACGTAATCAGAGTTTGTACACAAAACGTGTGTCACCTGTAAGGCATGTACAAAGTTTCATAACAATACGTTGGAATGCAGAGAAGTTATTAATTTTGTCCAGCTAGTGATTTGCTTTGTGATTCACTGTATGTTTGTTAAGGTTAGATAAAAATGTGTCAAATGTATTTTCAACCTGATGTTCGATGCCATGTGACTAATTTTGCAGGTCTAAAACACTCACAAGTGATTAAAAACTTTCTTATTCCATGATTCTTTTCTGCTGTTAAGCCAAATATGAAATAGTTACCGTATGCCCCACTGTTGAAAAAAAAAATAATTACTGATAAATGCGCAAGAACGCGCAAACTTTAAAACAAGTTTCAACACTCCAAATGATGCTGTATTAAATGGTAAAAGAATTGTTGTAACCGGACGTGACCGGATATACTAAAACTCACATTATATTTGGAGAATTTAAAAAAAATATATACATATTTTTTCATTTGTAATGTTTAAACCCTTCTGTAAGAAGAATAATACTTTACAAACTTGCAATTGAAGTAATATTAGTAAGAACGTACCTATTTGACCAGATTCCATGTCTCACAAGACAATAAATCACTAACAATAGGCTCTTTTTCACTCACATAGTAAGCCCCTCTGTCTACGACTGAACAGGAGCGAGAAGTGTTAGGAAGAACTCATTGTTCAAACCCTTCTAAATATAGCTTGCCGCTGATAAAACAGTAAAAGCTATTTCTCACAACATACTCCAAATGTTAAAGAACTTGAATTCATATTCACCTATGCATAACTAAACAAGTCGAAATTTGATTTTTGTCCACCTAGATTAGGAAAAGTGTACACTGTGCTACGCTTAGAAATTCATCTGTAATAGCCTATTTTATGAAACCTTTTTAGACACAGCTTTGCCGTAGCATTTATGTTAAGATTGTGGATTTCATTTTCTCTTCGAATATGAATGTTTTTATACTACCCATTTCATTTGCAGCGTTGTGTTTACTCCTAATGATGCTATCTGATTTTTCGGCGCTGGAAATCGGAATAAACTGTTAATTTACAGATCGCATCACGGGCACCAATAAGCCCTTATCTTTAAGACTTTATGATTCGATTTTTCTTCTCACAGCTAATAATAATATTATTATTCATTAGCCATACACTTGCGCTTCACTGCACTCGTTACAAATAACTATAATTGACTTTAATGTATTATACAGGATGATTCACGAGGATTTAGCGTCCCTTACGGAGCTTATTTCCGAAGACATTCTGAGAAAAAAATGTTCATATAAACATCTGTCCTAATGTCAATATTTTCTGAATTACACTAATTTGAAGTTGTTAGTAAAATACCTTTTTCCTCAAGTTTTAAGGATAAAAAAGTATTACAAATAAAGAATGGAACTATTCAAAAGTGTCACTTCTTTAATCGGCTAATGTTCTGAAGCTAAAAATGTGCTGTTAATTGCTTTGTACAGATTATCTTTTTTCAATTTTAACTAAAAATTACATCACTCTTACGCACTTGTCACAAACATTGTTACAAATCATACGACTTTGGAGAGAAATAAAAAATAGGTTGCAGCCGCCAAATTACTCTTCAAGGAACGATCACTCATATAAATTGAGGGAAAGAAGGCAGAGGACGGACACTGGAAAGTTTTCTTTTCTCACTCGTACTATCAGGGACTGGAATGCTTTACCTGCAGACTTACTAAAGGCTTTACCAATAACCAAAAATGTATTTAAAAATAGGCTTAAGGACCTTACTAATAGACGGTAATTATACACAGTGTTTAAAGGGTGTAAATGATATGTTGTTATTGAAGTGTTGTATCAGTGAAGAATTATGTTGTGTCAGTGAAGTGTGTTGTATCAGTGAAGAAGTATGTCGTGTCAGTGAAGTGTGCTGTGTAAGTGAAACGTGTTCCTGTCAGTGAAGCTTTATAGTTTATAGTGGCAGTGCATAGTATTTGAACAGTGAAATGTTTTTGAAGTGTTAGTGAAATCAGGATAGAATCAGTGTAATGTGTCGTAGTTCCATTGCAGTGAGTGAGTTTACAGCGAAATGAGTGTAATTTGAAAGGTACTTGTGCAGATATGAACATATCATACTCGTGGGTTTTAGTTCGATCTTAGTTTTAAGATACAAATTAGATTTATTTCAAATGTTATTTTAAGTGATCGTTTCATTTAATTTAGTATATTCCCTGTTGTTGTTGTTATTATTATTATTATTATTATTATTATTATTATTATTATTATTATTATTATTATTATTAATTATTGTTAGTATTAATTATGAAGATGAAGATATGTCAAACAAAATATCTAAATTTATAAAAATCACTGGCGTCATTAACGCCGTCTTGAAATCCTCCCATGTTCAGAAACATACAAGGCTAAAGGTATATAAAACACTAGCTCGACCGGTCCTCACTTACGGTAGCGAGGCATGGACAATCAGAAAAGCTGATGAGCAAAGGCTGACGACAGCGGAAATGAGGTTCATGAGACGAACAGCGGGATGCTCTTTGCTGGAACACCATAAAAATGTGGACATATTGCAGGAACTCAAAATGGATCCTATAGTTAATTTTGTTCAACAATATCGACTTCAGTGGAAAAAACATGTCGAAAGGATGGATCGCACTAGATGGCCTAAACAGATTCTTACTTATGTACCAAGAGGAAAGAGGAAATTGGGAAGACCACGCAAGCGCTGGCATGAGACCGTAACAGATCCTGTAGGGTCTAATACGTGAGGGATATGATGATGATTAATTATTAGTATTATTAATTGTATTTTTAATTAATAAGTTTATTATTGTCATTATTGAGTGTAATTAGTTACCACTGCCACCGGGTATATACCCACTGCAGTGTGAATAAATACATACATACAACTTGATTCTTTACAGTTTAATTATGCATCCTAATGTACAGTCTTAAAGAATTTACAAGAGTGGCGTGATTTGTAAGAATTGTTGTGATGAATGTGTAAGAAAATGTAGTTGTGTAGTTAAAAATACAAAAAAAAAAATCTGTACGAAGCAACTATAGAATTAACAACATATTTCTAGCTTCCGAATATTAGCTAATTAAAGAAATAATACTCCTGAATACTTCATTCTTTGTCTCCAATATTCTTTTACCCTTAAAACTCAAGAATAATAGTATCTTACAAAAAACTTGAATTTAGTGTAATTCTGAAAATACTGAGGTTAGGACAAATGTTTATATGACATTTTTTGCTCAGAATGTCTTCGGAAATAAGCTCCGTAAGGGACAGTAAATCCTCATGAATCACCCATACATATTTGTTATACTTAGTGAATAATTTACTCGTAGCTTATTACTATATTTCGTCCCATAATGTCTGACAGAAGAAGTAAACATTATCGGCAGAGCAGAAGTAAAGTACAATTGCTATTCAACCAGTGGCAGAGGTCTTATTCCACGTTTGTCTTCCATTTAGGCGGGGGTAGAACGCTTCAAGTCGAGCGAGGAATGGGCTCTCTGTCATTGGTTAAAGAAAAATTATACTTCTCCCCTCCTCTGCCGGTAATGTTTACATTTCCTGTCAAACATGGAACGAAGTAGGCCTATAGTAGTATATCGCGGCACACCGGTTGAAAATGGCTGATCTACAGTATAGTTATGTCCAAAGATCGGAACTTGGGGACTTGTGTCTTTGCACGTGGCTAGGCGATCAGACTTCAATGTCAACAAACTCCCTCTTCCAGCACGGAGGTACTGTTGGATCTGCTATAAAAGTGGTTTCTGGCTAGAACAACATATTGATAGTGAATTATGGTAGGTTGAAACACGTAATTATATAGCATGTATATAATAGAAATAAACGTGAGACATATAGGCCCATCAAATTTACGGTTCTTCTCTGTACATTTTATTACAGTGTATCACTACGTACATTCGACGATTTTCGAACCCATAACTTCTTCGCTGATTTGAAACGAGAAGAACTTATTTCCACGTCACATGAATTGACGGAAGCAAACTTAAAATAGGCCTACTGAATGTTTTCACTGTCACTTTTTTCTGTCCGATTATCAGCAGTTGCTAGCTGATCTCGTATCTGAGGAAGATTAGTATATCCTAAATTTTTCTAAAAATAGTTTTCAATTTGTGTGTCACTTTCAGGGTAGGTTCCTCTGCTACTTGGTCCATGACTATGGACACATTTTCCACCAATTTAAGGGACTGCAATGTCTTTCAATGAATGCCCGTTTCCAGCATCTAATTTGTGTGTGGCACAACTTACAAAATATAAACTCTTCATTCGAAGAAAATAATGTTATCTCCTCCGAATTCCTCCACGAAATTCTGTACCGGTACCTAAAATTAAAAAAAAAAAAAAAAAAAATGTATTTTCAAACTTCTATAATACCCATTCGAATAATACGTATTTTCTAATTCCTCAAACAAGCCGTTTACTTGTAATTCTCTGAATGTCTTGGCTTTGACATGACACAGTTTCTTCGTCAGTCTTCCTGTCATTCGATGTGACCACTTATTAGTACATACGACTGTCCCTGAGCACTTGCAGCGTGAGCTTTGTGAGCGTTGTACCTCCAACCTTACTCATACACAAGTACCCAAGTTCCGAACTTTGGTTATGTCATTCAGACGCTATATAACCATAACAGTTGAAAAAGCGTCGTAAAATAACCAATTAACCAGAAGAATATTATAGGACTAACCCATACCGAGGTGGAAATCTAGAATAATTTCATGGATTAAAAGCCCTTCGTCGAAGCGCGTTGAAAACGCAAGAGGTGCCGCTACTCTCTTCATGAAAGAAGTGTTTAAGAAGCTTGGAATGCCTCCGTGTACATCTGTTATCCAGAGTGTAGCTCAGCTACTTTGAAAGGATCAATTGAAGAGTACAGTGGAAAACAATCAAAGTCACAATACTCTTAAGGGTGATGTCATCTTCTAATTCAATATATTACCAAAGTCTAGTAAGCTTATATACAGTCACGAAGCTTGAGTTGTTGAGGGTACTATGAACAATAGACTGTGCCGGTACTATTTCGCATTGTCTGTGATGAGGCGATAGTAGCGATCCTAGTGGATAGCAACTATCTATGGATCCATATTCCCTACGTATTAAGCTTCGTGACTGTATATACTAGACTGATATTACTGCAAAATTTATTGATGTTCCCAATGAAAAAATAGGAAAGGATGACTGTATCCGTGGTGGCAATTCTCCTTTACCAGCTTTATATACAAAAAAAAAAAAAAAAAAAAAAAAAACACAAAAGTTTGTAGTAATGTCACAGTGTAGTATATATAGTCACGAAGCTTGAGTTGTTAAGGTTGCTAGGAACAATAGACTGTGCAGGTACTATTTCGCATTGTCTGTAATGAGGCGATAGTAACGATCCTAGTGGCTAGCAACTATCTATGGATGCATATTTATTACATATTGAGCTTCGTGACTGTATATACTAGACTGTGGTTATATACTGAATTAGATGATATCACCCTTATGAGAATTGTGACTTTGATTGTTTTCTCCTTACTCTTCAATTGCTCTACTAAAGCATCACCTATATTCGAACTGAAACTAAGTTCATTAGCTCTTTTACTTTTCGTAATTCTTATCTCGCTCAAAAGCTTGGTATATTTATACTAATCTAAACATGCATTTGCAGCTCTGTATTTGTAGGAGTTTCATTTTTCAAAACAAAATCAAGGTTCAGTCAACTTGTAATCCTATTTATTTTTTTAAAGTACCGTCATTTCCCATAACTATAGTCCGAGAACACAAATACGGTCTATTCAAATTTTGAACTCCATAACGCAGTACCTCGTTTTTATTTTTGCTGTACTGTAGTTTGAAGTGAAGTCACTGCACCTATCTACTTCTACAAAGTACTTTGTATTTGCAGCTCTGCATTTGTAGGAGTTTCATTTTTCAAAACAAAATAAAGTTTCAGTCAACTTGTATTCCTATTTAATTTCTTAAAGTACCGTCATTTCCCATAACCATGGTCCTAGAACACAACTACGGTCTCTTCAAATTTTGTACTCCATAACGCAATATCTTGTTTATATTTTTGCTGTACTGTAGTTTGAAGTGAAGTCACTGTACCTATCTACGAACGGTCTATGTTACTTCTACAAAGTACTTTGTATTTGCAGCTCTGTATTTGTAGGAGTTTCATTTTTCAAAACAAAATCAAGTTTCAGTCAACTTGTATTCCTATTTAATTTCTTAAAGTCATTTCCCATAACTATAGTCCTAGAACACAACTACGGTCTATTCAAATTTTGTACTCCATAACGCCGTACCTCGTTTTTATTTTTGCTGTACTGTAGTTTGAAATCAAGTCACTGCACCTACTGTCATCCTCTGACGAGTTTAGGGCTGAGTAGAATGCGGTTCCGACTAGTCTAGCGCGGTACTGGAGTGGGAGGGAACAGTGACATCGCCAGTCTGGAAGGAAGTACAATCATACTGAAAACATTCGCCCAATTTACGAGATCAGTAAGCCTATTAGTTTTCTAACGTATTTTTGGCGAGATAGAGATACAACCATTCGTACTTACGTGTTCAGAGAAGGAGCGTATTGTAGAACATTTTATTTATTTATTTATTTATTTATTTATTTATTTATTTATTTATTTATTTATTTATTTATTTATTTATTTTGTCTATTATTTATTTATTCTGGTGAAGTGAAGGCCATCACACCATCAGAAATACAAATACAATAAAATAAATAAACATAAAAATCATAATAAAACTACAGAAAAGAATAATCATACTATAAAAGTTAGTGATTAGCAGAATTGAATTAAATTTGTAAAGTAATCAATTTAAAAATAATAATAATAATAATAATAATAATAATAATAATAATAATATTACACTGCCCCCCCCATTGAGGGTAGCCCTTACGGACACAGTATATCCTCAAAAAATATTATTATACATATGTAAACCTAGATATTAAGTTTTAAAAAAGGGAAACAAAGAAAACGGAGTGAAAAATTACAATTGCTATTAATGTGGCACAATGTGATTAATTAGGATTTGGCAGGATTTTTTTAACACAATTATCACAATGTCATCCCTCAGAGATGTTGGCAGAGAAAACTGCCGTCGAAATTCTTCGAAAAAAAAGCTGGTATAATCCCTCGCTCACCTATGAGCAATACTTCAACGTGAATTAAGGCATATTTCAGCTTGAAATAGTTGACTGTAGGCTCATAGATCGACTTCTTCTCAAGGTGGACCTCGTCTGACTGATGACATTCTATTTCAAAACGTATCGTGGGATCCACAATGATGCCCTGTTTAGTGTCAGCATTGTACGCTGAAATATCTACTTGTCTCGTTGACCCATTTTCCACAGCATGTTTCCTTAAAAATGACTTGTAACGGTGAAATATTTAATATGAGTAATTCATATAATATTAACATAGCTAACATCAGGGAGATGTTTGAGCAAAAATTTCAACAATATATTTAATATATTTATAACAAAATCACATAGGACTAGGTAAACAATATGTATATGAAATATTCACATACTACTACAAACTGAAGACTGCATATTTTTGGAGGACGATTAATACTTCCCACTCCGCTCGGCTCGGCTTAGCTTTAGCAACAAAAGAATCTACCTACAACCCCCCCTCACCGATGGCAAGAATACCTCAGATCCCAGCACTAAACTCGTCGGAGGAAGACAGATATACGAACGGTCTATGTTATTTCTACAAAGTTCTTTGAATGGTTGTATCGTGGACCATAGTTGTGTCCCAGGACCATAGTTATGGGAAATGACGGTACTCGTTGTCCTTTGTGCAGCTTGCAAATAGTGAAAAGATTTCTAAAATAAATAATGGTGTAAGAAATTGGGTTGTGAAATTTAAGAAAGGACGATGGATAGTTTTGCTACTGTTAAAACTAATCTGTTTTCTCTGTTTCCCATTTCAAACATGTTAAAATTTGTGTTCCCCTCAGTGTCTAAAAAATTGAACAAGTCGGAAGTATTGATCTGGCATTATTCTTGATCGACTTCAACTTTTCTGTGTGTCACCTGAAGCTGTTACCTTAATCCCTGGATGAGGGAGTAACTCTGATGTTACGGTGACACAGAGAGGAGCAGTGTGTTTTATGAGTCTCATGACAGCACGCACGTTAATTCATCTCAATGAAATTCCCTTCACATTCAGCAGGGTTGGCCTGGATTATACACTATTTCAATGTTCCCACTATGAATGCGTTGCGCTGCCCACCTGGTACACGCCCGGGTTTGTCAAAGGTCCCGATGGTCGGCAGTCGTTTGCGTTCAATACAAACTGAGTGAGTCATTATTATGCAAGTTCCTTTGGTCCCTTGCAGATTCTATTTCCATTTTATTTTAAAAGCTTCGCATTATTTCGAAATACCATCAATGGAGTCCACCAGACGGACTGACACAGCCAAATAAAACGAATGTCGGGATTTCAATTCATTTACATTTTAGATTATAATATTTCCCATGGAGACAAAACTCGACGAAACCTCAAATTATGAAAGTACATTCTGTATTAGAGCTGTTCTTGTTGCTGCAGAACCTGATGATGACGCGCTTATATACAGTACTATGCTTTATAAATAGATGAAGACATAGTAAGTACTGTAAATTACATATGAGAATTTAGAATTGTCACAGTTCGATTGTGTTTGAATTGTTACATTTGCTTCTGCTTTGGTTTGCGTGTTCTTTGAGTGATTTTGTTTATATTTTATTCGTATCAAAATTCTGTGACTATTCCTGTTTGTCTTCTTTGGCTATAATTCTGTTTGCTATCAGTGGCTAATCCTGTCTGCTATCAGTGCTTAAACCTGTTTGCTATCAGTGGTTGTTTCTATTTTCTTTTTGTGGCTATTCCTACTTGGCTGTCTTGCTATTTCTGCTTGCTTTCTATGTCTATCCCTTCTTGCCTTCTGTGGTTATTCCTGTTTGTTTTCTTTGGGTAATCCTGTTTGCTATCAGCGCCTGTTTCTATTTGCTTTTTGTGGCTATTCCTGCTTGATTTTCTTGCTATTTCTGCTTGCTTTCTATATCTATTCCTGCTTGCTTTCTGTGGCTATTCCTGTTTGTTTTCTTTGGGTAATCCTGTTTGCTATCAGTGGTTGTTTCTATTTGCTTTCTGCGGCTATTCCTGCTTGATTCTGTTGCCACTTCTGCTTGCTTTCTGTAGCTATTCCTGTTCTTTTCCTTTTGGTTAATTCTGTTTGCTATCAGTGGCTAATCCTCTTTTCTATCGCACGTATGGGCGAATCCAGAAATGCATATAGGGTGTTAGTTGGAAAGCCGGAAGGAAAAAAGGCCTTTGGAGAGACCGAGACGTAAATAGGAGGATAATATTAAAATGGATTTGAAGGAGATGGAATATGATGATAGAGACTGGATTAATCTTGCACAGGATAGGGACCGGTGGCGGGCTTATGTTTGGGCGGCAATGAACCTTCGGGCTTTTTTAAAAGCCACAAGTAAGTAAAATGTAATATCATTTTTTTTTAATTTTACAGGTTTACAAAAAAATCATATCTATTTTTCTATTAGATATTTTATCATCAAAACGAATGAGTGCACTTATTAGGAATGCATAAACAATAATAGTACATTATGCAACGAGCCTATAATGAAGGTAATTAAGAAGTGAGTATGGATATTTATGAAGCGAGCGCAAACGAGTTTCATAATTTTCATACGAGCTTCTTAATTACCATTATAGGCGAGTTTCATACGACTTTTTATGCTCGACCATATTTCTAACTTGATATTAATTTTGTTTGTATCTGACCTTGAGCAATGTCCCGTATGTTGTGAGATGTGCGCAGACGCGAAAGTATTGACTTTTCCGAGGAACAGATGTCCACATTGACCTTGCTAAGCCATAAGAACCTTACAGAGATAACATTGAAATTAAATTAGACATTGAAAAACGAGATGACAAATTCAATTTATTTGAATATTATTTACAACTAACGCTAATTACTATACTTCTGCGACAGTATTGGATTTCCAGCCTCCGTGACTTTTCGCTAATTCTCTTTCGATTTGCATATCCGAGAATAATCGATACTTGCGGTTTTATAACGGTAGAAAGCTGACCTGTCATTGGCTGAACAGTTGTAACCTGAGTCGTCATTGGCTGAAAGACCTGACCTTTAATGAGTAGGTGTACTTTAATGACATATATTAAAGGTCTGCTACCAGGTGTACAATTACTACATTTCGGCATGGTCGAGCATAAACATTCTATAAAATATCGCATTTATATACATGGTATGTTCTGAGATAACGAGTCATTAATATAGCTGTTTTAATATTAGTGAGATATGACTTGACAACTCCTCTTAAAATTCTACAAAACACCAAACTTAAAGATAAGACATCACTTATGGGACGCCTTAATATTTGAAAGGTTTAGTTCCAAGTCTGCTATATTCATACGATGCTTCCAACATACACAATTCCGTCCCTTATTAATTATGAGAGCACTGATTGGCGACCATTTTATCGATGTGTGCGCACGTTGCGGGTCAGTGAGTGACATGAGTGTGCTTGTTGCAGTGCAGGTCGCCGATAACCCCGTCCCTGTGTATATACCCATAAGCAGAACGTGTCATAATTAGAGCCAGAAGCCACAATGTCAAATTGTTAATGCCTCAAACTCGGTGGGAAATTGCACACACAGAGCCTTGATTACTCGACGAGCGATTCATGCGTCAACTTAGGCCCCGCGTACCTTCCACAGTGAATGCAGGTTTTGTGACAGTTGACGAGCCAACTGTTCGAAGTACCGCATTAAAACCATAAAATTTATTGTTCGTATCACTCGTAAATCTTTACATTCATACATGTCATATCTGGTTTTATGAGAAAGAACAGCTGTATCGGAAATGATTTGTCACTAAAGTAGCAAGAGAATTATGAATATTGAATGCAAACCGTGACAGGGAGAAACGAAAAGAAAAAAAAATACGTAATTAAAATAAATATTAGTTTAAATTTCTCAGTAGAATACCATTGAAATATACCAGAAAAAAATATGTACTACAATTAACACAATAAAGAATGAGACAGGACCACTTCTGTGGTGTAGAGGTCAGCATGCTGGTCTCTTACGCAGAGGGCCCGGGTTCGATTCCTGGTCGGGTTGAATTTCCTGGTTGAGATTTTTCAGGGGTTTCCCTCAACCGTAAGGCAAATGCCAGGAAATTCGGGCCACAACATCCCTGAATATCACCGGCCTCATTCATCACCGAAATCATATTCATAACAAATCAGTCATACATATACAGTCGCCATCTAGTTCACTACAATTGAACCAGTCTCAACAATAGTACACAGGCCTTCGGATTTCAACCAAAAGATTAACTGGCGATATGACCAAAGATGTTAAAGCGAGTATAAATAACAGCGAAGGGGGGGGGGAAGAATGAGACGATTTGGGTGGAGATGGATTGCAGGAACGATAATTACTTTGATTGCTTACTCATTATGTCGACTATATACTAATTCCCGTTGTGTCGGTTGTGTAGTAATTGTCATTGTGTCGATTCTGTAATGACTGTCATCGTGTTGTCTGTATATTAATTTCATTGTGTCGGTTGTGCAGTGATTGTGATTGTGTAATTTTGTTTGTGTAGTGATTGTTATTGTTTCGTTTGGTTTCTGTATTGATTGTGATTGTATAGTTTGGTTGGTTTGTGTAGTGACTGTTATTTTTTCGTTTGGTTTATGTATTGATTGTTATTGTTTCGTTTGGTTTGTGTAGTGATTGTTATTGTTTCGTTTGGTTTATGTAGTGATTGTTATTGTTTAGTTTGGTTTATATAGTGATATTGTTTCGTTTGGTTTATCCAGTGATTGTTATTGTTTCGTTTGGTTTATGCAATGACTGTTATTGTTTCGTTTGATTTATGTAGTGATTGTTGTTGTTTAGTTTGGTTTAAGTAGTGGTTTATTATTTCGTTTGGTTTATGTAGTGATTGTTATTGTTTCGTTTGGTTTATGTAGTGATTGTTATTGTTTAGTTTGGTTTAAGTAGTGGTTTATTATTTCGTTTGGTTTATGTAGTGATTGTTATTGTTTCGTTTGATTTATGTAGTGATTGTTGTTGTTTAGTTTGGTTTAAGTAGTGGTTTATTATTTCGTTTGGTTTATGTAGTGATTGTTATTGTTTCGTTTGGTTTATGTAGTGATTGTTATTGTTTAGTTTGGTTTAAGTACTGGTTTATTATTTCGTTTGGTTTATGTAGTGATTGTTATTGTTTAGTTTGGTTTATGTAGTGATTGTTATTGTTTAGTTTGGTTTATGTAGTGATTGTTATTGTTTCGTTTGGTTTATGTAGTGACTGTTACTGTTTCGTTTGGTTTATGTAGTGATTGTTATTGTTTAGTTTGGTTTATGTAGTAATATTGTTTCGTTTGGTTTATGTAGTGATTGTTATTGTTTAGTTTGGTTTATGTAGTGATATTGTTTCGTTTGGTTTATGTAGTGATTGTTATTGTTTAGTTTGGTTTATGTAGTGATATTGTTTCGTTTGGTTTATCCAGTGATTGTTATTGTTTCGTTTGGTTTATGTAATGACTGTTATTGTTTCTTTTGATTTATGTAGTGATTGTTATTGTTTAGTTTGGTTTAAGTAGTGATTTATTATTTCGTTTGGTTTATGTAGTGATTGTTATTGTTTAGTTTGGTTTATGTAGTGATTGTTATTGTTTAGTTTGGTTTATGTAGTGATATTGTTTCGTTTGGTTTATCCAGTGATTGTTATTGTTTCGTTTGGTTTATGTAATGACTGTTATTGTTTCGTTTGATTTATGTAGTGATTGTTGTTGTTTAGTTTGGTTTAAGTAGTGGTTTATTATTTCGTTTGGTTTATGTAGTGATTGTTATTGTTTCGTTTGGTTTATGTAGTGATTGTTATTGTTTAGTTTGGTTTAAGTAGTGGTTTATTATTTCGTTTGGTTTATGTAGTGATTGTAATTGTTTAGTTTGGTTTATGTAGTGATTGTTATTGTTTAGTTTGGTTTATGTAGTGATTGTTATTGTTTCGTTTGGTTTATGTAGTGACTGTTACTGTTTCGTTTGGTTTATGTAGTGATTGTTATTGTTTAGTTTGGTTTATGTAGTGATATTGTTTCGTTTGGTTTATGTAGTGATTGTTATTGTTTAGTTTGGTTTATGTAGTGATATTGTTTCGTTTGGTTTATGTAGTGATTGTTATTGTTTCGTTTGGTTCATGTAGTGATTGTAATTGTTTCGTTTGGTTTATGTAGTGATTGTTATTGTTTCGTTTGGTTCATGTAGTGATTGTAATTGTTTCGTTTGGTTTATGTAGTGATTGTTATTGTTTAGTTTGGTTTATGTAGTGATATTGTTTCGTTTGGTTTATGTAGTGATTGTTATTGTTTCGTTTGGTTCATGTAGTGATTGTAATTGTTTCGTTTGGTTTATGTAGTGATTGTTATTGTTTCGTTTGGTTTATGTAGTGATTGTTATTGTTTCGTTTGGTTTATGTAGTGATTGTTATTGTTTCTTTTGGTTTATGTAGTGATATTGTTTCGTTTGGTTTATATAGTGATTGTTATTGTTTCGTTTGGTTTATGTAGTGATTGTTATTGTTTCGTTTGGTTTATGTAGTGATTGTTATTGTTTCGTTTGGTTTATGTAGTGATTGTAATTGTTTCGTTTGTATTGTATTTCTGAAGCGGAGTCAAGAACCGATACGGTAGCGGAGAGGAGGTCGAAAAACTAAAAGTCTTGCCCAAAAGTGGGTCGCGCCTTTAGAAAGTTAGGGAACCACTGAAATAGATGAACATAGTCTTTTGACTTACCGATACTGGCTTTAACAAAAGCACATCAATCTATTACATATACTTCAGACTAACGTCATGAAATCCCACCATTCATTTTCACAGACACTGTACTTCCTTTTTTGCTTTATATGAGAAAATAGTGACAATCCATTTGTTTTTACGACTGTGAAACATCTACACTCAGTAAGATATACTGTTTTTCACCTTTAGGGAATATATTATTCTATTTTTCATGGTGAATCTGTATTGATTTCACTGGCATACTGCTAAGGAAACGAGAGGAAATTTTAAAAATCAAGGCGAAAGAACTCTAAGAAATGTTACGAACTGAAACGGAAGATAAGGTAAAATGAAGGTTGCTGTAAATTTAAGCGATAGAGACTCCTTATACCACCTTTCTCTGCTGTGGCTGAGTGTTCAGATCTTCAGCATGGTATATAAACGGTCCGGGTTCGACTCCCTTTCAAGCGTGGAATTTTTCATCGAAAAATCCAAAGTGACGCTTGTAGCGGACTATATATGTTTTTTTGAAAGATGGGACATGACAATTAAGCGGCCGAGCTTGGAACTACAGTGCCATGTTGCCAATATGGACTACCACGCTGCCAGCTGATGGAAGGTAGCAGTTGTGGTTAAGATGGCTGACGTTAAAACATTCATTAACAATTGATGTGAAGGTAAGAAAACAATACAAAAATCGACAGAGACTCAAAGCAGAAACGTACCAATGCTAACATTGTGTGCACAATAAATGTCGCCAAGAGAGTTATTAAGCACTCGCCACGTGCGAACTGTAAGTTTGGCAACTCAACCGTTGTTACCATAGCAACAGGCCCACCACGCTATATGACATTCAGTTGTTTTTCCGATCGCAACGCTCCAGTCATGTCCCATCTTTCAAAAAAACAAGTATAGGTCGCAGTTGGTGTTATTCTCGGGGTTCAGAGCTAAAGTGGATCAAGTCCATGAGACATGATTTTGAGATAATAGGACTTAAAGTTAACTTGCTCTAGTGGATTATCTAATTTCACTAGCAATAATTTTATTGCTCCATTCTCAAATTCTAGATTTATAAAATATAAACAATTGTGATGTTAATTGATGCAACGCATTGGTGACTTAATCCACCATGGCTCAGAAGATGTGAACAAATAATCTGAGCCAAAAGTGACTGGTGTCACCTACCGGCGAACGCTTGGAATTAAGACTTGATCCATTACTGCTTGGAAAAGATCCAACTTCAGATAATCAGAAAATGAATTAAACGCAGTTTATGAAAATTTGTGACTTTATCCGCTTTAACTCTGAACGCCTCATTATACATCATTTCAACGACATTTTTTTTTTTTCGTCATCATTCGATAGCATTCCCCGAACGCTGGCTGACGACACACGGAGGAGGCTGGCCTAGGGATGAGTAGGGTTGCCTGCTCGAAACCAAAGTAGGCCTATGCAACATAAGAGATAAAAGAAAGCTTAAGTTAGCTTATTTTATTTAAATAATTAATTTATATATTATATAATACCTTATATTACTAAAAAATCAAATTACCAACAAGTAAGCAAAAAATGCATTATAAAATAAAAAATTCAAACCAATAAAGAAAAAATTTTCTTAAAACAACAAAAATAAAATGCTCTTAGTGTAGTCAGTCGATATGGGTTTCGAAATGAGCCTAACGTCTGAGTTAGGACATTAGATATTAGAAGGTTGCAGTGATGAGTCGTAGTGCTCCCCGCTTACTTACTTATGGTTTTTAAGGAAGACGGAGGTTCATTGGCGCCCTCATGTAAGCCGGCTATCGATCCCTATCCTGAACAAGATTAATCCAGTCTCTACCATCATATCCCACCTCATTAAAATCCATTTTAATATTATCCTCCCATCTACGTCTCGGCCTTCTCAAAGGTCTTTTCCCTCCGGCCTCCCAACTAACACTCTATAATGCATTTCTCGATTCGTCCATACGTGCTACATGCCCTGCCCTTCTCGAACGTCTAGATTTAATGTTCCTAATTACATTGCACCATGGGGAAGTAAGATTCTCAGGAAAATATCTGCAGTGCTTGGGAAAAGTGGCATAAGTCAGTTCGACAAACATTTTTTTATTAATTTATTGACAACTTACGGAACATCTGCTCGCTTGGAAAAAGAGACATAAGTATTTCTCCCATTACAATAATTAATACAGAAGAAAATCAAATCGACATAAACCAGTCTGAAGACAGTTTTTTTCCTTCTCCTGTAAAATTAACATTTTTTACTTGTGCCACTTTTCCCGAGCACTATAGACATATGGACCGATCTTTCAAAATGGTACTTGGCGTATGTGAAACAACTCCGAAATTTAGTCTATGTACAAAGATTTAGATATCTTCTCTGATACTAAACTCAGAAGATTAGAATGGCTGGGCCATGTTACTAGGAAGAATGAAGATAGAATACCTAAACCAGAGATGGGCATCGTGCCTCACTTGAGAATTTGTGCCTCACTGACCTTCACAGAGCTTATCGCTCTGAGTGACATCATCTTCACAGTCTCCGTTCCTCCCTCACGCAGCTCCTAGGCGTGGTCAGGTTCTATATCAGTTTCATAAGCAATATCAGTGGTGGCATAATGACATTATCAAAGCAGTGTGTACGCGTTACAAAACGATTATTTCATGAGAAATGGGAGGAAGAGTATTTTTGCTGTTTAGAAGGGGAGAACATACGATGTACGAGTATGTTATGCTCGAAAATCCTATTAGGCATTAATAAATTTAATATACAACAACATTACTCCTTATGTCATAAAGAACATGCTGAATTAGAAGGTAAGACAAATTAAATGTTATTTTACGTACTATTCCGAAGAAAATTTATGATCTTAACATTTGCATAGTATACTAAATACGACATTATACCTTAAACATGCTGCATTAAAAGGTAGCCTACGAGGAATTAAATGTTGTTCGTATTATTTCCAAAAGAAATTTATAAAAAAAAAATATCAAATGTGTGTAGAAAACGAAATATGATTTTCTGAAATTATTTTAGGTCGAGAACGTGCAAATCTATTAAGTAATCTTGATAAACGCCAGAATATTCAAGAAAATAAACGTAGACAACGTGATAGAATATTATTGGCTAGTTACGCAATTTCTCGCCTGTGATTTAAACCAATTCAATGATGGAGAAATAGTAAAGAGTTTTATGATTAAAGCTGCCGAATTAATTTGCCAAATTGAATAAAAGTTTTCGAGTCTCTCACGTTAATAATTCGCCACTGACCGCCTTGGCGATTACGATAAGGTGACGCAGATCACAGCAGTTTATATTTCCCATCCTACTCTGCAGTCTCCTCTCCTAGTAAAGAAACTATTTCAAATCGAGTGCCTCACGTAACCGAAAATTGTGCCCATGTATGACCTAAACTATCTATAAGATGCCAAAATAATAGGTCCAAAAAATAAAGTTGGAAAACCTAAGTTACGTTGCTTGATGATGTCCAGAATGACATAATGGAACTCAAGATCAAAAGGTGGAGAATTAAAGCACGTGATCGAACAGAATGGAAGGCGGTCATAAAGGAGGCCAAGGTTACACTCAAAGGACCATAGTGCCAAAGAAGAAGAAGAAGAAGAAGAATTACATTGCCTTCCCCGAAATTCCTTTCCATTCCATACTACCTTTTTTATATAAACATCTCCATTTCAATAGAGAGGGATATCGAACATATGTTCGTGAAATATTAAGTTCGTACAGTCGTATAGAATTACGGGAGAAGTTATCTGAAATGTTCTTTTCTGTCTTCGGCAGCTTGTTATATCGACATTTAACATCTTTATTGCGTATTTCTGACTATGTTTACATCTCCTACCAAACAAGTTAGTTTATGATATATTTATGAATTATCTGTCTGGTCTGCTAAGCCATTTGGGATTTTTCGTGCTCTTGTGTAATCCAAAATTTCATCAAAGTTTCATTTCTCGTTATACCCACAGAAGAATAAATTATTCTTCATTGTAGGCACCGTACGGTCTGCATACCCATATCGCCTACATAACCTCGTCAAGCAGCTGACATTCACGTTACATTACGTTGTGATACGCTGTGTGCATGACATTTGGCAAAGGACAATAACATCTGACCCAGAGCGCGGCGTCTCCTAGGAAATCAACGGAATCACACAGCCTGCACTAGTAAGTCATTCAACTTAAGGTAACCCGCTTAAATTGATGTAATTTATACAAGACAGAAGCTCATTTCCTGCAAATGTCTTAAAATTAAAATGAGCCCAAAAAAAAAGATATGAAATATGCAGCGGGGGTCTTAACTGATGCGTTCGGAGACGGGAATTAATTTTCTCCGCAAATATTTTCATATGGAAGAAGAAAAAATAAGGCTTCAAGCAAAGCATGCTAGTATTATTAGGTTTTTTTTTTACTTTGGTGTTTTGTAAGATTTTAATTATTTTATTTAGTTGCGCAATGCAATTTATAAGACGCTGTGGTTATTATTCCATATTGTGAGAATGTGATACTGTCGTCAGTTATTAATACAAAGAATATAAAATGGAGGTGATAAAGTTTCAGATTATATTCCTTCTAAACGATGGTTCCAGCTCTTTGATTAATGGAGAAGGAGACAAAATATTTACAACTTCCTAGAAAACTTAACGTATGGAATATTGAGAATACACGCATAGTTTTGGAAGAAAATACACACAAATAGTACTCGTAGATTGTCAGAAGAACTTGATGCTTCAAAAGATTCGATACACTGACGCATTAAGACGCTTAGAAAATCATACGGATCTGTCCATCATGAATTGACACCTGAACAGGCTCAACGCAGAGTGAAAATCTGTAGTCAGATTACCGCTAATCCCATGGATGATAGATTTGTCAGAGAATTATTACATGTGATGAAGAATGGGTATATTACCGCAATCCTTACATCTCAAAACAGTGGCTCGATTCCCGTTGGCCTACCAAATATTCGTCGTTGAGCGAAATCGGTTTGGTCTCGAAGTAATGTTACGTGTCTGATTATTGTACTTTGGAAATTTAATATGTGCAATAATGATATAATAATAATAATAATAATAATAATAATAATAATAATAATAATAATAATAATAAAACTACAGATTCGGCTAAATTAGAAAATATAGGCTACAAAGGAAATTTATATCTTTACAGTATAATATTCATTCTGCCCATTAACACCGGGTATAGTTATGAGAGAAAATGCGAATATTTTAATTGTCAGAACCTACAGACGCAATGAGTTCGATTATCTGTTTTTTTTTGTAAGGTCCTCAAAGCTGATATATCCTGTGACTCCTTCTTAAACAATATTACATTACGTATTTCGTCGAAAAATATGAGAGCCCACAAACCTTTCTATAATATAAATTCAAAACCTCTTTCACCAGTCTCCAGATGCATTGAAAATGCCAACATGCATGGCTGCGAATTCGACCCTTTCAATGTATGGACAAAGTTTGCTCTTGGCAATGACATATCACCTATGTTTTCTTTCAGAAATTATACTGAATTTTCATTATATCATCTGTATTATTCTCAAAGTAGACCTATAATATATCATAGATTACAGAAAAAATTCTTCGTTCAAGATTGTTTATTTTTATTTTTATTTTATTCTTATTGTTATTTTTATTTATATGCATTCGGTGATTAACATTACAATTCAATTTACTTACTTTAATTTTTATTATTATTATTATTACTACTATTATTATTATTATTATTATTATTAATTATATTCACAATTTAATTTTGTTTATTCTGTATTATTATTGTATCACTTCTGCTGGACTATCATTGGTCCATGCTGTTGACTAGCACATTAATATTATAATAAAGAAATAAATAAATTAAATTAAATATTATTATTACGATGCTGGAGCTCACAGTGTCAGATCAAGAGTTGCAAAGATTTGGTTGGGAAGCACTACCACAAGCCCCTTACAGCCCAAACTTATCTCCATGAGATTTCCATATTTTTGGAGATTTGAAGAAAATCTTGAAAGCAACTACATGTTCAGCAGACGAAGCGATGCAAAATACTGTTAAACATTGATTCACGTCCAAGCAAGCTACAGGAATTTTATGAAGTCGGTATCCGTCACTTGATATATCAGTGGATCAAATGTGTTACCGTTCAGTTTCTTTTCATTCTATTAGCAATGACGGAGTTTCATTTCAACGGCTTAATATAAATTAAATAAAATCGCAGATTGTGTCGTGACAAACCTCCAGTCTAAACTTAAAGAATCAATAATATTATGTTTTTCTTTCGAAACGATGTTGATATATTCATGTTTTGTTGCTCATGTAGCTAAAGATAGCATTACATAGGAAATGCATTACCATTTGATGAGATTACAAAACTCGGGATGTTTTGCGACATGCGACTTGTAATAGATGTTCATGTAAACCAACCTCTCCTCTTCCCGGATAACATAGCCTACATTAATGTTTGAACTGTGATTAGCCTACTTTGGTTTCAAATTGAATTGTAGCAAACTGCCGAATTATGTCACTGCGACACAGCAGAATGCAATTCGTCGCAACTCCTGGATACAATAAGCAATGTTACATTTCGAGATGTTAATCCAGCACACTGCAAATACACTACCCTATATTTTGAGTACTTTAGCCCATCATTAGTAATAATAAAAATATAGTCAATAATAATAATAATAATAATAATAATAATAATAATAATAATAATAATAATAATAGTTTTATAAGTCCGCATTTAACAGATTCGAGTTTCTTCATCTCGTTGAATTTACTATATTGAAATCATGTTGTATTAAATAAAATTATAATGTAAACATTGTACAATAGGGTTACTGTAATTTTGAGATTTAATAATGATGATGATGATGATAATAATAATAATAATAATAATAATAATAATAATAATAATAATAGTTTTATAAGTCCGCATTTCACAGATTCGAGTTTCTTCATCTCGTTGAATTTACTATATTGAAATCATGTTGTATTAAATAAAATCATAATGTAAACATTATACAATAGGGTTACTGTAATTTTGAGATTTAATAATGATGATGATGATGATGATGATAATAATAATAATAATAATAATAATAATAATAATAATAATAATAATAATAATAGTTTTATAAGTCCGCATTTAACAGATTCGAGTTTCTTCATCTCGTTGAATTTACTATATTGAAATCATGTTGTATTAAATAAAATCATAATGTAAACATTGTACAATAGGGTTACTGTAATTTTGAGATTTAATAATGATGATGATGATGATGATGATAATAATAATAATAATAATAATAATAATAATAATAATAGTTTTATAAGTCCGCATTTAACAGATTCGAGTTTCTTCATCTCGTTGAGTTTACTATATTGAAATCATGTTGTATTAAATAAAATCATAATGTAAACATTGTACAATAGGGTTTCTGTAATTTTGAGATTTAATAATGATGATGATGATGATGATGATAATAATAATAATAATAATAATAATAATAATAATAATAATAATAGTTTTATAAGTCCGCATTTAACAGATTCGAGTTTCTTCATCTCGTTGAATTTACTATATTGAAATCATGTTGTATTAAATAAAATCATAATGTAAACATTGTACAATAGGGTTACTGTAATTTTGAGATTTAATAATGATCATGATGATGATAATAATAATAATAATAATAATAATAATAATAATAATAATAATAATTTCATGTTTACATAACTAATTATTGATATATAAATGAAGGACATGTAGAATGAATGAAATAAGAATAATTCATTCAGTAGATAAAATTCGAATTCAAAATGCTATAGTCCAATTGAAAGAAATAAAATATTAATTATCATATCATCTTACAAAAAAAATGTATTTTAATAAACTCACCAAAATAAAATAACTTGTATAACGCAATAAAATTGAAATTTGATTTTTGACAAGCTCAGAACGTATCATATAGTTTTAAAGTTTACAGAAGTAAGTTTTATAAACCTTGAAATTATATAGAAATGTTGAAATATTTGTACATTTCCAAAATATTTGTGCGTTTTGTAAGTTTTATGCATTCTCGTGTGCATTTCCTAAGTTAATGGCGCGCGTCCAGGTTTTCTGCGCAAGTTTCCTATAAATTGTGAGGTAATTTGTAGCTTAAAGCAAGATAAATCCGAGTATTCAGCATAGAATTACCTGTCATTTACCTTACAGTTAAGGAAAAAACCTTTCCCGCTAGGTTAATATTCACTAATAACAAAAATATCCTCTGATTGAGGTTCTGGCTGATATGTACATCTATTATTATGAGGCAATACATATCACTTAACAACATGTATTTTATCAGAAGAACAATATTGTTTGTATATATCTGAAGTCTAATTAGTGTAATATGTTAATAGTCAACGATGAAAATGGAGGGGAAAAAGAATTGGCACCATATCCCATTACCTCCTGGCTTAGTTGCCTTATGATGTCACTTAAGAGGTTCAGACCTCTCTTCGGACAGTTGACTAGACAACAACGATGATAGGATTTGCTCTTAACGTGTACTTCACCGGCTATCAGCTAACGCGGCGATCGACCTTGACTAGGCGGGGAAAACAGTTCGACTAGTTTCGGTTGTATCCGATCAACCTAACCGGCGGACACCTGGAATTTCTTAGTAATTGCCGTCTCTTTATGCGTTATTTTTTTTTTCAAGGAATGTTCGATTATAGACATGGTGTTTAGTATTTTTATGAAAAAAATATCTTGAAAGAGGAAACGAAAATAATTACAGGCGGTTTCGAATGATTCATTAGTTTTTGTTACTTTATGAAATGAAAAGTCATTATTTTCAGAGACATACAGTACTTTCGTACGCACTACTTTTGATTAATGGAAAACGATGAGAGATTTCGATTTTCCACACTTAATTTATGAGCACATTGGATTGCAGCAGGCAATGATTGTTTTATGTCAAGTCCAGTAGAATGGAAACCCTAGCGAAGAAGAATGTGTTCCATGGAGGCGTATTCTGGTTTCTAGCTGTCAAATGTCTAGCGATCTCTATTTCCCCGACACACACGCACGAGTGGCTCCTGATCCGCAGGTTGAATGTTCACTTGATGGAACAGGTGGAAGTGCCATCTTACTTCCACCAATCAGTCTCCCTTACACGAGAGATATATCCTGCACTGTGTGCGAACGTGACCAATACAATTTATAGGAAGTTAAAATTCAAACAGATTTTTTTTCCAACCCTCGCAACCTATCTGGTATCTTTCCTGATCCCAGACTTCGTAAAGAACTGAGCGATAAATAATAATAATAATAATAATAATAATAATAATAATAGTAATAATAATAATTATTATTATTACCTTTAGGGAGGCCGAGACGTAGATGGGAGGATAATATTAAAATGGATTTGAGGGAGGTGGGGTGTGATGATAGAGACTGGATTAATCTTGCACAGGATAGGAACCGATGGCGGGCTTATGTGAGGGCGGCAATGAACTTCGGCTTCCTTAAAAGCCATTTGTAAGTAAGTATTATTATTATTATTATTATTATTATTATTATTATTATTATTATTATTATTATTTTACATCTTTATTAGATAACTTTTAACACTGTATCACTTCGGAATATGTATGATGAGAACTTTCTTGTGTTAAATATTAAGGTACCTTGTTAACATGTTGCGACCTATTTTCGGTCATCTTCGGAACTGGTCGTTGTTGGTCTTGGCGCCTCTTGTTTTCTGTGTGGGTGCGTTCGTAGTGTAGAGTCAAAGAGTGTATGTGTTTTGAAATTGAATTGTGTGTTGAGAATATCGTTGGGATGTGTTTTCGTGTGTCTGTATATTTCATATTGTTCTAGTGTGTTTAGTTTCTGGCTTTTTGGTAGGATGTGCAGTATTTCCATGTCTGTGTTGATGTTTCTGTAGGTGTGGTTGGCATTTGTGACGTGTTCTGCATATGTGGAGGTGTTTTGTAATTTTGTTATGGCTGTGATGTGTTCTTTGTAACGTGTTTGAAATGCTCTGCCTGTGTGTCCTATGTAGAAGTTGTTGCAGGTGTTACATTTTAGTTTTTATACGCCTGTGTGATTGTATTTGTTTGTTTGTGTTGTTTGTGTGTTGAGATGTTTTTGTAGAGTGTTATTTGTTCTGTATGCGATGTTGTAGTTTAATTTCTTGAATGAGGTTGCAATTTTATGTGTGTTTTTGTTTTCGTATGTTAGTGTGATGTATTTTTTGTGTTCTTGTGTTTGTGTTGTATTCTTCTGTTTTTTGTGGTTTTATTATTATTATTATTATTGTTATTATTATTATTATTATTATTATTATTAACATGTTTTACACAAAATTTGGAATTACATAATTCATAAATAGCTCACTCCCGAAAAAAGCCAAAAATTGTGCTCGGGAATGTTCTTCGAAAGTTAAAAGTAAAATTATATTATATTAAACATATAAAGTTAATGTACAAATATAAAAGAGCGTACATTACAAAATAAAATAAGATTAATTAATGTAAAAATGCAGGAAATATTCTTAAGAGTTCATTTTTCTGTTAAATAAAAGTTAGCAAAAGTAATTTGTACACTTCCTTTTGAAACACACAATGATTCGTAGTCAAACCAGATTCGGTATTGCACTTAGCTTCAATTAGTGGGAGATAAATAGCATATTTTCTTTATAGGATAAGTATGAAAATTTTACTAGTACATAGTTTAATATTTTTGGTAATATGCTAGTAGGCCTATATATTTTTGTAATTCTTCTTAATATTTAAAACTTTGAAATCTTTTTACAGAGTGTCCCAAATTGATGTATACACTCTTTGAAATACTATTTTACAGCAAAGGAATGGGATAGAAATACGAATTTTGCGGTTTATAATTCAGAAGACTGTGGAAAGCATGGAAACATGTTCATCTGTTTATAAACAACTATGGCGGTGCAATTGTCGTTCGATGAATGTAAGTGGATACTGAAATGTTATTGGAAAGTGGAGAATGTTGAGGTTCAACGACGTTGGAGGATTGAATTTTGAACATAACCACCAACAAGGTTAACTTTCACAAGAATCCGAGACAAGTTTGAAATCGACGGATCGGTGCAAGATGTGTTGAAAGGACTGTGCGAAAGAAAGAGAAGTTCCACCGATAACGAGAATGTTGATGCAGTCATGCAGGCATTTGCACAGTCCCCAAAGAAGTCAATGAGGCAATGTCCTCGTGAGATTGGTATCAGCAAATCCAGTGTTCATCGAATTTCGCGAGCTCAAAAATGGAAGCCTTACATTCCGAGACTTGTCCACGCACTAAATGAGGACGATCCAGAGATGGATAGGACGAAGAGGAAGTGCTGCGGAGTTCCCGCCTCGATCTCCGGATTTAACCTCTCCAGACTTCTACCTATGGGGAGCTCTAAAGGACACAGTGTACGCCACAAAACCACAAACACTGGAGGAACTGAGAGTTCAGATTGAACATGCGTGTAATGATATTCCATTAGCAACAATCCAGTTGGTATGTCGCTCTGTTGTACGTCGTTGTTGGGAGTGTACTGTGGAGGAAGGGGGCCATTTTGAACATGTACGGGCTTAAGGGATACAAAACCGCAAATATCATATTTCTGTCTCATCTCGTTGCTGAGAAATAGTGTTTCAAAATGTGTATACATCAATTAGGGGCACTCTGTATATGGGTTTTGTTGCTTAATCTATGGGTTTTCGTAAACTAATTTTAATTATTCTTCTATGAAGTTGATTCATGAGGAACTGAACAGATTTTTGTTATACGTCCCAAACCTATTATTGCATGCTGAATAAATAAACCTTGTTACATTACTTGTCAGAAATCTGTCTTCAGACAGTTAACTAAACAACAACAATGACCCATTATCTCAGGAACTACTCAACATATCGTACTGAAATTTTTGTGGGATAAAGATCCAAGGTTTCTAAGCGAACTGACGCAGATTTGTCGTGATATACAATTTGTGAAAAAGGACTTTTTATGCAAATTTCTATTTTCTCGATAATTATAAATGCTAGAAAGGTGAAATTTTAAATACCTATTGACAACAATACAGTAATGAATTTAACAGACATTAAGCGATATATGTCTATTAGTTTGATCAGAAAAAATACCATATTTAAAAATAACAAAATACAATCAACAGTATTAAAAAAAATAAATCTTTTCTTAAAACTTGGATTTCTTGATAAATCTAACCCAGTTTTCTTATTAAATCTCTATCTTTATCCTGCGAAAATTTCAGTGGGGGAGACTGTTATACCTTTAAACACTTTTCACATTTTATTTATTTATTTTTTTTAATTTTGGGAAATGAAATTTTTAAAATGAAAAAAATGCTTAAAATAATTATTGGAGATTCCTTTACAACTTCCTGTATGTATTTTGCTATTCTACACATCGATTAAGGACGGAAAAAATAAAGTGAAGGGATATGTAATATGTTCAAAGGTACAACAGGTTTATGTTCCTTGAAACATACTCTCTTGTAAGTTGGAACACATGGAATACAGGTGAAAATATAGCTGTAAGAACTGACAATCATATTTAAAATGTATTTGAAATCATAAACCAGAGCAGGTTTCTCTGATTGAGATTTTATTTCCTGGAGGAGCAATAACTGCTTCAACAGCTTTCTTCAAGGCATCCGGATCAATTGGGGACCTCTTAACTCCAGACTTACTTCGTGACATGATCTTAAAATAAAAGAAAGACAAAAACCGATAGTATCTTGTACCTTGGAACATGTTCCATGGTACAAGATGTTTTGTGTTCAAAAGTACAAGAGGATGCACGTTTAAACAAATATGGCTCCCAAAACTAGAGATTCGAATAAATTATGGAAATTAAAATATGCTATTGTTATTAGACTCACCAGATGATAGGGAACACACTGTACTTGATGGATAGTAATAAATACAATCTGGTTTTGTGTTAGAAGACATATATCAATCAACGAAATGTTTACTTTTGGGACTAAAAAAAATTATTTTGTTCACAAAACTCATACTTTGCAATAAATCAAACTGAAACCACCACCAGAGCTACTTAGCGGCTTTCTCTACAATCTACTTCAATTTGAGTCCTCTAGGTAGCAGCAAAAAATAAAAAAACAAAAAATGTTTAAAGGTACACTATGCTAAAGGTACAACAGTCTCCCCTACTATATTCTCAGTACTTTCTAAGATAATGGATAATTAAATAAGAAAATTAAACATTGACGGTAAAGGGAGCGTTGTCAGACAGAGACTAAACGGAGCGGAACGCTCCACTATGGCTGGTTGCGTGCTCCAGTGTTTCCATACTTATAAGCAAGTTCACGCTCCGACTGCTCTCTCTAGCTCCACAACCGGTTTTGGAGCTTACAACTCTGACACTACTGGTATAGGGCAGTCAGTCTTCCTTCAAAATACGACTCCCTCGCCAGGGCTTGAACCTGCGAAATACAGATTCAACGTCTCTACTGGTAACCACTAGCCCACCCACGAAGACTTGTTTTGGTGGAACTTGTAGTGATATATCGAGTCCACAGGTCATTTGAATGAGCAATCCGATTACAATATTGTGCACTTTCCGGGAAAAGATGATTTACTTGTGCGAGCCAAATGCCACGCTGGTGCCCGCCGCAGGGGACGGCACGAGTGCGGGTCATCTCAGCGTTCGGCTAATGTATCGACGTCCCGCTGTGGAATTCGATTCGTATGAAACATGGTCGTTGTGAGCAGGAAACACCAGTTCGAGGCTTGATGTAATGGTGTCCTGCAGGGAGCCCTTCGTAATGTGGGACAGGGGAGCTCGTGACTACTTTATCCTCTTGGCTTGCTACAAGTTGCGGATTTGAGTGTTTCATTTTTTTGGGGAAGTTTTCGGTTTTGTTCTTTGAACGTTAGTGATAGTTTGTCATTTTTATCATTATTATAATCGTTATCAACCACCATCACCCTGATTGTCATTACCACAGGTAGGACGTTCGTACCAGAGGAGTAGAGTTCAGTTGAGTACAGCGAGGAGTATAGATGCCACCCGAGCTTCAGCCTCTCCCGTTCTGTACAGATGATACACAGTATGTTCACATAAACAACGCATAGTGACATTCTGTGAAGCCATGTGGAGTCTTAAATAGTTTGAAGAATACTGTTAATTTATTTCAATACTAGCCGTACCCGTGCGCTCCGCTGCACCCGTTAGAAATAAATATAAAATAATTGCATAATTAAAATAGGACATTTGATCCAGGGAACATTCGTGTTTGATTGAAGGATAAATCGTTTAATATGTTACTTAATTTAAATTGTATTTAAATAATTAAAATGTGGTCATTTTGGTCCAGAGACCACTCATTTGGTGCAATGACAATTCCTTTAACATGTTTCTTAATTTCTATTACATGCATCCATACTTTAATGAAGACTGACATATCATTTAGATTTAATGTGTATACTTTATTTTACTTGCTATATGTTTCCATTGAATTGTGATAATAACTTAATTTTAACCCTTGTTTTCTACGTATTCAGTAAATGGCGCTTGGGCCACTATGGTTCTGAACCCTTCAAATAACTTAAATAAATTAAATTATACTAATATTATATTATATTATATTATATTATATTATATTACATAAAAAATGTGTTGATAACGGATGTACACCGATAAGTAAGTTTTTAATTTGTTATGGGGGCTCTTGAATCTCAGGAGGAACAAATTTTATTTTAAAACAGCGCAACATAATCTGCTTGGCTCATTACCCAATTTTTTTGCATTGCATTTAATGCATATGTATTTTATGTATTTTAACACGATTCAATTGAGCATAGTTAAAATTTGGATTATAAAATAATGGAATGCTAAGCTAACATATTATTACTGCATACTAAATCAATACACTCTTGTGGTTAGTTAATTCTCTGAGATAAACATTATTTTAAGAAATACAGGAAACGAATACACAGAATAGCCTATCAAGTTGTTTGTGCATAAGAAGCTATTTTAATCTTACCTGTCCTCAATTCACTTCGAAGTTACTGTAATAATATTATAGCATTATGTCCATATAGAGAAACTACACTTTCCAATGGTGAAATAATAATTAATTACACAAATCGGTTAATTTAGCTTCCGATATTACTTCATAGAAACACAGAAACATTCTCTGTAAGCTACCGTATGTTTCATAGCTTTCGATTGTTGTTGACCAAGGCCCCTTTTAGACGAAGTCATTTGCTCTTAATTTCATTATACCGCCTTAGATGGCAGTTATTTTAAATTTAAAACTCATTTAACTCATTAAATATCAGTCCTATAAAAATGTTTCAAAGAATAAAACTTATCGGAAATGATTTGTAAAGAAATTTTTGTTATGTAACATGTTTTACAAAAATCAATAATAAGCGAGATATTTCGATTTATTTAATTCAGGCCCCCTTATAACCCCCCTTTTAAATAATGTATTTTGAATGCCACATAGCCTAAAATCTAAGCTACAACGAACTTAATTTATATTCCAATTTTCATCGAAATCGGTTCAGCCATTATCGCGTGAAAAGGTAACAAACATACAGACAGACAGACAGACATACGAACAAAAATTTCAAAAAAGCCATTTTCGGTTTCAGGGTGGTTAATTATATATGTTAGGACCAATTATTTTTGGAAAATCGAAAATTACCAGAAAAATTTCGGCTACAGATTTATTATTAGTATAGATTTCAGGTTCTGAACAAAGTGAGTTATTATGTTATTGTATAATTTACAGTATATGTGAATATGTGAATATTAGGCATAATTCCAAAAGAAGTAAACTCATCTGTTATTAAATAATTATGCAAACAGGAGTGTGTAACACGTTTATTTTTTCCCCGATTATTCTTCGTTAAATGTTGACGTCTAGTGCTGCTATGCATTCGGTTGCATTATAATCCAAGTTCAACATCGAAATTACGATAAGAACTTCCTAGCTGCCATTACAATAGAAACAAAAAATTTTCTTAAAAACAATTAGCCTATGGGTTTAATATTATGTGCCACATACGAGATACACTATTAGATTACTAAGTAGTTGTTCACTTGATAATAGTAAGATATACGTCTTGCGACGTAGAACGAATATTTTTAGAGTACTAATATTGTTTTTTTTTCTGAACCTGAAAGGAGTATTTCTTTTGATGAAATAAAAATTTTCATTATTATTTGTTATAATGAGGCGAGCATCATAATTGTATATTTTGCATGTTATTTTTATATGTATGGGTAAATTAATTTAGATTGGGAGTTACGAACTTTATAATCACATAAGCTTATTTTTGCTTTTTATACTGTTTTCTTGTTCTAAGACTGTGGACGATTGGAGCACATGTTTGGTTATCACCCGGCTGTATATGTTAGTCGTTCTGCTTCAATGACATTGAGAGAAGCTCTATTACTTTTCATTCGATAGATATAGTCAAAGTTCACACAACTTAACAGTTTCAGTACCAACTTCCTAGTTCTAGTCATTACATATAATGATTATATAGCCTACGCCTAAACACTAGTATACAGATACTATCTAATGAGCAATATCGATTTTGGAGTAAAATTAAGGTTGGAGTGTGTTGTCTCAGGAAATTAAATTAATCTTCAAAGTAAAGGCCATTACATTCTAGAGTTTTGAACCCCCATTCAACGATGTTTGTTATCCCGCAACGATATTATTTTCTGGTTTTTGATGCGACGTAGACTTTTTCAGGCATGTATCTGAGAACTTACAAGTAAATATTCTGAAGGAGGGCAGATAAAAAAGTTTTTACACCATTTTAATAATGTAAAAACAACCGATTGTACAAATTTTGGACAGTCGAGCACAATTAAGTAAGTTTGCCTGGGGACGTTTACAGAAAGAAAACACAATTTCGTGGAAAGATTTTTTTTTTGGAACTCATTCAACATATCTGAGATATTTTTCAACATATTCCCCACCGGAATTGAGACTTTTGTCATACCATGGGATTAACTTTTGTGTCTCTATGTCGCAGAAATCTGCAGCCTGGGATCGAAACCAGTGTGTGACAGCTGTCTGCACCTCTCTCTTGATCCCACGGTATGACAAATATCTCAATTCCGGTGGAGAATATGTTGAAAAATAGCTCAACAGTTGCTGTATCTGTTCCAATAAATCCTTCCATGAAATTGTGTTTTCTTTCTGCAAACGGTCCCAGGAAAAATATTTTTTGGACGGCCCTCGTAATTGCGCTCGAGTGGCCAAAATTTATATAAACACTTGTTTGGACATTTGGTGAAAGAAAGAAAATTATCTGCCCCCCCCCCCCCGATGAGAATGTTTGCTTGTTAGTGAAACAGGCAAGAATGTTCCTCCAGAAGGAGGAGGTATGATTTTCAGCACATTATTTTGTAACTGTAAGTTATTTTCCCATAGATGACATTTCATTTACACTTGGTTATGTTAATATTTTCCTATTTATTTAGCCAAAACAATAGACTTATTTAAAAAGTGGGATATCTTACTGAAACACATTGTATTCTTGTGTTATCTAAAGCATCCTCTCTGTTTCAGATCCAGAATTAAAATATATATATGACATTTCCCTGTATTATATTATGTACCATGTATTGTAAAACGAGTTTATTTCTATCCTAAGTATATTTTTTCTTTCTTATCTTGGTTACTATATCAACATGACCTGTACTAATTATACTACTAATAATAAGTTAATATTAATCCACCAATCTCAACATCGTCTCTTTTTTCACTCAGTTATTACTGGTAATTAGTATTACTAACTTTATTATTATCATCTTTATGTGACCTTTTTTCTTAAGTGTTTTGTTTACAAAGTATGTATATTTATGTAACGGAACTGTCCCCGAACACGAGCTTTGGTCTTTCGGGGTACTTTAATGTAACGTTTTTATGTATATGTTATTATTAAATAAATCTAAATCTAAAAATCTAAATCTAAAATGTTATCCTGGACTTTCCTAATGGCATACTCTAGAGCAAAGTTAAAAAGTAAAGATGATTGTATACCCACTTGCTTTGGAAAATCATCCGACAGAAACTGGCCTATACGGACTCTGCTGTACGTTTCACTGAGACTTATTTTATTTATTTATTTTATTTTATTTTATTGAGTCCTGTCGCTCTCCGACAGCCAATCACGTTACAGGTCGGCTACATTTATACGTGTGCGTCTTGTGATTCGCTGGTGAAGACGTTATGCATTTCCTAAGGCTCGATAAATACTTAATAGAATCGCCCGCCATTTTGGCTCTTTCGTTGGCGTTCGCAGAAAGCACACGAATACGTTATTTGCCGCTCATTATTTGCTGAATTACAGTGCGTTTGATTCATTATCATAGGAGCTACGACATGATAATGTTTAACGGTGTGGCAAATAGATTCCTCGTCTGGTAGCTCGGCAACAAAAGAACAAAAATGGCGAACGATACTACCTACCTAGACTTTATAGAGCCTTCACTTCCTAAGACGTAAGCAAAGAGGAGGAGTCACGCCAGGAATAACAGCGTCGCGACTATAATAGCCTTCATTTTGTAAATTAATAAATAAGACATTTTCGAGACTTAAACGGGATGTGAACCTAGACTGCGGCATTGGCGTAGTGTGCAAAACTGCCCGCTTCAGTATATCAGCAAAAATAAATAGTGAGTAATCCACAGAAGCAATTTAATAATGACGGGTGGAAGCAGTATAATAATAGAATGACAGTGTAAAACTGGAATTCTTCCGCAAGAGCTGTTTCACAGGCGCTTATGTCGGGATTGGAACTCTGGTGCCCTGAGTGAGGGGTTGTCATGTGGCTGAACCTGGTGATTAGACCCCGCTGCCACGTGAATGAGATTCCTAACAGCATAATTATAGCCCCACGTGTATGAATGGTGAGCGTGTGGGAGAATGCCCAACTGGTCCTGTGCTTCCATTCAGCAATAAAGCACGCTCAAACTTCCTACATACGCTTCCTACTTATAATCGGGAAATTAGGTAATAATTTAGATGCAGGTAAAATTAACATGGCGTATCAATCATCGACTTTAAACTAAATAGCAATATACCAGCGTTTCTCAAACTTTTTTGAAGTGGGGACCACATTTTAAATTCCGAACAGTTCCGCGGACCACCTTACTCTTGTTCCCTTCGAAAGCAAATTAATAATTTGTGCGAGATCGTGCGTATTTGCTTGTTTTCCGCACAGAACCAATACGCGGTAATTGTGAAATACCACATTCAGTATTCCCAACGTAACACACATAACAAATTTCTCTCTTCTTACCGCTTAAGCGCGACATTCATTTTACTGCTTTAGGCTTTTAACATATTATTTTTAGAGACGTTTAACATAGTAATAATTATAAATTGGAAACTTACCACTGCAATTTCACCTAAATTGCAATGTTAATTATTGTTTTTAAATATTTGCAAAAATTAAGTAAAGTCTACTATTCCACGAAACTTATTGCATTCCTGATACAAGTAACATTAAGGAAGCCGTGAAAAAATCAACAATATTCCAGATGCCGATGTTATTACTGCAATACGTTATATAAATAATATTGTTAAAATATTAAAATGAAAAATAAATCATTACATAACCTTACCGTTTGTTTTAAGTTCGCATTTATAGACTGGGAGAAAAAAAAGACAGACGTATATCACGGCCTGCTGGAGTATAGTAAACACAGAAAACATTTTATAGCAACAATGTTGAAGAAAGATATTTTGGTTTTCCGAAGTTGCCGTCATTAAACAGAAACCAACATGGAGATTTCATTGCAACTAATTAGAAATTCGTCTTTCAGGTATGTAATAAACGATCTTCGCACAAAATAATGTACGATACACGAGCGGTATGTTTGTTTTCATGTTCGAGGAAAAGATTGAAAAAGCGAAACGTAGTTGAGCTTTTTTAATTTCCGAGAACATGAAAACGTCAACATACCGCTCTTGTAACGTATATTACTATTTCGTAGCATATTTTAATATCAGTGTACTTATATTTTAAAACTGAATTAAGATCCGGTACTTTGGTCCTCTGTTATGAATTGGGGTGGTCCCTGGCTGGGTTACTGGTGCGGCGCCAGATGTGCAGGGAAAAGATGTTGAGAAACACCACGTATATAGTGCTTTAAATCCCTCTTTTGTTGCTGAGAGTAGAGTGGGAAGTCGATAGACGGGTAAGGTAATAAATTTCATAAAATATCTGTATTGGGAGAAAAAGTGAAATTCGATTGCCATGTGTCATTTCCAAACTATGAGATTTTAAGCTACAGTGTGATATGCAATTCGTTCGAATTTTATTTTTTCTTCTGTTTTTTTTGAAGGACCACAAGAGCAGACCTCGAGGACCACAGGTGGTCCGCGGACCATAGTTTGAGAAACGCTGCAATATACGTATTATATAATAGTAACGCCCTTAATTCTTTAAAAATACCTTCATATAATTATGTATACGAAATGTTTAATAGCATCAGTTGTAATTTGAGTATATAAGTATTCTTTTTTGAGTTTAGAGACCCATAGTCTGTTACCATTATAACATGTGACCTTCTAGAATGATTCTATTGCATTTTCAAGTATGTTGGCTTCTTATCATATTAACAACCCTAAGTTTAACTATTCTGAATTTTCCCCATGGATAGGGAAATTTAGGTATAATGTGTATTATTAAAGTAAAACATGCTTTGAAGTCTTTATAAAATCAAATTATCCCAACCATAGTTAGTGTATGTATCCTACAATAGAATGCACAGGTTAGGTAGACATTTGACATTTTTAAATACAGACGTGGACAAATTATTAGACAAAATTAATTATATGTGCAACAAAGCTGTATTAATCTTCAGAAATAATGAACAAAAATGTATTTTGCAAAGAAATAATGAATAGGAATTAGAGTCTGGAGGTTACTAATATTTTGTAAATATTCTCTTATTCTTTATTAACATTGATTTTGTCAGGGATGCTGGAAACCAAAGTTTGACACTTTCTTTGAATATCAGCATCATTTAGCCAGATATCAGACAGTGCTTAAATGAGTCCATGTTTTGTTGCAAGCCTCTTCTTGTTGACTTTATTCTTCAGTATAGATCACAGATTTTCAATTTCGTTCATGTCCGGTCTTCTTGCAGGCCATGGGAGAACAGACTGTTGAATATCTTCTGCAGTATATAATTAAAACACCAGTAGTACCAACACAGCCAGACAAAATATACTTAACCATTGGAAAAATATACCAGAAGATGTAAACAATGATATTTACAACAATAGAGAGACTGTGAATTATATTGATAGTTGATATGGCGAATTATTATTATTACCTATGTTTACAAGAAAAAAGTTTTAGTCTAATAATTTGTCCACGTCTGTAGACCTAACAAGTTAACAAATTTCAGCCAGTACTTAAATTCTTGATAAGGTATATTTTGAAAACTTGTGTTCGATTTTCGAAAATTGTACCGGTAGCACGAAATCCTACATTCCTCAATTCTTCCAATAGAGAATAACTTGTATAAAAAGTTATCAAAGTAGGTAATCTGACATTAATTAGTGGATCATTGAATTCTGTAAGTAGGTATTCCACTACATTTGTTACCAAACTTACTTTTTCCTTCAATAATAGTATCATCATGTGTTTTTCCAGTATACAAATAAAAATTGTAAGAAAACTCAGAGAACCCACATAAAATCCAACGCATACAAATTGTTTTAGCCCATGGTGACCATAAAATTTTACAATAATTTGATCCACAGCTAAATTTTCCTCAAATGTTCCATAGTTTTGAAAATTTCTATTCAGCATTTCCATCATTGGAAAAACCTTAAAGTCCACACCTGTGGAGTAACGGTTAGCGCGTCTGGCCGCGAAACCAGGTGGCCCGGGTTCGATTCTTGGTCGGGGCAAGTTACCTGGTTGAGGTTTTTCCGGCGTTTTCCCTCAACCGAATATGAGCAAATGTTGGGTAACTTTCGGTGCTGGACCCCGGACTCATTTCACTGGCATTATCACCTTCATCTCATTCAAACGCTAAATAACCTGAGATGTTGATAAAGCGTCGTAGAATAACCTACAAAAATATAAAAGAACCTTAAACATTTGTTTTGCCTTATTTTATGGAACTACTAAATTACTATTGCGACTAATATGAAGCATTTTCTTTATTTGCTTGGGGCGATTTTTGGACATAGCTCCTTGAAGTAACTCAAATTTAACATCCTCACAGGACGAACAACGTAAATCCTGTTGTGGATGCTGATGGTAAGCTGAAAGCATAAGTATGCCTAGAAAAACCTTCAAATCCTCAACACTCAGGGCAAAGTCTATTTCATTATACACTGAATTTGCATATGTTCTTAACGTTTTATTTTACAATATGAGTTAGAATGTTATTAGTAAACAATTTTTCGAAAGTTCCATCAACTTTAAAGTTTCTAAAATGATTTACTAAT
The DNA here is from genome assembly GCF_040183065.1 of Periplaneta americana. Classification (NCBI taxonomy): domain Eukaryota; kingdom Metazoa; phylum Arthropoda; class Insecta; order Blattodea; family Blattidae; genus Periplaneta; species Periplaneta americana. The sequence goes on from NC_091120.1 coordinate 46,797,629, forward strand.
TTGATCTTCTCCTCAAAAGTCGAAACTCCTTCTGGACCGATTGTGTATAATCTGGATACAACTTCCTCTATTTTTGAAGCAGACGTTATAAGTCAGTCAGAAGGAACATGTTGACATTAAAATGAAGTCCTATTTGTAGCAATGAACTGGCATGAACTAATGTCCTATGACCGTATTGTGCTGCTCCTTAGTAACACATTCTTAAACCGACTCGCTGTCGGCTGAGAGAGTGCACAGAATGAGTGAGTAAGAGTACGCAAGGTATGTTCAATTTTTTTCCTTGTTAGGAGGAAGGGAGGGAACATCCCACGCACTACGACCTGAAGTCTATTGTACGTCCCCCGATATGGGATGAGTTGCGTGCCCACCGATCCTCTACGCGCACTGACCTAACCACTTGACCCCCTTAACCACCGGTCCCTACAGCCAACAGAGTCCATGTACAACTCCCTCTTCGGCAACCCACCCTAGGCAACCTTAACGGTCTGAGGCGGAAGTCCTCCCCCGGGAAGGTTTGCCGCGGATTCTGTTGCAGAAGCTATCCATCATCACATGAATACAATCCACGGAGACCGGTCGAGAGAGCCAGCAGCTTCGGAGGCCCGCCTGTAGAGCGATCTAAAAACCAGAAGTAGTAACGGGATGATGAATGGAAGGATGATTTGGGAGGAAAGGAAATGGCGAAGATGAGTGGGGTTCCAATCGCCTGATAAATTTACCTGATATTCATCCATAGGAGTGAGGGGGGAAAAATCCCGAGAAAACCTCACCCAGGCAACTCGTCCCGACCGGGACTCGAACCCGGGCCCGCTGGGGTCGGAGTTAAACTCGCTAACCCCTCAGCCACAACGGTGGACTATGTTTAATTTACGAAGGATTTGGAGAACTTATATGCGACTGTTGTTCTTGAGCCCTTTTTGTTATCATTGTCTATCATTTCTCGTTTCTACAGTTGTAGTTAAATTTATTACTAAATCTCGTATTTCTTTTGTGGGTATTGTGTTCTAGAATAATGTAAAAAATTCAGTTGTAAGTGTATTAGAAGCCTGAAAATTTCTATGTCTGCGTCAAAAGTTTTCTCATATAAAACAAAATGTTTTGGCGTGAATTCAAATGTTTATTTCATGACTTCATCACTGCAAACTCTTTATGCTTACTCTTACCCGCCTATGCGGCTAAGAATGTTCATTTGCCTCCTTTAAAAAAAAAAGTCAAATTTCATTTGTATGTATGTATGTATGTATGTATGTATGTATGTATGTATGTATGTATGTATGTATGTATGTATGTATGTATGTATGTATGTATGTATGTATGTATGTATTAATGTTGTATGTATTTATGTTGTATGTATTTATGTATGTACTGTATGTATGTATGTATTTGTGTGTGTGTGTATGTATGTATGTATGTATGTATGTATGTATGTATGCATGCATGTATGTATGTATGTATATGTGTTTATTCACACTGCAAATGGGTATATACCCGGTGGCAGTGGTAACTAATTACACTCAATAATGACAGATAATACATCACATATTCATTATATGAGGTCTCGCCACGAATTTTTCTCGATTTAAAGGTGATAATGACAGCTAATAATAAACACAACTGATAAAAAATTAGTAAATAATAATAATAATAATAATAATAATAATAATAATAATAATAATTTGTTTACTATCTTATCCTAAAGTCCATCTGCTGAATTTATAATCCGTATAATACTGTCTTCATTAAACAATTTTTCATATTTCCTCTATAGTACAATAGATTCCATCCAGACGTTTGAGATGGGCAGGGCATGAGGCACGTATGGGCTAATCCAGAAATGCATATAGAGTGTTAGTTGGGAGAACGGAAGGAAAAGTCTTTTGGGAATGCCGAGACATAGATGGGTGGATAATATTAAAATGGATTTGAGGGATGTGGGATATGATGATAGAGACTGGATTAATCTTGCAAAGGATAGGGATCGATGATGGGCTTATGTGAGGGCAGCAATGAACCTTCGGGTTCCTTAAAAGCCATTTGTAAGTTTGTCGCAGAATATACTTTTTTAAAATTTCATTATGTATTTTTTTTAACATAAATTTACATTTTCTTTTTTGTTCATGTGAATTGATTAGGATGCCGATATTTTAAATCCAAGATTTGGACGGCTATCATTTCGATGATATTCTCCCTCAGAATAGATTCCACAGACAATATATAGGTGCGCACATTTACCCTCCTTTGCCTTGAATCTTAATTCTGATTAGCGAAATGTTACTAGTCAGTGATGTGTCCATTGAAGAAGGAAAGGAATTGGCCACTCTACCCCATTATCCCCTGACTTAATTACGACGAAAGATTTATTCATGAAATTGTTCGAAATGTTTAAAATACTCTCCATTATTAGTATTTGGCTTACCATTGTATTGCGTCAAGCTTTTCAATGTATATTAATACAAAAAATATAGGTTGTTATTTATCAACCTTTCCTTTATTTCAGTCTTTTACTCCGTCGACCAACGGGCTAAATACGTATGGAAATATGAATTATAATAGTGGGCGAAGTGTGACGTAAGAATGGCGGACATCGTGGGTGTTGCTTAGATTATTGTGAACACATCTCAAACGGAATCATTTATAGGATTTACAGAAATAGAGCCTTAGTTACATAAAATCCATTGCGTAACAGTACAATAGCTTCAGTTGGAATTCCTAATCGAAGTGCCTTATTAAACTGTAATGTTAACGATGATTACCATTAGCAAATATCAATAGTTTTAAATATTGAAATTAATGAGTCTATATCTTCATTTATTAATGAAAATAACCGAACAACCAATAATATAATAATTTATAGCCCACTCTAAATGCATTTTTTAATACTTAAAACATAGAATTGAAATTTAAATGGGGAAAACAGGAAAATAATTAGTTTGAAGTGTATTTAGCAGTGATGGATCGTGGTTTATGGGTGGTTACTTTTAATTTATATTTAGCCTACAAATTTTCGTTCTGAAAATGGCGTTTAAATAATCTATACTACTAATAAATCTGTACCAAAACTTTTTCTGGTATTTTTCGATTTTCCAAAAGTAATTTGTGTTTACATGTATAATTAACCACCCTGAAACCGAAAATCGCTTTTTTTTTTTTTTTTTTAATTTTTGTTTGTATATGTCTGTCTGTCTATGTGGATGTTTGTTACCTTTTCACGCGATAATGGCTGGACATATTTCAATGAAAATTGGAATATAAATTAAGTTCGTTGTAATTTAGATTTTAGGCTATATTGTATTCAAATACGTTATTTAAAAAGGAGGTTATAAGGGGGCCTGAATTAAATAAATCGAAATATCTCGCTTATTATTGCTCTTTGTGAAAAATGTTACATAACAAAAGTTTCTTCAAAAATGATTTCCGATAAGTTTTATTCTATGCAAAATTTTGATAGTACTGATATTTAAGGATATACAAGACTTTTAAGATAACAATACAATACATTTTCACCGCCGCCTCAGATTATAGCGTTGTTGTTCCTGTAGAAACTCCTATGTGCAAAATATAAAATTTTTGAGTAGGAAGAAAGAACACAATTATTCATTCCATGGCAATGGTACATAGGAGATCGTGAATTCTTACATTTTCGAAAGAAAGGAATATAATTACATATCACTATATATTATGCTGTATCACTATTTAAGTTATTTGAAGGGTTCAGAACCATATTGGGCCAAGCGCCATTTACTGAAGACGTAGAAAACAAGGGTTAAAATTAAGTTATTACCATAATTCAATGGAAACATATAGCAAGTAATATAAAGTATACACATTAAAACTAAAAGATATGTCAATCTTCATTAAACTATGGTTGCATGCAATAACAAATAAGAAACATGTTAAAGGAATTGTCAGTGCACCAAATGAGTGGTCTCTGGATCAAAATGATCGCATTTTAATTTGTTTAATACAATTTAAATTAAGTAACATATTAAATTATTTATTCTTCTAACAAACACGAATGTTCCCTGGATCAAATGTCCTATTTTAATTATGTAATTACTTTATATTTATTTCTAACGGGTGCAGTGGAGCGCACGGGTACGGCTAGTACAACATAAATTTAACTCCTACAAAAAGAAATAGATAAGGAACTACTTGATATTATTTTAAATCAAAATTTTACTGGACAGCCAGCTGTGACACATTCCATTCCTGCATACTAACGTACTTTTAATCATATTTGGAAAATACCCTAAATATCCCGAACGCAATTCTATGCAATGCCAGAGGTGATGCTTTAGAAATTAAGATTATCAGAGCTGCTCCCTTTAACACGCGCACTATACTGTAGGAACCAGCACAGCGGAAGGAAACAGTATGTGTTTTACTATACTACAACAAAGAGAAATTAATAATGATTATGGTCCGAAAATCAGCAGGGAGGCAAGAAATAGCCCAACTAATGATATTGTCGGACCATCGGATCTGTGCCCCTTCAGCACTGTCGTCGTTCTTGGAAAAGTTAACGCCTGTACTCACTCCATTCCACCCGCTTTCCTCCCACCACGCTAAACAGCAGGCCACGAACCTTGCCGAATAGGGATGTTGCCAAACTTCCGTCAAACGGTCTCATAAATAACTGGTCCTCCATGCTACAATATCATTTCTTTCAATCAAAATACATCTTGTATTTCTACATTTTTTAAACCTAAATCCCATGTCTCGAATCACTTTCCGTAGTTTTTCTCTCCAACCTTGGAAATTATTGCTTCTCTCGGAACCTTCAGTAATTTCTTCAATGTTGGAACTTCTTTCTGCACGGTATAAAATTCTTGTATCTTTCTTCTTAAAATACATCGGTTCATATCATCTACAAGAATAATTAAAGGTTAACTTGATCTGTTTTTCCCTAGTGATTCTAGCTTTTCATCTCCTGCACAGACTCCCTCTCGCCTGATTTTCTTTATAAAGAGCTCTGACCTGTCTATATAAATTACATAAAATGTTGTATTATTAGTATTAGTTAAGTAAGTAATTTTAATACGTAATCAATTGAAATAAAATGAGCCTCACCTGTGATCGCAGCTGCTCTTTTCGTTGCATGATTTATAGGAAACAGATATTGACCTGTTTGTTTCTCTTCATCGCAAAATGCTATTACGTACTTGCTTAATAATATTTCTTTCACCACTCCGTACTACAGTGTTCATGTTGAGTTGACAACACTGGACTACAAGTGCAAATAAACTGTCCCGCAAGAAGGCTCAAAATTGTGAGTAGTGAGGGGAGAGAAAGGGAGAGAGCTAGAAAAGAGAGAGATAGGAATGCAGGGAGAGAAATGAATTACCGAGGCTGAGAAGGAATTAGGGTTCAGTTCGCATATCTTATGGGGGCACAGATCCGATGGCCGACAATAATATTAAACTATTTTAGAATGTGAGTGCAAATTTACTAAAACTTCGGAGCGAATTTTTCTCTTCTAGTAATCATTGTTACCATAATATTCGGTAGGACCAAAAATTAATCTTTATGTAAATAAAGAATGCTGTTCTCAGGCTAGAAAGGTAGTAGGTTTTCTTGTTACTGGAAACGATGGGTTATTAAAAATGGAAGACAGAGGCTCCTGTGACAATTAGAACACTGTAAACTCATTTTATTATACTGCGTGTTCAGTTCAAAGTGTGTCATGGCTCGCCGTATGCCGTCATGTGGCTAGCCGATGAGCCTAGAGAATTCAATCTTCCTACACTTCCGCAGAGGCGTATTACCTAAGTGCCAGAGAAGTTGCCTAGCAAGTACGGCGTTCATTTTGAAGAGTGCGTACCGATACCCACAGTAACGGCGGTAGTGGCAGGAATGTGAACTATTTAGAAACACGTACTGAGGGGAGTTTTTTTTCTTGCTGTCGGGATATGTGGAGAGGGTTAAGACGATTACTTACGTATTTGTTGACATTAACTTGGACGGTCAACATGGACACGGAGTATTTGATTTGTGTTGTGGAATGTTGCGGTACGCAACCGATGATAACAAATACCCTGCGTACGAATTGCCCGCGAAAAACACAGTTGGAAAGAGGTTATGGTAGCACACAGACTGTACAGACCGCCATCTGTTGCTACGACGTTCATGTTATACCGTACGCGTTCTCAAGTTCAGATTGAACGCCTTGAATAATAGGCAACTTCTCTGACATAAAAGCTGAAACTCGCTTCAAATCGCTTACTCACAACAGTGACGTCATGACACACTTTGAAATGAACACCCAGTATTGTGTGTGTTGTGCAATTTCTGTACAACGCCACCGGTACTTATAGAATGAACGAACAATATGTACCTTTGAGCAATCAGCAATATTGTTGTTATTTGATAGCATTTTCCTCATTTGTAGGTTATAGGGTATTGAATTTAAAAGTTATGGATGTATGTATTACAGTAAGCGGATCTGCATTTGTTAAAATTCCTCATGACAACGCAGAGTAGGCCTACTGTAATGCTAATTGGTTTATATTGTAAGCAATCAATGTCGAAGAGAGCGGAAAGCTTTCTTTCAACTGTTTATTCGAGCAGGTATAAAGCTTCACGTGGGGGAAATGGCTTTTACAATCCATTATAGTATCGCATTCCAGCGAGATGTATCACTCGAAACTTGGCATCCTACCAGTAAGATTAGTGAAAATTTATCCCTGCATTGAAACTACATACACCTGTTTCTGTTATTGTTTTAACGAGTTTCATAACAACCGCTCAACGTTATTACTGTACAATCAGTAATTTTTATTTTCAATTAATTCAACAAAGAGCCACATATTTTACAGCAAGGAAACCGAGAGTACTGGGTGTTCATTTCAAAGTGTGTCATGACGTCACTGTTGTGAGTCAGCGATTTGAAGCGAGTTTCAGCTTTTATGTCAGAGAAGTTGCCTATTAATCAAGGCGTTCAATCTGAACTTGAGAACGTGTACGGTATAACTTGAATGTCGTAGCAACAGATGGCGGTCTGTAAAGTCTGTGTGCTACCATAACCTCTTTCGAACTGTGTTTTGCGCGGGCAAGTCGTACGCAGGGTATTTGTTATCATCGACTGCGTACGGTAACATTCCACAACACAAATCAAATTCTCCGTGCCATGTTGACCGTCGAAGTTAATGTCAACAAATACGTAAGTAATCGTCTTAACCCTCTCCCCATATCCCGACAGTAAGAAAAAAAAACTCATTTCAGTACTTGTTTTCAAACAGTTCACATTCTTGCCACTATTGGCGTTACCGTACGTATCGGTAAGTAATCTTCAGAATGAACGCCGTACTTGCTAGGCAACTTCTGTCGCATTTAGGTAATATGCCTCTGCGGAAGTGTAGGAAGATTGAATTCTCTAGGCTCATCGGATAGCCACATGACGACATACAGCGAGCCATGACACATTTTGAACTGAACACCCAGTAGAAACACTGTGTTTTCCTTGTGCTGCTATGTGGATGCCAAACATGGTCCCTTGCAGATAGACACCGGAAAAACATTGAAACATGCCAACGGAAAATGGAGAGACAAATATTAGGCGTAACAATGAGAGACAGCATCTTCAACAAGAGGCTCCAAGAAATCAGAACATCAGTAACCATGGCTCTTCGAGCTGCAGCGGCCAAATGGAAATGCGGTGGTCACGTAGCTAGGCTGATTCCCGGACTTTTTGGCACAATTAAAAAGTACTTCGGACTTCTTGTCACAGACTTTTCGTCACAGGGATATCATGTCACATCGGAATTAATGTCATAAGGAGAAGAATGTCACATGGTTGCTTCGTCATGTGAGTTTGATGTCGCAGCAGAATTTAAGTCCTATGTGCAGCATTGTTATATGGCATATATCACGTTGTTGAAATTTGTAAAGAAACTGGTAAATCTGTTGCGAATATTAGATATTTTACGAAATATTTCACTTTATCCAAATCTGTAAAGAAACTGGCAAATCTATTGCATTAGATATTTTACAGAATATTACAAAATATAATACTTTATTGAAATTTGTAAAGAAACAGGTAAATCTATTGCGAGTATTAGATATTTTACAAATTATTACAAAATATAATACTTTATTGAAATTTGTAAAGAAACAGGTAAATCTGTTGCGAGTATTAGATATTTTACAAATTATTACAAAATATGATACTTTATTGAAATTTGTGAAGAAACAGGTAAATCTATTGCGAGTATTAGATATTTTACAAATTATTACAAAATATAATACTTTATTGAAATTTGTAAAGAAACAGGTAAATCTATTGCGAGTATTAGATATTTTACAAATTATTACAAAATATAACACTTTATTGAAATTTGTAAAGAAACAGGTAAATCTGTTGCGAGTATTAGATATTTTACAAATTATTACAAAATATGATACTTCATTGAAATTTGTAAAGAAACAGGTAAATCTATTGCGAGTATTAGATATTTTACAAATTATTACAAAATATAACACTTTATTGAAATTTGTAAAGAAACAGGTAAATCTGTTGCGAGTATTAGATATTTTACAAATTATTACAAAATATAACACTTTATTGAAATTTGTAAAGAAACAGGTAAATGTGTTGCGAGTATTAGATATTTTACAAATTATTAAAAAATATAATACTTTATTGAAATTTGTAAAGAAACAGGTAAATCTGTTGCGAATATTAGATGTTTTACAAAATATTTCATTTTATTCAAATCTGTAAAGAAACTGGCTAATCTATTGCATTAGATATTTTACAAAATATAATACTTTATTGAAATCTGTAAAGGAACAGGTAAATCTATTGCGAGTGTTAGATATTTTACAAAATATTTAACTTTATTGAAATCTGTAAAGAAACTGGTAAATATATTGCGAGTATTAGATATTTTACAAAATATATTACTTTATCGAAATTTGTAAAGAAACAGGTAAATATATTGCGAGTATTATATATTTTACAAAATATTCACTTTATTGAAATGTGTAAAAAAACTGGTAAATCTATTGGGAGTACGGTATTAGATATTTTACAAAATATATATAACTTTATTGAAATTTGTAAAGAAACAGGTAAATCTATTGCGAGTATTAGATATTTTATAAAATATTATAGAATATATCACTTTATTGTAATCTGTAAATAAACTGGTAAATCTATTGCGTGTATTAGATATTTTACAAAATATTACAAAATATATCACTTTATTGATATCTGTAGAGAAACTGGTAAATCTATTGCGAGTATTATGCATTTTACAAAATATAGCAAAATATACCGCTTTATTGAAATTTGTAAAGAAAAAGGTAAATCTATTGCGAGGATTAGATATTTTATAAAATATTCCTGAGGCAGTTCAAAATGCACCTGCAAAATTATTCCAAGTGTTCGCAGGTATTGTAAGGTCCTGTTTTCACTGCGATATTCCTGATACTTTGCAACGATCTTTTTGATCCTCTTGTCGAGATCCAAATACTTTTAGTACTTTTTCTTTTTCTTATGTGATGAGTGTCCGCTTTCCAGTCTTTCAATATCGCTACGTATCTCCGCGACTTCATTTTGTAGATGTCCAAGTAGATGATAGATTGAAGGATGATTCTTGCTCACCATTTTGTTCATGCGGCTATACCATTTCAAAATTCAACTGCACGGATTTTTAATTTTGTTAACTTGAATTTTGCTTATGTTACCATAAATGCCATTTCGTTTGTTGTTCCATAGAAGTCATTTACTTTGTTGCGTACTATACTGGCAATATACAATATACTCTGGTAATCTAAATATCGTGACCTATTTATTTATTTACTTAATTGTTTATTTATTTATTTATGTATTTATTTATTTAATAAATATTTCTTTGTTTGTTTGTTTGTTGTTTGTACTGGCAGAGTTAAGGCCATAGGGCCTTCTCTTACACTCCACCTGGTGACAATATATACATGAGTAAAAATTTAACAAAAAGTTAAAGAACAGGATATTAATATATTACAAAAAATATAAGAGCATAACAAAATCGACGCTAGAAATCAAAATAATACCATAATAACATCCAGAGTTTCTTTATCCAGAGTTTCTTTTCTTTTTTATCTTCCATTTCTACTTTACTTGAAGTTGTCAAAATAGAATACTTGCAAACATTTGCACAAGACACTATCTGGGCCATATTTTTTTTAGAATATTTAGTGTGCTATTAAAGCATTAAGTTTCATAATAATACTCCATACATTTCTTTTGTTTCACGTTCCTTATTCTCTTACAATATCGAACTTCTTTGGCAACAAATACAGCTCAGACAGAAAAATTTTAATCTCGTTACAAAAGTGACACAGTATTTATGAAATCTCCATAATTTCGTAAGACATTTTTGTGTTGTTCGTGATTGCTTTTGTGAGCGTGGTTGGAATTGTAATGATATTTGGGATTTGGAGTAAATGTTTGATATTTCTTTTCGTTTCTGTCATGATACTCCATGCATTTAAACTGAACAAGATGGAGACTTGGAGTCTTCTAATTAAACTATATCGTAATCGTTTCCTCATTGTATGACGCCTAATCTCGAGACAACAATGCAATTGATAGTCGAAACGATTCACGCATCAATATGACGCCAGTGATTTGTTTGAAATTTCAGTGAATAATGTGTCATTAAAGAGAACTCATTTCGAAATTAATACCACACACGTACTAAAGAATTAGACTAAGTGAAATTAACTATTTTCGTCTTAAAATACCTCGTACTTATTAATTCCCATTTGTGTTCGGATAAGCTACAGGAGGAGAAAAGTAATCGATATGATATCGGGCAACATTGTCTGTAAGAATAGATTTCCTTCAAGAAGATTGATGGATTCAGTTACATTACAGCTCAGTTTTATTATTCTCACAGTTTGGTACGTGTAATTGTGTGTGTATATGTATGTATATATATATATATATACACACACACACACACACACAATTACACGTACCAAACTAATATATACGTGGTACAGTCATTAAGTTCTAAGACTTGACGCCTGGAGGGTAGGCTCCCACAAGAATCTGGATGTATCACAAGATGCCGCATAACACGGCGTACATTTAAACAGAACCACATGCTCCCTCAAAATAGTCGCCGTTGGCCCTTATGCACGTTTTCCAACGTTGGTATAGCTGCTGGAAGCACCGTTGAAAGATGTTGGCAGGAAGGTCCCGTATGGCTCCTCTTGTGGCAGTCATGACCTCTTCGGAAGAATGAAATCTACGCCCACGTAGGGTTGCTTTCATGCGAGGAAAGAGAAAAAAATGGCATGGTGCGAGATCAGGTGAGTACGGAGGATGTGGAAGAACTGTCACCTGTTGTCTTGCAAGTTCCTCTTGGACAAGGACAGAGCGATGTGCAGGGGCGTTGTCATGTAGCAATAGCCAATTCTTTGTACGCCATAGCTCAAGTCGCTTACAGCGAATTGAATCTCGTAAATGGCCAAGGATCTCTTTGTAGCGGGTTTTGTTCACAGTTGCACCTTCTGGGATGAATTCCATGTGAACAATTCCATTTGAATCAAAAAACAGTTCAAGCATCACCTTGCCTTTTGACCTGTCTTGTCGCGGTTTTTTCTGTCGTGGTGATAACGGCGTTTTCCAGGTGGCGGATTGTCGTTTCAGTTGCGGATCGTAAAGGAAACACCAAGTTTCGTCTCCAGTTATTTTCCGGTTGAGAAACGTCGGATCATCGTCAGCACTACTGATGAGGTCACCACAAATCGTCATGCGATCATCACGTTCGTCTTACGACAAGATTCGTGGCACACTGTGCTGGGTAACACGAAACATGTTCAGGTCATCAGACAGAATTTTGTAACAAGTACCATGGCTGACCCCTACTGTTGCTGCGATATGTCTACCGATTGGGAGCGGTTAGCCCGCACCAACGTTGCAACTTCTTGGATCTTGCGTTCAGTTCGAATTGTTTGTGGCCGATCAGTACGCACATCATCTTCCAAACTGTCTCTTCCTTGCAAAAAACGTCGGTGCCACCTAAACACAACACTACGACTCACTGCGTCCTCACCGTAAACTTGCTGCATCATTTGAAACGTTTCGGCAGTAGTTTTGCCTAATTTCTGGCAGAACCTGATGTTTTCCCGTTGCTCAAACTGTGACATCTCGGGTTCCGACGTGCGCATTCAAATCACCGTCACAACAAAGACCGTAGTTCTGCTTACAGTGCATGCACTCAACTCTCTCTTGTTGGGTCGAGAGACTAACTCACAAGGTATCATACCATGGCGCCACCTATGCGCTATAGTGCACCACAACGCCACAATGCGCTCAGTATTAGAACTTAATGACTGTACCACGTATATAGTGTGTGTGTGAATGTAAGGTACATACATGAGAAGCAAATATTAAAACCGTGCATTATGCTTCAGGGGATGGAAAATACATTTCTCTCTTTATATAATCCTGATAGAACTATATTATTTTTTTCTAATACCCTTGGTTAAAATAAGAAATGAAACTGCTATAAAGAGTGGGTGAAGAAAGAATCATTCTGAAACTGATCAGGAAGAGAAAAAGGAAATTAATGAGAGATGCACTGAAAGGAATGGTAAACGGGAGAAAAATTCGGGGCAGAAGAAGATATCAGGTGTTAGACAACATTAAGATACATGGATCATATGCGGAGACTCAATAGAATGCAAGAAATAGGAACATTTTTTTAAGAATTCTGGATTCGCAATGAAAGACCTGTCCTTGGGCAGAATGAGTCCACTTGGCGAACTAAAACGTTAGGAATAAGCTATCAGAATACTTAGTTGATTGTATTTACGTAATATCATTTATTCTGTTCTATAGATCTTACATTGGCATTTAAGCTTTAAGATGTAAACAAGTCAAAAGTTATAGTTTTTCTGTCGAGATGAGGTAAATCCGAAAATTCGCTATATATTATCTGACATTTGTTATCGGGGAAAACTTCGGAAAAAAAAAAACAATATGTAGCAAGCACATTAATTCAATTTACAAGCACAAACAATTCATCAGTTGAGCTATACAAAAATCTGAAATACATAACAAACAGATTTGAACTTTTCTGTTGATTTTCTAGTTCGTCATTTTTTTCCGGTTATTATATGCTTATTTAAGTTGTGTTAACTCTCGCTAGTGGTTTTATATTTTATTTTATCCGTCTTAGTATTTATTTTATTATTGTAAATATTTTTGTTTTATCACTATTACTATTATTATTATTATTATTATTATTATTATTATTATTATTATTAATATTATTATTATTATTAATGAATTATTTTGTATTACTATATTTGTATCATCTCCGTCACGATTATTCTATTATTATTATTATTATTATTATTATTATTATTATTGTTACTATTATTTCTATCATCAGCATTAATATTTTATCTCTGTAAACTTTATGTAGACTACTGGACTGTACCCGAGCACGAGCATATGCTCATTTAGGGTGTCTATTCATATCTATTCATTTCAAATGTAAATTGTAGATAAATTTGAATTTGAATTTGAAAAATTAATTCCGTTTACAAATTTAAGTTTGAAGAAAGCACCTTTTGGTTGAAGTTCTTGGAGCAAACACGTTTTGATTGAAATCATTTAGTAGAAAATATCTTTTTATTGGATTGCAGCATGGATAGCAATCACAAAAAAACTGACACAATTTGACAAAAAGACCAATCACAGTCAAGAAGAACAGTTCTCTGATTAGCTGAAGGGGAAAACATCTTTATCTGATTGAAAACAGGCCTAGAAGAAAACTCATTGAAACCTTACTTTGGGGGTGGGTATATTTTTCACGGAACAGTCATGATCAGAATGAAATTTTACTTAACAAATGATAAAGCCTTTGTAAACGGGACATAATGTGCCATAACTCATTTCAATTATGTAATGTGTAAATCAGGAAAAATGAGATTGTTATGATAGAGTACTGTGTAATGTTTTATTGTACGGCCTATTATTGACTTTGCCGATTGCACATATTGTGCTCAGAGACTGCAAATGAAATTCAATATTGGGAGCATTTCTTTTCTCTAACCACTGTCTCTATTACAAAACTTTGTTTACTTTGTGGTAATTACAAAACTCGCTTTTTAGTCCGTCATTTGTGCCAAATCCCATGAATAGAGAGACATTCTATACAAGTTTAAAGAAAGATCGGTCGAAGTAAAATAATTAAGCATTCGCGCAAATTAACTTCCTGTGTATTTGCTCAGTTCTTGACCTAATTAGTCTATTCTGCGTCCATTATTTTAATTATATCAAGCATTCAATCCAGTCGATGTCATCAACAGTATGAGTTTTAACAAATTAACAAGAGCTATTTTCTTTCTTTCGTATCACTTTCATTAAAAGCTAAACAAATATCTACATGAAAATAAAATATATAGTGAAATTACTAATATAGGCAACTATATAAAACATTTCAATTAATCATTACTGCTGTGTACTAGACGCAAAACAAAATATATGAACATACGTCTGTGCCACCGCCTGCTCGAACGCATCCACTTATCCGATGACTGCTTATACTGCCTGCTCATTCAATGGTCAAACATGTAACATGAATATAAAAAATTTTCGCTAGATGGGAACTCCTAATTTGCCAGTGAATCGCTTGCGGATATAGATCCTATGTTTTATATTTGTAGTATGTGTTGAAACAGGGATGCATAACTCACAGAGATAGGGGTGGAAACATGGGGAAAGCACTGGTTCTCCTTTCACATCCCACCGTGACTCGTCTACAACCATGTGGCAGAATTCTATAAAGTCTTAGCAAATCCGAATAGCTACGAACTGGACAATAAAAAGAGAATAAAAGGAAAATACAAAGTATGGAAATGATATTTTTGAGAGAAGCATCTGGTGATACACGTTTAGACGAAAACAGAAATTCAATATCCGCAAACAGCTAAATATACGAGTATATAATCTGGGAGAAACTATTGTACAACAAAAACACAGCTGGTACCAGCAAATTTTAAGAAATTTCATAAGTACTCAATGGCCATCCTACATAAAGAAGGACACAAGTTATTTTCAAAATGCAAACAGGCCTATACTTCGTTGCATAATGTCTGACAGGAGAAGTAAACATTGCCGGCAGAGGAGGAGAGAAGTACATCATTTTCCATATTTATTCTACGTTTAATTTCGTCTCGAGTATCATTTATATTACTGTTATTATTATTATTATTATTATTATTATCATTATCATTATCATCGCGTATACTACCTGGCTCCGCAGGAGAAGCGGTAAGCAGGAGTTGTGTTAGTATCGTGCAGGCAGAGTCAATGTCCCTTGCCGCATTGAATGGTGGAGGGAGGGATGCGAGAGAGGAGACGTAATATTCCTACGTGTTCAAACCAGGCTCTACACAGTACCAACTTTACTTCGCTGCCGGGTCGAATACTGCCGCTTGTTTCACTGCGGAGCCAGTTAGTATACACACTGTATAATTGCTATTCAATCAATGGCAGAGGTCTCATTCCACGCTTGTCTTAAAGTTGGGCGGGGGTAGAACGCTTCAGACTGCCCAACTTCAAGTCAAGCGTGGAATGAGACCTCTGTCAATGGTTGAATAGCAATTATACTTCTCCCCTTCTCTGCCGGCAGTGTTTACATCTTCTGTCAGACATTATGCAAC
The DNA here is from genome assembly GCF_040183065.1 of Periplaneta americana. Lineage (NCBI taxonomy): Eukaryota > Metazoa > Arthropoda > Insecta > Blattodea > Blattidae > Periplaneta > Periplaneta americana. The sequence continues at coordinate 46,813,298 of NC_091120.1, forward strand.
GAAGTATAGTAATGTTTTCCTCGTATATTTTACTTTTGTATGAATTTCCCTGATATTGTAGAATATTTTAAATACCATCGAGAGGGGTGACTTTGTGCCATGAGGGTGACTTTGTGCCATTCGTGCATTTCATAAAAAAAAGGAAGTAGTCTTTAAAACTGTCACAAGGTTTTAAAGACTGTTAAACGTAAGGAAGTAGACTTTAAAACCTTGTCACGGTCTTAAAGAATACTTCCATACGTTTTTCGCGAATGGCACAAAGTCACCCTCATGGCACAAAGTCACTCCTCGCGACGGTATTTACTGTTACCAAATGCCAAACTTGCACAGTAAGACTGTAGTTTTGAGATATACCACCTATAAAACCACCTATAAAATATGTTGATTGTACTATACATTATTTTTCATAGGCTTTATCACGTATTTTGTTGCCAGATATGTAGAGGGATATGATATGACACAAAACATGATAAATTTGTATTATTGTCTATGCCGGTATTTTATTTCCATACATTTTCTCTTACTCCCAATACAGTAGCAACATTTTTTAATTCAGAATGACATTCCTCAGAGTCCTGGGCTCTCTTTATGTAATAAACTCGGCGGACTGCAGCGTAACCTGAATCAATACATTTCATCATGTTCGTTTCCGATGTTGTTTCACATTTCGCGAATTGGAGGAAATTGTAACAAAGGGCTTCGTGACACGACATGGACGTTGAATTCCCATTCTTTTCGATTTGAAGTCTTCGTGACCTCTAACATTCTCCGATTCACTACTTTTGATTTTCCTGTTCTATTTTTGAAATTCTGCAGAAAGATTGGCCGAGGCCTCGAAAGACGCTCGATTACGGGTGGCATAACCAAAACTCAGGTGGGTTATGCCTTTTCACCAGAGTAAAGCCGAGTTTCGGACTTTAAAAAATATTGTGAGCGGTTTTGGTAGAGAAAAAGGCCCTGTCATCCCCTTAATATATATACGATTTTACTTCATGTTTTTACCACTACTACTAGTAAGTTACTTCACCATAACGGCATAATTATTTCACCGACACTTATAATAATAATAATAATAATAATAATAATAATAATAATAATAATAATAATAATAATAATAATAATAATAATAATGCACTGTCACTTTTGCTTTTTAAATTTGCTCTAGAATATGACATTAGAAAAGACCAGGAAAACACAGAGGGTTTGGAATTGAACGGGTTACATCAGCTGCTTGTTTATGCCGATGACGTGAATATGTTAGGAAAAATCCACAAAATATTAGGGGAAACACGGGAATAGTACTTGAAGCAAGTAAGAAGATAGGTTTAGAAGTAAACGCCGAAAAAAACAAAGTATATGATTATGTCTTATGACCAGAACATAGTACGAAATGGAAATATAAAAATTGGAAATTTATCCTTTGAAAGGGTGGAAAAATTCGCGTACCTAGGAGCAACAGTAACAAATGTAAATAACTGTCGGGAGGAAATTAAACGCAGAATAAATATGGGAAATGCCTGTTGTTATTCGCTTTAGAAGCTTTTATCATCTAATGTGCTCTGGAAAACTGAAAGTTAGAATTTATAAAACGGTTATCTTACTGGTTGTTCTGTATGGTTGTGAAACTTGGGCTCTAACTTTGAGAGAGGAACAGAGGTTAGGATGTTCGAGAATAAGGTGCTTAGGATAATATTTGGGACTAAGAGGGATGAGTTACAAGAGAATGCAGAAAATGCACAAAACAGAACTGCACGCATTGTTTTCTTCACCTGACATAATTACAAACATTAAATCCAGACGTTTGAGATGGGCAAGGCACATAGCACATAGAGAGTTAGTTGGGAGACCTGAGGGGGAAAAAAGACCTTTTGGGAGGCCGAGACGTGGCTTGGAGGATAATATTAAAATGGATTTCGGAGAGGTTGCATGTGGTGGTAGAGGCGATTAATATTGTTCAGGATAGGGATCGATTGCGGGCTTATTTGAGGAGGGCAGTGAACCTCCAGATTCCTTAAAAGTCATTTGTACGTAATAATAATAATAATAATAATAATAATAATAATAATAATAATAATAATAATAATATTTGGCGGGGAACAGCCCTATGTAGCCCTGTCCTTTATCTGCAATATGCGGAACCCGAATCACGCAAAGTGAATAGGGTAGGCATTACATACATACATACATACATACATACATACATACATACATACATACATACATACATACATACATACATACAGTTCACACCTGTGGAGTAACGGCTAGCACGCCTGGCCGCGAAACCAGGTTGCCCGGGTTCGATTCCCGGACGGGGCAAGATTTTTTTTTTGTTTAACGACGCTCGCAACTGCAGAGGTTATATCACCGTCGCCGGATGTGCCGGAATTTTGTCCCGCAGGAGTTCTTTTACATGCCAGTAAATCTACTGACATGAGCCTGTCGCATTTAAGCACACTTAAATGCTATCGACCTAGCCCGGGATCGAACCCGCAACCTTGGGCATAGAAGGCCAGCGCTATACCAACTCGCCAACCAGGTCGACTCGGGGCAAGTTACCTGGTTGAGATTTTTTCCGGGGTTTTCCCTCAACCCAATATGAGCAAATGCTGGGTAATTTTCGGTGCTGGACCCCGGACTCATTTCACCGGCATTATCACCTTCATCTCATTCAGACGCTAAATAACCTGAGCTGTTGATAAAGCGTCGTAAAATAACCTACTAAAATAAAAAAATAAATAAAAATACATACATACATGCATACATACATACATACATACATACATACATACATACATACATACATACATACATACATACATACATACATACATACATACATAATTTGTACATTTCCTTTTTGAACATGAAATAATTCATCAGTTAAATTTAAAAGATCAGTAATAGTAACTTGATAATTGTATTACTTATATGTGGAACTTAGTATAAAAATGCCAGGAACAGAACCCTTTTCCGCTAGATTTGTGGCTTAAAATTTTATAATTTAAGCTCCAATGTATGACATGTTTAAACGGTACATGTAGGCGTACATCAGTATCTACGAAATTTAATTCCATTAAACGTACTCTCTTCCTCCTGTTTCGCTAGCCGCAGTTGTAAAGTGTCCGCAAGTGGAACGTGTCCGTGGCCAGCAGCAGGTGAGAGGATTCTGAAAGCAGTGGCATTTACGGTTCATGACACAGCTTTCTGAGCGAGTGCGAATGCAGGTGAAGCCCAGCCAAGTCTGTGTGTCTCTCTTAAAATTCTCTCGTGTACAGGCTCTTTTGTAATAATAAATGTAATGCATTAACGTGGAATTCCAGGCATGCACGAGTTACGTTGTTTCCACATGGGAAAGCTCAATTCTGTGAAGTCTAAAACCGCCGATCGCATTTCATAACCGCCTACGATTTATGTCGCTCAAAGGCAGATGTGTTATTCAATTTTAGTCCTGTGTAAAATAGTTTGAATCCATATTGATGTCACATGATGGATCACGTTTTATTTTTGTTTGTACTGCTTCTGTAATGTTTAGTTTGTTTATGTTACTTCTTTAGATAATAAAAAAAGAGCCGATCATGACGTATGCAACGATTAAGGAACCGTGTTGACACTGCATTGCAGCAAAAGTCGTGGGTTCGAACTGCCTCCTGATTAAGGTTTCTCAACTAATGAAACGCGTACCATTACTGTGTAAACTTCCTTATATTGGTAGACAAGGTAATAGAAAAAGAAAAAAATAAATAAAGTAATAAATATATGTATGTTGTGAAATAATCGAATATTTCGAAAATATAATATAATTTAAGAAAAACTAACACGTTTCTATTATAAAACACCGAGAAAACTTAACGACCTCTCCTACATGGTAGCTGAACTTATAACCAAAGCCACCGTTCCTGGCGTGTGAAATAAGTAGTGGGAATGTTGAGACCGAGTATCTTATCGTCCACTCATGTGGAGTACGGTTAGCGCGTCTAGCCGCGAAACCAGGTGGCCCGGGTTCAATTCCCGGTCGGCGAAAGTAATCTGGTTGAGTTTTTTTCCAGTGTTTTCCCTCAACCCAATATGAGCAAATGCTGGGTAACTTTCGGTGTTGGACCCCGGACTCATTTCACCGACATTATCACCGTCATCTCATTCAGACGCTAAATAACCTAAGCTGTTGATAAAGCGTCGTAAAATAACCTTAAAAAAGTATCTTATCTTAATCGCATTGTGTAGGAGAGAAAGCTGACAGCTATGATTGGCAAACTGCTGACGTGACTTCAGTTTAGGAGGTGCCACCCCTCTCTCAGCCGAAGTGGCAACAGATGCCATTGACAGGGCAAAGTACTCAAGGACACGAAGTGCGAGTACTGTCCGTTACTCAGGAGAAGACGAGCGGAAAGAATGTGACCTTCTTGACTATCGCTGTTGATTATTATAAACATCGCTCAGATAAGCATCCCAGTAGCCAGGTTATTACTCGTACAGGAAACATGAGTAACAATGCGTATGGAAATTAAGAAGGAGACCTAATGTTTCCGCTTACTGCAGTAGAAATATTGCACGTGTTGTCGTACGTTATCTGTTCACATTCCTTCCTCCTCAGTCCGCTCTCGTCTTCTCCAGTGTCACCGACAGTATCTTGCCTTTACCGCAGTAAGTGGACAATAAGACTGACAACAAACACTTTGATTGGCAGATTGCTGACGTGACGTGTATTTGGGTGGCACTGTTCTCAGCTACACTGACAACAAGTGCTCACTGACTGGCTTTTTACTTTAGGACATACACCAGAAACGCTGGCGCTGGCTATAATTTCCGTAACTCAGAATTAATGTTATGTGAGAGGAGGAATTTGCACTTGCTTTCTCTCTTTTATCGAAATATGCACACTTCAACCCCCTCTTATTTAATCACCTGTTTTTTTCTCACTACCATAATATCAATACTCGATGGCAACATTATAACACGCTAGAAATTCCACTCCACACATCATCTTGTATTCCTCGTCCTTCTCTGTTGACGAATAGCCAAACTAATTTTCCCCCCTTCAGAGCAGAGCTCTCTGGGCAAGCACCGCAGCCTGAGGCTTATTGTGCAATCTCCTTACATTGGGATGATCTTTGAAGTCCTTAGGATCGCATTTTTCGAGCATGTGATTCACTCCTTGGTGCCATCGTATCGATTGAGCCACAGCATCCAGGTCTGACATGAGACCATACTTCCGCCTCCCTGTGATGTTCCTCTGCAGCCTTCTCAGATCGATGATCGATGGCATGTTCGTAATTCACTTGATTGAATTTGCTGCATTCTTAACCTGGGAGAGACGCCGCCGTTGATTTTATAGCTGTAGTTTCATTTTAAAATTAACTATGATATTGTATAATAATAATAATAATAATAATAATAATAATAATAATAATAATAATAATAATAATAATAATAATAATAATAATGCCACGGATACTGGCATATATTGGTAGCTCCTAAATAACACATTAGTTTCATTTCAATGCATAGGACATTTTTAAAGAACTCTCATTTCCTAGGACTATCGGAGATAGAAAATATCAAATAAAAATTAATTTTTATTTAAAGGAGACCCACATTTTATTATTTACTTATTTAATCTCAAAGGATTAAGGCCATAAGGCCTTCTCTTCCATTCTACCAGATAGCACATATAAATACAAAAAAGAAATACAACACTGATGAAAATAATACAAATTAAATTAAGGCCCTATAGAGGGTTAACAGGGTCAAAAGAACATTATAGAGCTTCATCGAGTTAATACAAGAAAGAAAAGAAAGAAAAACAGAAATAGCAATGATGATAGTGATAACAAAATAATACTAATAATAATAATAATAATAGTAATAATAATAATAATAATAATAATAATAAATGCATTACATATTAATTGTCAATTCTACAACAGCGTGTAGTTACAATATTTACTATATGTTGCAGATTAAGCCGAAGTTGCGCAACCTGACAGGTGTTCAACAAGCAATTCCATGAACCAGAATGTGATTTTTTAAATTTAAATTTGAATTTTGATATTGTCCAACAGTCTCTGACATGGTCAGAGAGAGAATTCCATAGGCGTGGAATCGATATGCTGAAAGATGATGAGTAGAAGGATGTTCTGTGCAGAGGAATGGAGAGAAGGTACAATTTTCTCTTCCATTTAAAATTTCTATCTCTGTTTTTAATAATATTGACCTTATTTTTCTTCTCGAGAACGAAAAGGACACCATAACTGAAAATTCGTATACTAATAGTATATTATGAAACAAGTTTATAATGTTGTACTTTATGATTTTTAATTTTATAATATTTAGGGAACGAGTCAAGCGAGTTTCCTAATTTTGACGAATACAATAGCTGTATAACATTATAAACTTGTTTGATACGTTATTTTTTATATGAAAGCATTATAAAAGAATATATTTTTTTCGTTGTTGGTAACTCTATAGCATCTATTAGATGCTTTATGGTTGTGTTAATAGATTGAGTTACTTGTCAACAATGTGACGCTGAAACGTGTGTTCATGTTTACTACCCAGCGACAGTCCTGATGTATTTTTTTTTATATTTTGATGATTGGTTAATTACTATTAACCTGGCACACTTACAGTCACACTCACATTCATACAAATTTCCAGACTCTGTACACCCAGGTAATTCTTCTTCTTCAAGAAAAATTCACTGAGAGCTGAGCCCGGGAATCGAACCCGGGACCTCCGGATCTGTAAGCCAGCATAAAACAATATTAATAAAGAAATAACATTAGTCGTAATGATGAGAAGTTTGATTACCATGCCATAGTCTATCAGGAAAGAGGTTGCTATGACAACAATGACGTATTAAATATCACAGCACGGCAAATCATTTTATAATGTAAACTTTGACGTTTTAGTTGGCATGGTAATATTTTTATGACACTAGTTTAATAATGTCGTATATTATGCACGATTTTGTGTAACTATAAAGACTGCTTATAATGTTTATGTACAAAAAAATATTAAAAATACTCAGTCGCTCTCATATCAGTCAGAACAATATTAAAATCGAACCCATTTGCGCTCGTCGCCTCCACAGGCTGAACTGTTGCTTTTCTTACTAATCCACCATAGCAAATTCGACTGTGAGCTGGTTAGTAAACGATTTGGTACTACTCTTTGTTTCATTTGTTGTAATTTTTCTGTTGGAAACTTTTAAACACAATCGTATGTCTAATTCCGATACGAGCAATTGGCTAGGAACAACGAGAGATTATAATTCATTGAATAATATGGGTAGAAAGCTTATATAAAATGACTCGAGCAGTAACCTATATTATATTATACGGCCTTCTACTCATATTATTCAGTACGGTAGCTGTACGGTAATAAAATACACTCCAGGAAAAAGTGTTATTGATTCTCTAAGAGGACTGTAACCAAGGCTTCTAAACTTCTCATAGGTTGCATTAGTATCGAGCTTGTTAACGGAGGATCGACAGGGAAAGGAGAGCGATTCCGATGTCACAAGATAGCTGAGCGCGCCAAAGTTCAAGTGCTTCAAAGCAGTATGTCGTGTTTTTTCTTGTTTATGTTGTTTTGAATGCATTATGCCAGGTCAAAGGTGTGCTGTTGCGGTATGCAACAATTCTAACGATAAAAATAAAGACTTGTCTTTCTTTATCATATTAAAGATTATATATACAGGGTGTTTCAAAAATACGGGGCATAATTTCAGGTATGTATTTCCCACATGTAGACAATCAAAATAGTTCATTACAACATGTGCCCGGAAATGCTTCATTTCCGAGTTATGGCCTTCACAACATTGAAATTCACCGGAACGTTTTTCTTTCTGCAGGTCGCTGTCATTACAGAAGATGTTCAAAATGTCCACCTCCTGCTTGAATACAGACCTCACATCCATGTCTCATTGACCTGCGAACACGATCCCAAACTCCAGGACTATTGCGTATGTCCTCAGAACATGCCACAATTCGATTCCGAAGGGATTCCAAATCAGGCACCGGAGACGAATAAACCAATGATTTTAAATGCCCCCACAAGTAGAAATCGAGAGGGTTCAGATCAGGTGAGCGTGGAGGCCAAGCAATTGGGCCACCTCTACCTATCCATCGATCCAAGTACCGGCGAGCCGTACGACTGAAGTGTGCAGGAGCGCCATCATGCAAGAAGTGAATGTGTTGACGATTGATCAGTGGAGTGTCTTCTAAAACATGAGCTATGGTGTTTTCCAGGAAGTTTGTGTTCGCCTGCCCCGTAAGTCTGTTTACAAGTACATGGGGTCCAACTAATCGATCACCAATGATACCGGCCCACATGTTGAGGGAGAACCGCACCTGGTGATGACATGGAACAGTTGCACGTGGGTTTTCATACATGCTGATTGTGGAAATTTGTTATGCCATCTCGTGTGAACTGTGCTTCATCTGTAAATAATACTAAGGCAGGAAAGTTCGGATTTACACCACACTGCTGCAAGAACCACTGACAGAACCTAACTCGTGCAGGGTAATCTGCAGGTGACAGGGCCTGTACACGTTGCAAATGATAAGGATACAATTGATACTCTTTCAACAGTCTCCAGACAGTCGTATGAGGAACATTGACTTGCAACGCTACCCTTCGTGTGCTGATAGAAGGAGTCATGTTCACAGCCTCCAGAATCTCCTCCTGTACTTCTGGAGTTGTAGATCTTGGTCGTCCCCTTCCCAAACCAGGAGAGTTAAATTTTCCATACTCGCACAGACGGTAATGGAGACGTACAAATGTCTTCCGATCTGGACATTGTCGCTGTGGGTACCTCTCCTGGTACAAACGACGAGCCAGCGCAGCATTGCCGTCCGCCTTACCGTACATGAAGTGTATCTCTGCCAGCTTTTGATTTGAATACATGTCTCACAGTCTAACGCCAACACAACACTGAATGTAACCTTCGCCTCGGAATGAACTGTCAGAGTGCCCTCTTAATGTCTCCTTTGACGGCAACGACCTGCGGAAAGAAAAACGTTCCGGTGAATTTCAATGTTGTGAAGGCCATAACTCGGAAATAAAGCATTTCCGGACACATGTTGTAATGAACTATTTTGATTGTCTACATGTGGGAAATACATACCTGGAATTATGCCCCGTATTTTTTAAACACCCTGTATATATATATATATATATATATATATATATATATATATATATATATATATATATTATTCTGTAGGACAAATTAATATAGGCTATATATAAAAAAATCTTTAATATTCTCATAGCTAGCAGTGCATATTTCTGTACAGATTACTGTGCACTTAACTGCGGAATCCCGGCCAAACAGTCACTCAGTTGAGTGCGCCCCTTGTATAATGGCAGTTGACTTGGACATAAAACGTCAACGTATATGCCTAACTTGGAGTCAGGCCACAAAGGGAAAACATTGAAGGAGGAGAATTCGGTCCGGTGCTGTCGTAGCTCAGTGGTTAGAGCGCTTGGTACGTAGAACCAAGGACCCGGGTTCGATCTCCGGCGCCGGAGCGAATTTTTCTTCTCAGATATTAATTTCTTTATCGTTCCTAAAGATTCAAGAATTAAAAAAATGGGTAATTGCGTGCAAAAGACAGGATAAATTCAATCCTGATACAAGCAGAGTATGCTCTGATCATTTTAAAAGATGACGATTTTGTTCCTGATTTTCGAGCAGCTTAGTGAAAATAAAGCCGAAACGACCGAGAATGTTAAAGCCTACATTAATATAAGCTTTGCATAATAATTAGATTAGGTTCATCTATGTTAACCTTCAAATTATTTTCTTTCTTTAATGATCTTTGTTGGGTCGTACATAACTTACAATTAACAAAATAATCATGGTCCTTATACTAACAGTCGCATACCAAAGGGGCGGAGAGTTAACGACTGATACCAGTGATGTGTTTTCACTATAATTATCATTATATTGATTTTATATTAACGATTTATGACAGTTTGTTCTTATGGCATATTCAATGGGTTAATCATAAAAGCCTCCAGTGGCAATTGATTGTTGAGTTATAATGATTATTGTAAATGGACGTGTGGCTGACATTTCATTACCGATACATGCTTCTTTTTCCAAACTTTAGAACGAGATATTAAAAAACATTCAATGTTAGAATTTTAAAAAACACAAGACTGGAAACTAGCACACGAAAACGGACGGCAAATACTGAGAGCAGATGAATTGTTAAGAAATACAGAAAAATAATGCAGTGACAAGTGTAAGTACAGTTTTTATATATACGGTATAAACACTTTCAACGTATTTATGCTATGCCATGATACGTGCACAATTGGTTTATACCCATTGTAATGTTTTTATCTCAGGCGGTTATGTTTATTATGTACGCTGATGTCGCTATCAATTTGATAATAAAGGACCAATGAGCATGGACTCTTCGCGCGTCATCAGTCAATCAGCCATTTGATTGGCTAATGAAAACTGAGATAACCTACTGAGTGAATAGAAGCCTTGACTGTAACTACTGTTCAACAATAGAAATTTTATACATTCCTATTTCATTTCAGATAGTGAAGATAAAATAAAAAAACTCGTTGGGATAATTGACGTTTCGGATTAATGATATTAGACAACAATATCTTCCATTTCGACACCAGTTACAGTGGCCCTCTAATAGCACGATTATACCACGAATAGTAGAAGCATGTTTGTAGCAAGAATACAGGTACTACATATTTACCTATTCCTTCTTACTCCAGAACACAACGTCCGTGTTCAGCTAACATAATGAAGCAAGATACCCTTATCCGAGCTCTATTTACTTGACTATATCGTCGTTGTTCCTGCAATAACTCCTATGTGCAAAATATAAAATTTTCCAGAAGGAAGAAAAAACATTATTTATTCTAAGGCAGTGATACATAGGAGATTGTGAATTCTTACATTTTCGAAAGAAAGAAATATAATTACATATAGGACACTTTTGGAGTCATAAGACAAAGCTGATTTTAAATGTGATAGTAGAAAGTATTCTGACATATGGTGCCGAGGGCTGGACATTGAATGAAAGACAAAAAAATACTATTAAAGCAGTGGAAATGGATGGTTTACGACGTAGCTTGCGGGTGTCTCGTCTACAAAAGGTTACGAGTGACATTATTATGGAAGAGTTGAACCTACAAGAAAATATAATCGACCGTATGGAACGAAGACAACTACAATGGTTTGGACACGTGCAACGGATGTCAGACGAGAGGTGGCCCAAGAAAGTATTGAATTGGTCTCCACCTGGAAGAAGAAAAAGAGGACGGCCTAGATATATGTGGAGGGGAAAAATTATAGAAGCAATGACAGCTAGAGGCCTGGATGATGGTTCCTGGAATAACAGAGAAGAATGGAAAAAGGGAATCCAAGGCAACCGCTTATAAAGTGGAGAAGCCTTTAAAAGTAAAAGTAAAAGCAATAAAGCAAAAATCTGAAAATCGATAAATATGTCACTTAGGAGTTAATGCAGGAACAACGACGATTGCAATCTTGAATTGACGAAATTCACGAGCTTCGGAATGATTATGTTTTTTATCTGTCCGAATAGAAACTTGCTCTTTTTTCTGAGTTTGGTAACATTTTTTCCTGCTTCTCGTTCATAACATAAGTATATTACTCCTTTTTCTTGAAAATCTTTGAGCCTTTTCCAAAAAAAAAAGTTCAGTCGAATTATGTCTTCAGTTTATTTTACTTTTAACTGAGATTTTTCTTCTTCTTGCTTAATAATTGATTTTCAATTTTAATTTTCCTTTGCATTCCTTAACTGCTGTAGGAATCTATGTTGATATGCAAGGTGGGTAAAAAGTCGCTTTGTCCAATATTCGTTGTTAGGTTTCATACTTGTACACATTATACAGATGTCATATCTTGAACAAACGAATAGCTAGTGGAATAAGTAGTGGGGTGGCAACCATGTTCATTCGTCAACTGTTTTTCCGATGTCATGTCTTAAAAACAGCTCTCGTTTTGCCGAAATGCAGTTAATATGGCAACAGGATGGAGCACTATTTCATTTTGGTGTAGGAGTGAGGGACTTATTGAACCAGCAATTCCATGACTGGATTGGCAGTCGTGACACAACAAAATGACCACTCAGATTATGCGACCTGACGCCATGTGATTTTTAGCTGTGGGGTATTCTGAAAAATGATGTTTTTGCTCAGAAACCTCAGGATGTGCATCAGTTACGACAGATGATCGAACAGTCATCGATGAAAATCGTGAATTATGTTCTGCCATCGGTAAATCAGTGTCTAAACGTTGTGAATTGTGTATCGAGAATCAGGGCCTCCATTTTGAACAAAATGTCTAAAGGAATGTGTAGCCAAATGTAAATTGAATGTAATTAAATGTAAGGATGTGTCTGGGGGAAGCGACTTTTGACCCACTTTGTATTTTCAATTTCTTTATGAATCCGTGACAACTAATGTTACAGCATCATGGGTAGGCTTACTGACAAAATCTTACAGAATTTTGAAAGAATTTCTTCTCATAGGCTACTATTGTAGACCTACTGTTTAAAAACTCTATTTATTATCTGACACATTGTAGTGAAAACTTAGTAACTATGGGCCGTATTCATAGACATTTTTGGCGCGGGCTTCCGATGGATGATCAGCGTTTTTCGTATTCATAAACCAGTATTAGCGATAGGATATGATTTGAATTCTGTACTAGTAACCAGTGGATAGCCAGGGCTAGCTTAGTACGCTCGTAGCGCGTGCTGCGAAATGTCTATGAATAGCACCCTATGAAATTAAATTTTAATCTTATACGTAGATGAATTTTTGTAGCTTTGAAGTTTAATCTTCAGTGTATTGCGTCGTACTTCCTACACCGTTGATAAATAATTTACGGCCCTATTCAACTCTTCATTTTCCAGAAGCTTTTGTCCGCTACTTCGGGCCCATCTTCTTGCCTGAAACTTATGACCGTGCTTACTAATGTATGACCGGATCCATTAGTACACGTATCTTATGAATCTCTAAGCAGATTTTCTCTTCAGACGACAGTAATCCAAACGGAATATTCCATGAAGTCACCGTGCACGAGTATTTGAAATGCCCTTTTTATCGCAGGATTAGTTGTGGCTGCCCTCCAAATGCCAGTGCTGGAGTAGTCTCGGACTTCTTGCTAATTCCAGAATTATTCATATCATGGTACCTGTGGCTGCTACTTGCTTGCCATAATAACGAATGCACATTTGTAATATCCTGCGTGTTATATTCAACGTCAAGTATCAAGGCGACCTTGATTTTTCTGCGCATAGGTTACACAATCACGTTGTCTCCCGAAATAACTTTATTTAATCTCATGATGAGCAATTAAATGAGCGGACATCTATAGCGACGGAATTGGATATTGCAGATCTTTTGTTAAAATCCCGGAAAGTTAAAATGGACTTCGTGATGAACAAAAACTTTGTTACAGAATTTCATAGTACTCTTCTTTTGTCAAAATCTCATAAACTTTATTTAATCCATTCTCGTATTATTTTCTCAGGAGAGTAACGCCATGAAACTCGTATAGGAAACGTTATATGGGATGAACAAATCAGAGAATATCTCAAGTTTAATTCTTTGACTTAGTATTTTGGTATAATATCACATTATAAACAAATAGTTTTTGATTTTATTAAAAACAACGCAGTCTTGAATTCCTGAAAGTTAACAATCCACGATTACAAATTCTGATGGTACCACATTTCTTCTCTTACATAGAGGGGTACATTCTGCAAGAGTGTAGGCGATTCATAGCACAAAATTACTGTCTTGCCTGTAACTGTGCCTTCAAAATAGAATGGATCTATGATAAAGTTTCCACACCGAACATTTAATAAGCAACATTGCTGAAATGTACCGTTCTTATCCATAAGAAGTTCTTATACTTTATATTAATGGAGGTTACTTTGACCGCTTAATAAATTGATGCAAACTAATATATCCTGTGCAAGATTAATCCATTCTCTATAATCATATCCCACCTCCCTCAAATCCATTTTAATATTATCCTCCCATCTACGTCTCGGCCTCCCCAAAGTTATTTTTTCCTCCGACCTCCCAACTAGAATTCTATATCAGTTAATTGTTATTATTTATTTAATATCTTTAATTATTATATCTCATTTCAAGCACGCTGTACCTTCTTAAGGCCTCACTTTAGAAAAAGAAATGTTTCAAATAAAAGTTGCTTGAATTGTGAGAAGAAAGATCATATCCAAAATAAAATGGATCATTCCATTCAAAATATTATAACTGTCCTCGTGCCCCAGGATCTAACGGAATGTCGTTAATGATGCATCTCAAAGCCCTCCCCCTGTATTAAGATTTGGAAAAACTATCATTTATTTTTATATTTTCTTTTAAGAGAAACTCACTTGTAATACTTATGTGCAGCATTCTGTGTGTATGTGTGTGTGTGTTCTGTATGTATACATACACATGTACTGTATATACAGGGAGATTTTTGTACTGCGGAACTCCACTCCACAGCTGGAGCGGCATTCGCCGGTAGCTTATTAGGGTCTGCATTATATTTCATACGCTCTCCATTCCACAGCGCAATAACCTCCCGTTACATTGTATATACATACAAGGTGAATGCCGTCTTCGAAGACCGGAGTGTGATAAGGATAGTGTGGCGATAAAATTCGAAATAATAACAGTCATGATATGATGATTAGTTATGGAGATATTAGAGATAATACCCAGAAGTCAAATGGAGTAATAGTTACTTTTGAGTCATAGCGCGTAGTAATTGGTGTTAAACGTCAAGAACACAACGGTATGATGTGAGCGACATGTACCTGTCCCTGAAATAGCCGGATTTCTTGGTTTCAGCGTAAGAACTGCGAAGAAAATAATTGTAGCTGGTTTGTTTTCAAGTACTGCACTGTGAGTTCTCTGTGCAATGTGACATTTTATCTGATGTTACAATAGGTATCAGTTTTGTATTTTGAAGTAAAGTAAACACGTGATGTTTACATTGCGTACGTCAAGCAGATGCCGATTTCCAAAGCGTGCTGCGCGATCCACCCGTTGCCTGGCGTTGAACTAAATCCCAGCAAACCTCTGTACCGGATGCTTGAAGTGACGAAAGTGTATTTTGGAAGTACGAGATGTTCGATGAGGACATGTGGGAGTTACAGTTTGAGATTAAACCTTGCGTACAGAAGGGTATCCAACGGACGCAATATTTGTCCCATTAGATATTTGAGGAAAAATGCAAGATAGAGTATTGGTTCCATTCTTATTTAGACATATGCATGTTTTGATGTGGTCAGTTACGCCCTAGCCTTCGAAAACGGCATTTAGTATTCACCCTTTATGTATTTTGTGGGTCAACAACTCTTTTATTGAGATCTCAAAATCTTTTTAAGACCAGAGCACAGTGGTCTCTGTCAGAAAGGTTAGGAAATGAGGCACGAAAAATGGACTGCTCAGATTTCCATAAGGTGCAGTGTTAGAATTAAATTATTTTACTTTATGTTTTAGCCTAAGTGTTGAAAATGTTACTTTTCTTTTCCGTGTACTTATTTATGGGTTTCAGACATACATGTATAAATTGTTATGAATATTAAAGTATTTAATTATTAATTTATTTAATTTTCTTTCCAGGTGAGTACCCATACATTGATGAACAAACATTTCTTCACTATCTTCAGTATCTTAGAGCATCGAAAGGTAAGTGTTGATTTTTTTTAATATGGACGACATTGTGGTGTGCAAAAATTTGCTTTGTTCAGTCTTTCGACAACGACCTTGATTTGACTATTCCGTATTGTTAGGACATTAGATCATGTCGTGCCATAAAATTATATTCTAATATAATTTCAGCAACATATCGAGCCATCATATTTAAAATGATATTCTACTGTAGTTTGACCAACATCATTACTTTCTTAAGCATTTTATTGTTAGGATATTAGATCATATTAAGCTATCGTAGCTATTTTGAATGATATTCTAATATAATTGGAACAACTTCTTAATGTTAGCATATTAAATCATATCGAGCCAGTACATTTAAAATGATATTCTACTGTAGTTTGAGCAACATCATTACTTTCTTAAGCATTTTATTGTAAGGATATTGATCATGTCGAGCCATAGAATTATATTCTAATATAATTTGAGTAACTTATTATTAGGATATGAAATCATATCGAGCCATTATATTTAAAATTATATTCTACTGTAGTTTGAGCAACATCATTACTTTCTTAAGCATTTTATTGTAAGGATATTAGATCATGTCGAGCCATAGAATTATATTCTAATATAATTGAGCAACTTATTAGGATATTAAATCATATCGAGCCATCATATTTAAAATGATATTCTACTGTAGTTTGAGCAATATCATTACTTTCTTTAGCATTTTATTGTTAGTATATTAGATCATATTAAGCTATCATAGCTATTTTGAATGATATTCTAATATAATTCGAGCAACTTCTTAATGTTAGTGTATTAAATCATATCGAGCCATCATATTTAAAATGATATTCTACTGTAGTTTGAGCAATATCATTACTTTCTTTAGCATTTTATTGTTAGTATATTAGATCATATTAAGCTATCATAGCTATTTTGAATGATATTCTAATATAATTCGAGCAACTTCTTAATGTTAGTGTATTAAATCATATCGAGCCATCATATTTAAAATGATATTCTACTGTAGTTTGAGCAATATCATTACTTTCTTAAGCATTTTATTGTTAGTATATTAGATCATATTAAGCTATCATAGCTATTTTGAATGATATTCTAATGTAATTCGAGCAACTTCTTAATGTTAGTGTATTAAATCATATCGAGCCATCATATTTAAAATGATATTCTACTGTAGTTTGAGCAATATCATTACTTTCTTTAGCATTTTATTGTTAGTATATTAGATCATATTAAGCTATCATAGCTATTTTGAATGATATTCTAATATAATTCGAGCAACTTCTTAATGTTAGTGTATTAAATCATATCGAGCCATCATATTTAAAATGATATTCTACTGTAGTTCGAGCAACTTTCTTGCTTATCTTATTATTAGGATATTAGAACATATTAAGCCATTATAGCAACTTAAAATGATATTCTAATATAATTCGAGCAACGTCTTATTGTTGGGATATTAAATCATATCGCGCGGCTATATTAAAATGATATTCTACTGTAATTTGAGCAACTTCTTCACGTTCTTGCGCATCTTAATGTTAGGATATTAGATTATACTGAGCCATTATAACTATTTAAAGTATTATTCTAAAATAATTCGAATAATTTCTTATTGTTAGGTTATTAAAATATCATATCTAACCTTATAAAGGGTGCGTCAGAAAGAACGGATGGATTTCACAGGGCAAGAAAATTGTAAGGATTCATCAAATCAAAAATGTATTGTTGTCAACAGATTCACCAATACATGCAGTTTATTTACGGTATACAACATCATCCATATGATGTCCTTGGCTTTCGATACAGGCATCGAGGTGTTTTCTGAAGTTCGCCGTAACTTTCACAGTCATAGTTGGTGGGATTGCCGCAATTTCTTCACGAATCGCCGTCTTCAGTTCGTCCAGTGTATGTGGTTACTTACGCCTTCAAGTGGTCCCAAAGAAAGATCTTATCGTAACCTCGACAATCTCAGTGCAATAGCATGTTTGCGGGCTGATGGTTGAGGTGGCAGGACAACCTACTGTCTGTCTCCACATTTGCAGGAGACGCGCTCCGTGTTCGTCCAGGTGATTTCTTCTTTAATGTTGAACCTGTGGTACGAAATGAAGCCGTCCGAGTTGGAATCCTAGCGTGACGTCCGATGTCGAAATGAGTCTTGAGTGACGATCACAGACTCTTCATTTTTCAAAAATGTCTCTGCGATGAAAGCACGTTGTACACCAGACCAACACCATGTTCTCAACTGAAACTGCATTCTCTCGCTGACCCAACAGTCGTGATCCCCCTCACTCTATCCCTCCCCTCGCTGCGTATTGATAGTTTGAAATCCATCCGCTCTTTCTGACGCACCCTGTATTTAAAATTATATTCTGCTCTAGTACAAGCAACTTCATTACTTTCTTGCTCATCTTATTGTTAGGATATTAGGCCCTATTGAATCATTAAATTTAAAGTGACATTATACTTTAATTCGAAAATCTTGATTAATTTATTATGCATATTACTGTTTGGATATTTGATCATATTAAGGGATTATATTTAAAATAATATCCTGCTGTAAATCGAAAATGTTCATTTATTTTTGGCTTACTTTCTTGTTAGGATATGAGATCATATATTGAGTCATTAAAACTACTTACAGGCTACTATAATCGGAGCAGTTTTTACCACGTTCCTATGTAACATACTGTTAGCATATTACATCATATCTAACCATTATGTTTTAAATGATATTCTACTGCAATTAGAAAACTACATAATTTTTCTAGACATTTTATTGTTAAGATATTACATCTTGAGCCACAATATTTAAAATAATATATCTATGAACTGCAATACAAACAATTTCATCACTTGTCTTTGAATCTTATAATTATTATTCGAATTATATTCTGTCGTAATTTTTATATCGCATTATTTATCCGAAAATTCATATTGTTGCAAATTAAATGATATTAAACAATTATGCTTAATTAATATTCTAATATCGTCAGAAAGTTTTGTCACTTTTTACGTGTCTTGACGTTGGAATATAAGTCAGATTAATTAATTATAATCTATACAGTAATTGGGACAATTCCGTCACTTTCTACGCATCTTTTTGTTGTGATATTACAGACGTGGACAAATTATTAGCAAAATTGAAGATTTTTATTATATATTTTTACAAAATATGATTCTTCAATTTAGACTACAGTTGACATTTTTGTGTATTTCCAAATTATTAGCAAAATTGAAGATTTGTATTGTACATTTTTCAAAATTTAACTCTTTAATTTGGACTACATTTGATATTTTTGCATATTTACAAATTATTAGCAAAACTGAAGGTTTTTATTGTATATTTTTACAAAATTCGATTCTTCAATTTGGACTACAGTTGACATTTTGGATATTTCCAAATTATTAGCAAACCTGAAGATTTTTGTTTTATATTTTTACAAAATTTGACTCTTCAATGCAGTTGACATTTTTGCTAATTTACAAATTATTAGCAAAATTGAAGATTTTGATTATATATTTTTAAAAAAACTTGACTCTTCAATTTAAACTACAGTTGACATTTTTGCATATTTCTGTCTTCTGTAATGATGAAAATATGCAAAATTTTCAACTGTAGTCTAAACTGAAAAGTCAAATTTTGTAAACAGAATTATCATAAAAATCGTCAATTTTGTTAATAATTTGTCCACGTCTGTATAGTATATTATTATATATTGAGTTATTACAGTATATTGAAATGGTTTTCTATTTTAATTTGAATAATTTAATCTTTTTTCTACTAAGCTTGTTGTTGAATATAACATTTTACAGTACACTCTTCCTAGTTCGGTGATACCTTGCTGGATGCTGGATTATCGAGAGTGCCGGATTACTGAGAGTGCTTAGAAAGTCATTGACATTAATGTTATAAACTGGACCAGACACTTCACTTGCACTTCTAAATCGAAACTAGAACATTCCATAAGTAGCCGGCACGTGTATACGTATACAAGTATTTACTTGTATAAGTAATACACATGGCATTCGTGCAAATTTCCCAGAAAACTATTACAGTAGAATTACAGAAGTGACAGGAAGTACACTAGGAGGCCGGATAATTGAGAGACCGGATTACTGAGGGCCGGATTAGCGAGAGTCTAGTGCATTAAGTCGTTATATGGAAATTATTTTCTACTCCACCTCGAACAATTTCATCAGTTTTATACAATCTTGTTTTTAGTATATTACATTATTTTAACTCATTATTTTTAAATTATTTTATACTGTTATTCTCATAAATTCATATTTTTTTCACTTATTTTTTCATTCTAGATCATATTTATCCATACCAATATTATACCGTAGCCTAATTCGAGTAACTTCACTATTGACTTAGATTCTATTTTCTTAGCCTATTTTTCACTATATTTGAAATTTAAATGCAATCCCATGATTCTCAACACGCAGTGTACCTATAAACAAGACAGCGTGAGAGAAGCAATCTGTCTGTCGTTTACTTACCTATTCCTTTCCTATTTTATATATCTATTTTTCAAAACACTGTAATCAGTTATAGCGAAATATTGTTTTCCACAGGAATGATACAAGTGTAGAGCGCGGAAAAGGGAGAAGGGGAAGCTACTTACGCTACTAGCACTGCTTCATAATGTAATATACTTCTGACGTGCAATGTCTTGATATAAATATGGATGGAGGTAATGACATTAACGGCAAGGATCACAATCTCGATAACAAAGATGGCGATCGAAACAGCTAAGATGCTGACGACGGCAACAATGATGTCGATGAGGACGAAGATAGCTTGTGTAAAGGAGTTGTTTTCAAAGTGAGGGTCGCGATTTTCTGCGGAGGGGTCGTGTAAAGAGCTGAGGGGGGGGGGGTCACGAGATGATTTATAAAATGAAACAAATTCTGCCTTATTATCATACATTTATGTTGTATGTAGAAACATAAACGTAAACGACGTTGAACATAAAAAATAAAATTGGTTCAGTATATACAAAGTAAAAATAATTAATTTGATGAATGTGCCTGTTTTACAGAAAATAGCTTCTCAAATCCGAACTCTCTATTCGATATACACATTGATATTTTGAATTTCAAGAAGATTTGTTGCTTTTGTTTTGAGTTTTGATGGCAGTCACAGATTAGAAACTGATTTTATATAAATACGAGTTTGAAAATACTATACAAAATTTAAGAGCTTCTTTTGCAAGCTCGAGGTATTCATGTATTATTTTGATCGAAAACTGGCCTACGCTTTACCAAAAAAAGTAGGCTGTAGTTTCACCATTCAATAAGTCTATCCCTAATGTTTTTTTTTTTTTTTTTAATTTTTTAAGCAGTTTAACGCAACTATCTAAAAACGCATTCACAATCTTAGTTTCTTCCGGAGTGTAGTAAAAACCGTCATTGTTTAAAAAAATGGTGCAGCCTTAATTGCATGTCCACAGAAACAAACCCATTATCTATCATACCAAGTAGCTAAATTTTCCATAAATTCGTTAGTACACTGAAATCTATTACATTTCCTTTTGTCAAGTGATTTGGAACAGAAATCAAGTTTCCTTATGATTTAATCTCTGGCTATTGACCTTGTAAAGTTCCATATTCAAAGAGAACAATTTCAAGGGAAAAATTGTTCCAGGGCTGGATATCAAAACCGTGACCTTTGGCTGAGAGTGCGAACGCTCTAAAGCAGGCCTGCACAAGGTTTGCCTCTCTCAGTCGGATCACAGCTCGAGAGCGGAATGCAGATATTGACTGCGCTCTGTATAGGGGTGGACTGGAAGAAGGGGTGATCTCGTACAAAATGTACACAAAAGTACTAGTACGAATGTCCATGAAATGAACTCCCGTTCAATGTTTACAAAATTATCTTGGACTATTATTAATTAATAAAGAAATATTTATTTTACAGAAATAAGAGAAACTCTATAGCTACTTAAATATACAATATCTTTTTGTTATATTTTTTACGTATCAGTACATCAAAACTGGGTTTTTATGCTGTTGGCAGCTGAAAGGAACAGTACTGATCGTAATGAAACATCAATTAGAGACGTTCGATGTCTGCCTTTATTAAAGTTGATAATAGATAACAGTTGCTCACAAATATAAATGTTGAGGCAAACATAGCAATCATTTTCACAGCCAGCCTGTGTAGTCGTGGATATTATTGCTGAGATTTAGTCTTGTAAAACTCAACCAGGCTAGTAGTATTATTCAAACGGTCTTTAGCCCTTAGGCCACATTGAAGGTCAATAAGTTCAAGCTGTAAAACGTATGACACTGTTTAAACTGGTGTTGAAGGAATTTATTATGATAACTTTAAACTTCCTTCCAATTAAGACAAGATCTTGGAACCTAGAATTAAATTCATTTTGAACTTCAATTAATATTTGTACATAATTGTTTAACATGGCTTCATTACGAGCAGTTTCTATCGTTGGAAAGTGAGCCATATTACCTTCCCGAAACTGACTTACGAAAAGTGTAAGTTTATGACTGAAATCCCGTAATTTATTCAACATATTTTGTACTGCGATCTTCACCAACAAAACCATCGTATCTCTATGTGTAGAATAGTAATGACGCATTGTATTATATTTTCCTCTTTCTTTTAAACTTTTGTGGCAGATAAGTATTGACTCCAGCTGCTGTGAAAAAATAAGCATTTTCCCATGCAATATTGAAAGAATTTGCCTGATGATCACTTTTCAGTCTTTTAGATTCCTCCATTAGGGGAGAGTCGGGTAGTATCGGACATCGGATAATATCGGACAGTGAGTTTCTTTCATCTAGCCTACTACACGATGATAGTATCTGATTGACATGGTTACGTTTCTGTGATGTCGCATAGAGAAACGTAATCATGTCTTTCAGGTACTACCATATGGTGGTAAATGAAAGAAACGCACTGTCCGATATTACCCGATGTCCGATACTACCCGACTCTCTCCTATGTAGCCGTAGATAGGCAAAATGAAATAGCTACTGATAATACACACTACACCAGGTAGCTGCGTGAACTATCCTCTACCTATACCAGGCCTACGTCATTCCGACATACCTATCCGGCGACGCGCTCAATGAGCGCCGTTTGTACAGGCCTACTGTAAAGACTGAGCTACCCAGAAACTGTACGAGACCCCGCTACTACACGATGATAGTATCTGATTGACATGGTTACGTTTCTGTGATGTCGCATAGAGAAACGTAATCATGTCTTTCAGGTACTACCATATGGTGGTAAATGAAAGAAACGCACTGTCCGATATTACCCGATGTCCGATACTACCCGACTCTCTCCTATGTAGCCGTAGATAGGCAAAATGAAATAGCTACTGATAATACACACTACACCAGGTAGCTGCGTGAACTATCCTCTACCTATACCAGGCCTACGTCATTCCGACATACCTATCCGGCGACGCGCTCAATGAGCGCCGTTTGTACAGGCCTACTGTAAAGACTGAGCTACCCAGAAACTGTACGAGACCCCGCTGAATTATTCCCCTTATATCTACATAAGTCAAGTGGGTTGACAGAACGTCAGAGCCCAGCGTTGAGTGCACGCTTAATGTATGTGTTAAATGTGTGGTTTTCTGTTACTTAACAGTAAACGTGTATTATACAAATCTGGCTTTCAGATATAGCTATACTTAAAAGCCAGATTTGTATACTATTCAAAGTGTTTAAATGTTCGAAAAATATATCAGCAAGGAAGGCTAGTTTAAGGGATACTAGGACTGAATTTTTGGCCAAAATGATAAAAATAATTATTTTACATAAATAATTATCTTATATATTTGTTTAACATTCTGCCTACTACTTTTAAAGGACTGATGACCATTTTTAAATGCTGCGCGCAGCTCTTTTAAACCTATCACACCCACTAAAAATTGCGTTTCCTTAAAACTACGTTTTTTGTCAATAATAAAGTTCCTAGCGGCTTCCATTTGCTCCGATTTACATGAAACTTTGCAAGAATATTTATCATATTAATATAATACACAAAGCTGTGCATGGAATCAGCTCTTCACTGAAAACTTTTCAAGATATGAATTTTTAACTTCTAAAAATTATTAGGCCTATCAAGCAAAAGTTATGATTTATAAGAAAATGTTTATCTCATGAACCAATTCTCAAATTTAAAAATCCATGCGGAGTTAATCATGAAAATAATGTAAGTCCTTCACAGAAAATGTTAAAAAAAAAATCTGAAGCCGTCATAGATGTTTTGAATTTACGTATAATTGAATGTCATTAAAATTAATATCTAAGGAACTTATGAATGAAACGTGATGAAACTTCGCGACAAGACATATACCACCTATGAAGAAATCCATGGTCTATCGGAAACAGGAAGCTGTCGACGAGTTGATATATTAGCCTTTAACAACAATAGATCCTACTATGCGCTTTGAATTGAATACAACTCAACCGGAAGATGTCAACAATGAGAAGAATCAAATTTATGGTCCAACTGTTCCTTATTATTTAAACTAGCCGTACCCGTGCGCTCCGCTGCACCCGTTAGAAATAAATATAAAGTAATTACATAATTAAAATAGGACATTTGATCCTGGGAACATTCATGTTTGATAGAAGGATAAATCGTTTATTATGTTACTTAATTTAAATTGTATTTGCATAATTAAAATGCGATCATTTTGATCCAGAGACCATACATTTGGTCATAAAAATTATTTTAGGAAATACAGGAAACGAATGTACAGAATAGCCTATCAAGTTTTCTGTGCATAAGAAGCTATTTTAATCTTACCTGTCCTCGATTCACTCAGAAGTTACTGTAATAACATTATAGCATTATTTCCATCTAGAGAAACTACAATTTCCAATGGTGAATTAATAATTAATTACACAAATCGGTTAATTTAGCTTCCGATATTACTTCATACAAATACAGAAACATCTGTAGGCTATCTTTCATAGCTTTCGATTGTTGCTGTCCAAGGCCCCTTATAGACGAAGTCATTTGTTTTTTAATTCATTACACGGCCTTAGATGGCAGTTGTTTTAATTTTAAACTTCATTTATCTGATTAAATATCAGTCCTATCAAAATTTTTCAAAGAATAAAACTTATCGGAAATCATTTTTAAAGAAACGTTTGTTATGTAACATTTGTCACAAAAATCAATAATAAGCGATATATTTTGATTTATTTAATTCAGGCCCCCTTATAACCCCCCTATTAAATAATGTATTTTGAATGCCGTATAGCCTAAAATCTAAGTTACAACGAACTTAATTTATATTCCAATTTTCATCGAAATCCGTTCAGCCATTATCGCGTGAAAAGGTAACAAACATACAGACAGACAGACAAAAATTTCAAAAAAGCGATTTTCGGTTTCAGGGTGATTAATTATATATGTTAGGACCAATTATTTTTGGAAAATCGAAAATTACCAGAAAAATTTCGGCTACAGATTTATTATTAGTATAGATATGTATAAGATACAATCTATTTAAATTACTGGATTGTTAGTGGGTGCTGGATGCGCGATAAAAAATGATTAATTTCTGCAAAGAGATCAATCAACTTTGTAAATACTGAACCAATTTTATTTTTTATGTTCAACGTCGTTTACGTTTATGTTTCTACATACAACATAAATGTATGTTAATAAGGCGGAATTTGTTTCATTTTATAAATCATCTCGTGACCCCCCCCCCTCAGCTCTTTACACGACCCCTCCCCAGAGAATCGCGACCCCCACTTTGAAAACAACTGCTTTACACAAGCTATCTTCGTCCTCATCACATCATCGTTGCCGTCGTCAGCATCTTAGCTGTTTCGATCGCCATCTTTGTTATCGAGATTGTGATCCTTGCCGTTAATGTCATTACCTCCATCCATATTTATATCAAGACATTACATTGGTTAAAACTGTTTCTTTCACAGCTCTAAAATATTCAATCCATCGTCTGAGAAATCACATAATGTATAAAGTAAATGAATAGCAAAGCAATAATAATTATATTTCTTACGAAAATTGTACGTATTTACTAATACTTATATATTTGCTATACTTGTCCTTCAGGGCAACCCCTATTTTAGGGAAAGTTTGTTTAAATTAAATTTAAGGGAACTGGGTAGTGATGCCTGTGCGATTAAAAAATTTCAGTACAAAAATTTAGTTCAATATTTCTAGGCTTTTAGTGCTCAGAGTGGAATAAAAATTGCCATGTGATACAATCCATCATTCTGCATTCAGTGGTATAAAATACAACTAATTAGTTTCGTATCCAAGTGCAAAAGAAAGGCCCTAACTGATAACCTGTTTTCCCACTTTGTTAAATGTACTTCATTCTTCAGGTGCACATTACTTTCTTTAATCTTCACTCATATACCTTGCATTTTTTAAAGTTACATAGTAATGTGTATTGTAAATACTAAAGAAAAATTTAGTTAAATATTTCACCCCTAGTGAAACAGAAAAATATTGAACTTAATTTAACATTTTTGCATTTTTTTTCAATGTATTTTTTTCGTGTTATGTCTGCGATATTCTTAAACCCGTAGGTCTACTATGTAGTACACAAGCTGCAGAAAACACTGTAAAATTTTATGTAAATTGATTCAGTAGCTTCAGAGAAAAATGCACTTACGTTTGAAAAATGTCAACTTATGGAAAACTGCATTTAAAAAAAAAGGATATATGAATTACATGCACAGTCAAATTTAAAGAGGTTATTTAAAGGGCTTACCTCCAGAAATACCTCCCAGAGTATTTATATTGTTTTAAATAGCAAGTTTTGTACTTTTTTAAAACACAAAATAAGAAATCGGATTTTTGACCTCTAATCACTACCTGGTTCCCTTAAACGTACAGACACGACAAATCTGCCGAATTTGAAAGAAATTCATGAAAAACTTGAAAAGTTTCAAAACTCACTCTCAATGACCCTTAAGAAGCCAAAGAGAAATGTAAAGTGGGTTTGCTTATTCCGATTTCTCTTGTTGCAGGTACCGGTACATTAGAACTTGTGTGGTAGCTATTAGTTTTCAGTAAAATTATCGTAGTTTACGATTTTATAGGGTTTGTGTTTTTCAAATAGGGTTAAGTACCGGTACGGTAGGGGAAGAAGGCCGCAAACAAATGTCTCTCCCAAAAATGGGTCGCGCCTTCAAGAAGTTTGGGAACCACGGCTGTATAGAAGCGAATTTAATAACAGGAAGTGTCTAATACACACGATATGAAGTTTACTTGACGTAGTAGTGTATATACTTGGAGTATAAATCAGTTTGCACTAAGCCAGGGGCTACTTATTAGCGGGCAGTCTGTCGGCCGTCTAGTCGGAAAGACGTGTGATTGATGTTCCGCTGTAAGCTGACCTATAATGAGAGAGGCGCGTCATTATCCCTGTCACCTGCTACATTCTCGCCGCTTCCGCCCTCACGTCTGCACAGACGCTGGTATTTCTACGACCGCACTAATTTAAACTTCGAGGAAGCTGTAAAACCTCGGCATTTCCCGATTTTAACACATGCGCAAGCGTTCAGAAAGCTTTCTCGTGGAATTACAGTTGGAACTACCAGTCTAATGTTCTTGCCCTGTTTATTTGACGTATTTGTTAAAGTTTATTATTGTATTGGTTTTACTTACAACGAATGGCTAAGGCAGTAGTGTCATGAAATCAGCACGGCAACTTACGATTTTGAAGTTACTGGATATGCCGCGTCTGTAAAATACTGCATGTAACTGTACGACTACACTGCGTTTAGGCAGGAATGCAGAAAGTGTTACAATAAGTAAGGTATTGTAGTTGTAGGAGAAATCACACACATACATATGAGACAATTTATAAGTGCCTGAGATATGTAATGCACTATAATGATCAGAATTAGGCCTAGTAAATAAATTGTAATGAATTTATATAACAAATTATACAGGACATCATTTTATTTTTACTTCAATTTTTATTGTACCTGAGTTTTTTAATGTATTTCACTCCCACCCCTTCAACTAATGAAGTTCAACACAGATCCAAGACCGCATATACAGTCGTAGTAGCCTTACGATAATAGTAAACAGTACGTTCCAAAAATATGTTCGCGTTTTCCAGTGACGAAAGAGCTTTCAATATTGAATCATTTTCGCACAGGTACTGTCGTCCATTTGCCTGGGTCGCATCCCGGTTTCCCTCACCTGCTTCTATTCGCCTCTGTAAAGTCTAGTGGCTGGGCTGTCTTAGCTCTTTTCTGAGAACATTAATTTCTGTTAGGAATTGGATGTCTATGTAATATTATACCCATACAATTGTTTAAAATGACTTAAATAAAAGGGCCTCGTTAAGTAATTAATTGTCACGTGATTTCCTCCCTTTCTACGTCTCTACGACATAACCACTTGGACGGACAGTAGATAGCTTGTCTGAGTAATTTTATCTTTTCGGATCGGGCAGAAGTGAAGATTGAATTTACAGTACGTAAGGTACTCTTTTATAGAGTAGGTACAGAATTATTTCAACGTGAATTACTGATACGAAGTACGAAACTAATAATTGAAATTACGTGCAGTAGTCTATAGTACGATAATATGCACATTAGAACTGAAACCTGTATCGAAATGACGGCCACCATTTTCAAAAATGTCTTTAAATATCCATATTATGATCATTTTTCAATTTAACTTCATTCTCTACGGTGTACGCTAATGTGCTGTAGAGAGTATAATATACACTGCATAATGAATACGTCCGCATTGATAGCTCAGTTCGTGAGTAAAAACACTCATTGTTAATACTGTAGGCCTATTGAATTTTGATTAAACAAAAACCTAATGAAAATTATCAAACTCAAAAGCGTATATTTCCTAGTTTACTTAAATGGATGAACTACTTTTCTTCCCTCGTATGCCTAGTAAAGTGATTTGTTTGTATATTACGTCAGCACCTTCGAACTCCAGTCGTGGAAGGGGGTAGCAAACAGTGTTTCCGGTTCTCAATTGTTTGGTCTAAAGGTATAGCCAGATTAATATTAGAAATGTTACTAAAAGTAAAATGATGTCCCTGTACAAAAGACAAAGGAATAAGGCACAGACAATATTTGAAAATTGAAATATTTGTGAAATATAATTACGATTTTATGACTATTTATAAATTAAGAGATTTTATTCTTCTTTTTCTTCTTCTTCTTCTTCTTCTTCTTCTTCTTCTACTTCTTCGGGAAAACAGTATGTACTGTAAGCCTACTTGAATTATATGCAGTACCTAAAGATTCTAAACAGAAACATGATTGGAACTTAAATTGCCCTTAATGGCCTATTACCGTTGGACCGCACTGTACAACTGGACCATATGTTTGCCTCCGTGAAGTACGATGCAGAATCCCAGCTTGGCAGCCGTCAAGCCACGAGTGCTGCCCGGAGTGGAAAGCGCATCTGTTGCAAATGCCGCCCAGGTTGTGACATAAAGTGACATCGTCCATAAACATTCCTTGCCTCACTGTTGGTGGAAGTGCAGCACACTCCAGGCAATTCATCTCTATCCTGATCTTTTGCCCTTTGTTGATGGTTTCGCTATTAATATTCAGGTTACATCGTTTCAGTAAGCAAATTTTAACTAAATCTTGTACACCATTACTAAATTACTACTATTACTAAATATGTTGTTATACTAAAAGCCAGGTTATGAACCGACTAAACAGAAAGTAGTTAGCTGGGCGAGAGGAAATTGCGGGTTAGAGGGGTAGCCTGTGCAGTGATGACACGTTGAGTGTGGGGGGGGGGTGGTTGGAGGGAAAAAGAGAACGGAGCTTTTCATTGGACCTCACGTGAAAATGTCGTCTGCTAACGAAAATCTGGCAACTGAATCACGGAGACAGTGTAGCCAAAGTTCCCAGTTCATTTGCAATACCACGTGCATTACGAGTCGCATTTTGTACCAGTGTCATTAGCTCGTGCTTTCTTAAAACAGTAATTTTAATTACTAATATTGTTGATAGTGTTATCGAGAACTATATACAGTAGTTATTTTAAACATATCGGTGACAAACGCTGAACACGCTTTGAATCTCGCGCCACTATGTGGCAACAGAGCTCAGAAAGAGAACAACAGAACGTTACTTCCGGTTTAGTCGGTTCATAACCTGGCCTTTAGTATAGGCCTTATGTGTTTCCGGAAGTTTCAAGACCATTGCTTTAGTATTTTCAGGAATATCTGTTCCTAATATATTCTTCTTCTTCTTTCTTGGCGCTACAGCTCATTGTGAACCTTGGCCTCTTCCATGATTTTCCGCCAGTTGTCTCGATCCTGCGAAATTGCTTTCCAATTCCTATATCCCATCTTACATACGTCTTCCTCAACTCCATCTAGCCATCTTAATCTTGGTCGTCCACGGCTTCTTTGGCCCCCAGGATTTCCATTTAATATTCTTTTAGGAATTTCTACGTCACTCATCCGTGCCACATGCCCAGCCCAGCTTAATCTTGCTGCTTTTACTATTTTTCTAATAGGCGGATCTTCATAGATGGAATACAACTCATTATTATATCTCCTCCTCCATCTTCCTCTCTCGAATACTGGGCCAATTATTTTACGGAGTATCTTCCTCTCAAAGGCATCCAAATTTCCAGCGTCCTTTTTTGTTAGGGACCACGTCTCAGCAGCATTTGCAGTACAGGTCTTATAAGTGTTTTATAGATAGTTATCTTTGTGGTACGAGATAAAATTCTTGAACAAAGCGAAGTAAGCTCTATTGGCAGCCATTAACCTCTGCTTTATTTCATATGAAATATCATTAGAATGAGTAACTGTTGATCCAAGGTATTTAAATTCATCCACTCTCTCGAAGTCATATCTGCCTATTGTTATTGAGGATGGCATATTCTTGAGGTTTGCCTTTCCACAAGCCATGTATTTAGTTTTCGATTGATTAATGGTCAATCCCATATTCCTTCCTGCCTTTTCTATATTCCAGAATGTATCTTCCATTGCCCTTCTAGATCTTGCCACTATATCTATATCATCGGCGTATGCGAGTATCTGCACTGATCTATAAAATATGGTCCCTCTGCTAAGTAGGTTTGCATCTCTTACTACCTTTTCCAATGTAACATTAAAAAGGAGACACGCCAGCGTATCTCCTTGTCGCACACCATTCTTAATATCTAATGGATCTGATAACATTCCTAATATATTAATAATGTGAATAATTATTTGATATTTTATTCATTGTTCTAAAACAAATAAATATATTCACAGCTGATGTAATCCTTGGGGACTTGTAGTTTCGAACTTGTAATTTCATGACAATATTTGGCTGATATACAGCCATATTTATCAACCCCGAAAATTCAATTATTTTAACAAAAAAACGATCAGCCACCGGCATGGCTCAGTCGGTTAAGGCGCTTGCCTGCCGGTCTGAAGTTGCGTTCGGGCGGGCACGGGTTCGATTCCCGCTTGGGCTGATTACCTGGTTAGGTTTTTCCGAGGTTTTCCCCAACGGTAATGTGAATGCAAGGTAATCTATGGCGAATCCTCGGCCTCATCTCGCCAAATATCATCTCGGTACTACCAATCTCATCGACCTAGTAGTTGATACAGCGTCGTTAAATAACCAACTAAAATAAATAAAAAATAAATATAAACGAACTTCCCTTTTTTAATTGACAGAATAATACTAAGCATAAGTACAACTGGAATGAAGATATTTTAAGAATGACTTCTGATAGATTTACAAAACTTATACATCAATAAAAACTACAGTGATGACTAGACATTGGTAGACTATGATGCCGATGGAAGATGTATTTTGATCGGATTGTCCTAGAAGCCTATTATGCAATAGAATTATTATTACTAGAAAACCGAAGCCTATCGGAAATATAAGACCTTGCGCTATTTGGAGCTACCCATATCCTTCGGAAATGCTGTCTCTAGAAGAAATTCAGACTCGTCGGAAGTACTCCCGAGGAAGATGGGTTTAATCTAAAGTGACAGATCGTAACTATAGAGTATAAAAAGTTAAAAATAGCTATTTATGTGTACATAACACAGTGGTAACTGATAACATTATCAGGCACTTAAAATCAAAACTGAAGTCCATTGTATGTGTTTTGGTTGTGTATTTTGATGAAGAATGTGTTTTCAAGGTTCATATATCCATAACAAAAGTTAATCCGATACTCCCACACAGTTAAATAGAAGCTTGTAGTAGAAGTCGATCGATTGCCCGTGTTTGCGTTCTTCTGAGACTTATCAAGGCAGCCCAGATATGTTAAAATATTCACTACAAAAATATAAGTTGCCGTAATGAAGTAGAAAAGTAAAATCACCCTGGTCAGAAGATAAACCGTATCTTCGTAACAGAACAGAAATTAATTAATGTATCTCCAAAATATGTTATGGCTTTACGTGTATCGGAATTACCATGGTTTTGCAAGTGTATGAATATTATTTGTCCCAGAGACACCATGTTATTATTCATGCAACGTAATACAGAGCTATTTAGAGCCCCATATTTTGCTGACTTCGGTATTAATTCAAGAAGAAGACTTCCACCATGCATACAACCACATATCTAGTCCTTTAAGGGGAGAGGATGGTATTTTTTTAACTTGTTTTTCTATTTGGTGTAAATTATTAATTTTTTGTATCTAGAGAGCTCATAGCTGTGGCAACTCAACCAAATAAAAATATTTAGAAAAAAATTATTTGGGGGCCCAAATTAAAAAAAAAATATACCCAATGCAGGATTGTACTAAAACCGATATATCTGAACCGTTTTTAAAGAAAGATTAAAACAGTTTTTGCAATGTATTTGCAAACGTATGTTCTACAAACTGTCTGTAACAGAATTTTGATATTAGTCCCTACGTTTGTAAAATAAACAATTGAAATTTAGTAACAATTTTCTGATTTCCTTTCATGCAAACAAACGGACGTATTTTTAAAATGAAATCATTTAACAAAATTCTGTTACAGAGAAAAGTTTCCTAATAGTCTAAAGAATGTGTGTTCTAAATTTCATGCATGTATCTTTAATAGTTCAGAAATTATATTCATTTTGTCTGGCAATGTAGCAAAAAAAAAATGAAGTTACTGGAAACCGATAAAAGCGGGCGTGTGATTTAAAAATCCATAGCGCAGGAAGTTTAAAAATGACGTCTCAACATCCGATAAGGACACAAATACCCACAAAATGTTATGCAATGCATTCAACACATATCAAAGGGTATTTTAAAGAAAAATAAATTTTTTGAAAATCTAATTTACCGGAAACAACAATAAAAGTGGGCGAGTTACTTAAAAATCCATAATGCAGGAAGTTTAAAAATGGCGAGCCACACATATCACAGAGTATTTTAAAGATTTTTTTTTAATTTAGTCATTTTTCATCAAAAATACCATCCTCTCCCCATAAGACAAAATTGTATAATCACCGTGCGAATGGTGGCAGAAGAAATCATGATCTGATGCTACAATTTTCTCTTAACACCGTCCGCACTATCAACGCAGACCAATACCAAAAACTTACACAGATTACAACCAACACAAATCACCACGAACAACCGACACAAAAATCACCAACAACTGACACAGAAATCACCAACAAAAATCGACACAATAACCACCAACATCAGTACAAATTACCACCAACCCAATTTACCATAAAAATCGACAAAAACCACAACAACCGGCCCAGAAATCACCACAAATCGACAGAAACCACAACGAACACTGATACAAACCGCCTTAAACACCGAAAGAAATTCATAATAGGGCTTATTGTCTTACAGCCATTCCAGGCAAACTGTGAATTCCAATGAAAAAGTCTTTTCAGAAATATTTGTTTATTATTAATGTAAGACATAGATACAGCTCCAAATTTAAATATTCTAATGTTTTATTTTCAAAAGTAAAATATTTTACAAATTTTATGGGCATTGAATCAAAATAGTCTTGACTACGTAATGGGTGCTTTTTGTTTTCCTAAAGTTTGCAACACTTACTCATAGAGTGATCAGCTGTTAATGTATGTTTTTCTAGGAGCTATTGTTGAATAAATATTTTGAGAGCCTAACTGATATTTCAAACTCGAGGATCAAGGAACTTTTTACTCTGTACTACAGTATATTCTTTCTGCCATTTATTTTAAATGGATTGGGTTAATAAGAATTAGCAGTCTTACAGTTCAAGTGAATATTTTGACTTAGACATGTCAGAGTTGTTTTGAAACTGGAAAAATGAAGGACATTAACTCATCTGTAACATCCGCGACAAAATGTGTGTTACATCCTAGACATGGAAGAAACAACTATAAAACGTTTACCGATTATGTTTTTTTGAACTAATTGGATACCACGATATTTGCATAGGTTTCATATGAGAATGAATCTCTTTCTGCTTGAGGGAGAGAACTGTCTTTTACACTTTTTGTTAAATTTTAATAAGATGTAGAGTGAGTTGACAAATCTTGTAACATCCGTGAAGGAACCTTTTCTTTATTTCCTGCAATAATAATAAAGTTATTCAAATAGCTTTTTTCAGTAAAATGATACTGATCTTCTAAGTTGATTCTAATAATAAAAGTTTACAAAAGTAATTTCATTTTCAATATATAGTGTTTGAAAATAGTAAAAATGTAACATCCATGACAACTGGAATGGCTGCTTATTGCACGAAATAACCACCGACACCACACAAACCAGCGACGCACACGCAAGTCCTCACCGATGACGTCACAAACCTCCTCACTACCAACACAGAAAAAAAAATAATAATAATAATAATAGCAGTAATAAGACTAATAATAATAGTAATAATACATCTATTATTATTATCAGGCAATACAACTCGACGATTTGTGTCAGAGGAAAAACAATTATTTTTTTTAATCTGAAGTCTGATTAGTGTAATGTTACTAGTCGGCGATGTATACAAGGGAGGGAGAAGGGAACTAGCCACCCTACCGCATTATCTCCTGGCCTAGTTGCCTCATAAATGATGCCATGTTGGTTTCACTTGTGAGGTTCAGACCTGTCTTCGAACAGTTGATTAAACAACAATGATATAATAATAATAATAATAATAATAATAATAATAATAATAATAATAATAAAAGCTTCACCACTATCAATAGGTACCCATCGCCATCATCAAAAGAAATTACAGAACCATCCCCTTCTTCTTCTTCTTCTTCTTCTTCTTCTTCGCCATTATTGAATCTACGTCCCTTCTGTTCCTATTATTTAGGAATGAATTTCATTTCATGTTAGCTATTGCATCTTTTATCATCCAGTCTGCTGTCAAAAAATCTGAAAGTTAGAATTTATAAAACAGTGATATTACCGATTGTTCTTTATGGTTGTGAAAAATTGGACTCTCACTTTGAGAGAGGAACATAGGTTAAAGATGTTTGAGAATAAGGTGCTTAGGAAAATATTAGAGGCTAAGAGGGATGAAGTTACAGGAGAATTGAGAAAGTTACACAACACAGAAGTGCAGGCATTGTATTCTTCACCTGACTTAAATAGGAACTTTAAAGAAACAAATATCAAGAGTCCTTCAATAACTGTCTATTAAAAATTACAAAATATTACATAGGTTGCAGGAACATATTCTGACTAGCGCTTTCGCTATAATAATAGCATCCTCAGGTCAGACTTTTGCGATGTTATGCTTTTCATATAAAGACATGGATAGACTAGTAACGTCGAAAAATGTTAAAGTACATGACGTAAAAATATAAAAATATGAAAAATACAATGATAAGAGAAATAAAAAGACTTATGAACAGTCTGAAATATATATATATATATATATATATATATATATATATATATATATATATATATATATGGTAGTGAAACTTTCATGAGGTCTCAAAAAATACATAAAAATATTTGACATGTGTGCAGGTGATAGATCACAATTTGGTAAAAAATATGCAGCTTAAAATAGCGACACAGACAATAAAAAGAATAAATTAAAATATTGCTTTGGATCTATTCTTTTTATTGTCTGTGTCGCTATTTTAAGCTGCATATTTTTTACCAAATTGTGATCTATCACCTGCACACATGTCAAATATTTTTATGTATTTTTTGAGACCTCATGAAGGTTTCACTACCATATATATATATATATATATATATATATATATATATATATATATATATATATATATTCAGACTGTTCATAAGTCTTTTTATTTCTCTTATCATTGTATTTTTCATATTTTTATATTTTTACGTCATGTACTTTAACATTTTTCGACGTTACTAGTCTATCCATGTCTTTATATGAAAAGCATAACATCGCAAAAGTCTGACCTGAGGATGCTATTATTATAGCGAAAGCGCTAGTCAGAATATGTTCCTGCAACCTATGTAATATTTTGTAATTTTTAATAGACAGTTATTGAAGGACTCTTGATATTTGTTTCTTTAAATTTGTTAACTTGTCGGACCAACATGCCTTTCAAATTAAATAGGAACATTAAATCCAGACGTTTGAGATGGGCAGGGCATGTAGCACGTATGGGCGAATCCAGAAATACATATGGAGTGTTAGTTGGGAGGCCGGAGGGAAGAAAGACCTTTGGGGAAGCTGAGACCTAAATGGGAAGACAATATTAAAATGGATTTGAGGGAAGTGGGATGTGATGATAGAGAATGGATTAATCTTGCTCAGGATAGGAACCAATGGGGGCTTATGTGAGGACGGCAATGAACCTCCGGGTTCCTTAAAAACAGTAAGTTAGTTAGTTATTGCATTCTTCCTGTCTTACAGAGTATAATTATTCAGCATTGTCTTTCAGGAAGTTACCTTGTATTACGGTTAATATCTCCCCCCCCCCCGCCCAGAATTTTAGTTTCAAGTGTGTTCTGTTCCTAAACTCGCGCCTTATGTGGTTCTTGAGTATAGTCTTCCATTAATTAGTGTATGCAATTTATGCTATTTTTGTAGGAAGAGTGAATTAAACATCTGAATGGTTTAATATTTCATTGTAGTACTTGTTCAAAAATAAAGCTTATGCATTAGAATCAGTACGTAGCAACGATAAGCTAGCCTGATAATTAATATGACAGGTAACTGAATGAAATGTTTCTGAACAAATAAATCTTCATTGTAAGTTCACGAACTTACAGATAATTGATTGAATGGCTCGGAGTAACACCGAAGACGTTGAAAACAACTTATTAACACCGTTCTGCGGAGTAAGGAAACTTAAACAAAGTTCGCCGTTCTCCAACTTTGAATGGAGTTAGTCATTGTCGGAACAGCTTAACATGGAATTTCATTGCAATAGATGTCTTGTTATTTCATAATTACACAATGCTTGCCAGATTTATAGTACAAATTCTCATAATATGTTAGTATATAATTTAGTAACTTATATAGATTTATTATTGAAGATCAATAGAACAATTACATACACTGTCTGTTTCCAAATGCCTCTTTCGAATAACAACTGAAGGTTATAGGCCCACATTTATTTGAATTGTAACTTTCTCGGATTACAGACACATTATTAGATCATAGATGTTTATTATTGTATTTTAACTGCAAAATTAACTACTTCTCTTACCCTCTTCCATCTACATCTCTTCTTCCCGTGTACCCATCTTCACTCTCACCACCACAGTTACAATGAAAATGTATTCCATCAGCGCCAATACCACCATCACCACTACTACCACTAGCACGATCTTTTACCACCACCACCTTCATTTTATTTTCTACAATCATCATTACCTCCTTCATTAAATCTATTTATTCACCATCTCTCATGTTTTTATCCACAAACACCGAAAACTTCATCATATTCTCTTTTCCCATAAACACCACTACCTTCTCTTTCACCACCTTCTCTTTCCTCACAAACACCGCCACTTCCTTCTTCACTACCCTCACTTTCTCCACAAACATCGCCACCTCTTCCTTCACTACCTTCTCTTTCTCCACAAATATCACTACCTCCTTTTTCAGATTTTATTTTCCCACCAACACCGCCACCTCCTTCACTACCTTCTCTTTCTCCACAAATATCACTATCTCCTTTTTCAGATTTTATTTTACCACCAACACCGCCACCTCCTTTACTACCTTCTCTTTCTCCACAGATATCACTACCTCCATTTTCAGATTTTCTTTTCCCACCAACACCGCCACCTCCTTCACTACCTTCTCTTTCTCCACAAATATCACTACCTCCATTTTCAGATTTTCTTTTCCCACCAACACCGCCACCTCCTTCACTACCTTCTCTTTCTCCACAAATATCACTACCTCCTTTTTCAGATTTTATTTTCCCACCAACACCGAAACGTCCTTCACTACCTTCTCTTTCTCCACAAATATCACTACCTCCATTTTCAGATTTTCTTTTCCCACCAACACCGCCACATTCTTCACTACCTTCTCTTTCTCCACAAATATCACTACCTCCTTTTCCAGATTTTCTTTTCCCACCAACACCGCCACCTCCTTCACTACCTTCTCTTTCTCCACAAATATCACTAACTCCATTTTCAGATTTTCTTTTACCACCAACTCCGCCACCTCCTTCACAACTACTCTTTCTCCACAAATATCACTACCTCCATTTTCAGATTTTCTTTTCCCACCAACACCGCCACCTCCTTCACTACCTTCTCTTTCTCCACAAATATCACTACCTCCATTTTCAGATTTTCTTTTCCCACCAACACCGCCACCTCCTTCACTACCTTCTCTTTCTCCACAAATATCACTAACTCCATTTTCAGATTTTCTTTTCCCACCAACTCCGCCACCTCCTTCACAACTACTCTTTCTCCACAAATATCACTACCTCCATTTTCAGATTTTCTTTTCCCACCAACACCGCCACCTCCTTCACTACCTTCTCTTTCTCCACAAATATCACTACCTCCATTTTCAGATTTTCTTTTCCCACCAACACCTCCACCTCCTTCACTACCTTCTCTTTCTCCACAAATATCACTACCTCCTTTTTCAGATTTTATTTTCCCACCAACACCGAAACGTCCTTCACTACCTTCTCTTTCTCCACAAATATCACTACCTCCATTTTCAGATTTTCTTTTCCCACCAACACCGCCACATTCTTCACTACCTTCTCTTTCTCCACAAATATCACTACCTCCTTTTCCAGATTTTCTTTTCCCACCAACACCGCCACCTCCTTCACTACCTTCTCTTTCTCCACAAATATCACTAACTCCATTTTCAGATTTTCTTTTCCCACCAACTCCGCCACCTCCTTCACAACTACTCTTTCTCCACAAATATCACTACCTCCATTTTCAGATTTTCTTTTCCCACCAACACCGCCACCTCCTTCACTAACTTCTCTTTCTCCACAAATATCACTACCTCCATTTTCAGATTTTCTTTTCCCACCAACACCGCCACCTTCTTCACTACCTTCTCTTTCTCCACAAATATCACTACCTCCTTTTCCAGATTTTCTTTTCCCACCAATACCGCCACCTCTTTCACTACCTTCTCTTTCTCCACAAATATCACTACCTTGTTCTTCATTACGTTCTCTTTCTCCAAATATCCCCACATTAGTTAATTTTCTAGCAATACATGACGAACTTTTGTTTGGTATCTTTGGAAATATAAAAAATATATTCATTGATTGATATATTAACGTAATATTAACCTTTCTGTAATGGAAGAAACAGTTGTATGAAACATTCCTTCTTGGTGACAATAGTTTTCCCATTGAAAAAGAAGAGGCACTCCTAGAAACATCAGACTTATCTTCTGATTAGAACTTAAAAATCGTGTGTTCTGCGTTATCCCTGTTGCAATCTTGGTTGCATGCACCACCCATATATCCCGATATTCCCTGCATTGCAATACAACACTTAATGCCATTTGTATTAACATTTTTGTATGAAAATACATTTCTGCTCTCGTCTTCTTGAAGAACAAATATGGAAATGAACTTAATGTTGAGGCTGACTTGGAACTTAAGAGTACCTACAACTTCTCAAGGAAACGTCAACCATCTCACTGATAACCTTGTGGTTAGTCTGAAAAGCTGGTCTAATTTTTCACAGCAAAGACGTCCATCATCCTGCTGATAACTTTATAGTAAGTCTGAAAAACTGGTTTCATTTTTCATAGCGAAGACATGATATAATGTAAAAAGCTTTGAGTTTATATATTTTCAGATTAATATTCAAAAGCTAAAACTGAAATTTAATATTGCTTCCAATTTATTCATTAAGGATGTTTAATTCACTACATTATGCAAATATTTAGTGAGTAGAATATAATTAGTGTAATTACCAGCCTAAATAATAGCCTACAAGATATTAGGGCCAACACCTGTGGAGTAACGGTCAGCGCGTCTGGCCGCGAAACCAGGTGGCCCGGGTTCGAATCTCGGTGGAGGCAAGTTATCTGGTTGAGGTTTTTTCCGGGGTTTTCCCTCAACCCAATACGAGCAAATACTGGGTAACTTTCGGTGTTGGACCCCGTACTCATTTCACCGGCATTATCACCTTCATATCATTCAGACGCTAAATAACCTAGATGTTGTACAGCGTCGTAAAATAACCCAATAAAATAAAAAAATTAATAAGATATTAGGGGTCCGACAAAATTAAATATGAGTTTAAAGTGGTCCGTGATAATCAAAAAGTTGCGAGCCATTGTAGTGTGATGTTATATTTCCTACTAGAGAAGCTAACTTTCGACGTAAGACAAAATCCATTAATTTTTTCCATTGTTACGTTACAAATGACCTACTGTTGACGTTAAGAAATAATGCCGCAATTTTAGATCGGAAATTAATAATCTTCCTGATCTATATCAATAGTTTTTTTTTCTAACTCTTAGAATACCCACTGACGAGCAGAGATGAAAACGGCGGGGAGCCATTCTTCTCTCTTTTGTAAATAGAAGTCAAAAGTTCCTAGACTTGACAGTACGGAGGCAAACTCGACCGACAAAGCAGCAGTCAAAACTGATTGCACAAATCAGTGACG
The DNA here is from genome assembly GCF_040183065.1 of Periplaneta americana. NCBI lineage: Eukaryota > Metazoa > Arthropoda > Insecta > Blattodea > Blattidae > Periplaneta > Periplaneta americana. Next base: position 46,854,012 of record NC_091120.1, read on the forward strand.
ACATCGACACAGGTCATAGCACATATTTGCGCTGAAATAATTGACTTTGAACAGGGGCGTCGCAACTCATCTTCCATAGTGGAATTTATGTTATCAGGATTGGAGCATCATTTTTTCCCTGAAAGGTAAATATTTCTTACGATGATTATATTTTTATTCGCAACGGTTAAAGCCATATTTTTCTAGTGCGGGGATGCCATTCTCGTAGGTTGAATCTCGTCTGTAACATAAGACGCATAATTATCTGCTGTCGATATTATTTTAATTTCTCATTAGTCGAAGTACACGTGAAATTGAGATAGGTCTAGTGAAAAATTTATACCAACTTTTAGAGCTTTTTTTCCAGGGTTTTGGGAATATCTGATACATAACTGAAATCTTGTTTTCAGCAAATCGTCTGTATGCAATGATTTCTCTTAAACTGTTTAATGAATATTGTACGCCTGTTCAATATTTACGAATCACTTCATACAGAAATTATACACACGAAATCTATCCATATTATTGAAACATTAATGGAGCTCTATTTAATATTTACGAGTCAGTTCATACAGAAATTATACACATGAAATCTATCCATTTTATTGAAACATTAACGAAGCTATGTTTATAAAATATTAAGTGAACCATGATTTCGTTCCGTTTAGTGAAAATTATATTGTATTAAAATAAAAGTTCCAATATAATTTATTGTTCTAATATTTTCTATTTTACTTTATAATCGACCGTCAATTTTAGATGTAATAGGGACCAGAAGATTAAATTGGGCAGGACATGTTATACATATGGATGACTCCAGCAGCGCAAAACAAATGTATAGAAACACCTTTAACAACACAAGGGTCGGCCTGGGTAGCGTAGGTGGTATAGCGCTGGCATACTGTGCTAGAGATCGCGGGTTTAATCCCGGCCCAGGTCAATGGCATTTAAGTGTGCTTAAAAGCGACAGGATCACGTCAGTAGATTTACTGGCATGTAAAAGAAGAAGTGCGGGACAAAATTCCGACACACCGGCGACGCTGATGTAACTGCGGCAGTTGCAAGCGTCGTTAAATAAACCATAATTTTTAATTTAACAACACAAAGTCACTGGGAAGAGCTCGAAGTAGATGAAAAGATGAAATTCAAAAGGAATGTATAGAAATGGGAAATACCAATTGGGATGAACTAGCAAAAGACATAACAAAGTGGGAACGTTTTGTGAAATCGATATGGACTCGACATGCTCCATAATGTCCTTTTTATTTATTTATTTATTTATTTATTTATTTATTTATTTATTTATTTATTTATTTATTTATTTATTTATTTATTTATTTATTTATTTATTTATTTATTCTATTTTATTTAAACCTATTTACATTTACCTACATAGCCTATCATGGTACATATTACACAGCTACCGGCGTAGCTCAGTCAGCTGAGGCTCTTGCCAGACGATCCGGAATTGTGCTTGGGCTGATTACGTGGTTGGGTTTATTCCTGAGGTTTTCCGGGACTTTAAGACAGATGTCACATAATATATGACGAATCCTCGGCCTCATCTCGCCAAATACCATCTCATTATCATCAATCACATCGACCTTAAATAACGGAGTAGTTTTTTAAAGGGTTATTTTACGACGCTGTATTAACATCTAGGTTATTTTGCATCTGAATGAAATGAAGGTGATAATGCCGGTGAAATGAGTCCGGGGTCCAGCACCAAAAGTTACCCAGCATTTGCTCGTATTGGGTTGAGGGAAAACCCCGGAAAAAACTCAACCAGGTAACTTTCCCCGACCGGGATTCGAACCCGGGCCACCTGGTTTCGCGGCCAGACGCGCTGACCGTTACTCCACAGGTGTGGACACAGAGTTATTGATACTTAACTTTTTCTCTGGATGATCTAGGAGACCTTGAAATATTAGGAACTACATTGAAATAATATTGCAGTGTGTATTGTTCAAATGAACTTAATAAAATATAAGTACAGTAGAGCCTAATTTTTTTTTGTACAAGGAGAACCATTTAGTTTTCTTTTTCAGAAACTGGAAAACATGGTGCAAGGAGAATTTTGAGCTACATTTTTAAAGTAGCATATACAACACAACATTACCTATATTACGGTTTAACTGAGCAGGCAATATCGTATAATAGAGCCTGACGTTAAAGGAATACGTGCATCGATCTCTTACGATTTGTCATGTGATTTGTTCAGAATAGACATTTTCACCTTAAAATATTGGTATGCGTTGAATTGTACTTCTAGTAATGTAGATTGTAGGATACAATACAAAATAATATATCAACATTTTTACTGCTTTGTAGATTCATCTTAGTTTATGGTAATGCTAAGGATTGCTCTGCGATACTTAAAGTCCGTATGTTTTATTAGTAAATTGAAAACCACTAGAAAATCACTTGAGATGTATTTATTCTGATTGTAGCCTTTTGAAACATGGTTAAATTTTACTTACTTTTACCCTACGGGATATCTTTAGACCTACATTTAATAGTTTTTTAGACGGACGTGTAACAGTCTACATATCGTTCAAGATTCTGTACTTTTTCTGCTTTATCTGCTGAAATGTATCAAACTAAAAAAGTATATATAATAAAACTACGAGCACAGTGTGTAAGTCTACGTTTTATTGTCATAGGCTAACTCTTATCAGTATAGAGTAACAGTCTCTAAAATTTTAGTAGCAGTCAAAGCTTCTGACCTACTACACTGCGCTCGTGTAACTTGAGTTTCGTGACATAAATGTCTTCAGTTTACCGCGAACTTACACGTCATTCACGTCAAAATAATAAAATGACAGTTTACTAGAAGTCACCATCTGGATATTCGGATTTTGAGCTCGAAAATTCCACATTTTCAAAACAAACACATTCGAGATAGCTCAAAACTGAACGTCTGCGAGATCATTTTAGTAACATATTTCCAGGTCGTTGGATCGGACGCAACGGATCCATTTCCTGGCCACCACGTAAACCCGATATCGTTTCACCAGGTTTTTTTTTTTTTTTTTTTTTTTTTTTTTGGGAGGAGCGTGGGATATATTAAGGACAATGTATATGCTAGTACAATGCATGACCTAACTTTACGAACCCGCATCTGTGGTGATAGCTAAGGTAATAATGGAAATGTTGGGTGTTTTCAGTGCTATGGGTCACAGAGATTTACTAATAAATGTTAATTATATTTTTAATTTAGTGTTTCGTTTCATATAGTTTCATTTCCTCAACTTTTCCTACTTTATATTTTATGAGATGTTAAAATATTGAAGATTTGACAGAAACACGGTGCATCATCTTTATGAAGTGACTGTTATTTGGATTTTAATTTTAAAAGTAACATTTTACGCTAAGTTCATAGCATAAAATACCGTCAGGAATACCTCACTACATTCTTTATCATCAAATTAATTTTCAAACATTCTGATTTCATTCCAAATAAGAGTGAAGCGGCGCGTGGGAGCAATAAGAGAAACACAGCCTTCATTGCTATTTCATTAGAGTCTGTAGCGGAACATCTTGCAGCGCCTTCATCTCGCAACACAGTAGTAATTCAGCATATCACGTGACACGTAATTTAAACGTATATGCTGTGTGAATAGAACAGACAGTTTAAAATTAATTTCACAACCCCTTTCTACCACTCCCCACCTAAAATTCCGATCTCTATCTTATCTTGAGTACCTGATGGCGTCCAATTTATAGTTACGATCTCTCCTCAAGATTCAATTTGCGTGGAATTTCTCATTTGCCACAAGCTCTAATTCGTTTCAATGTCGACGTGCCTGACCCAAGCTGGAGTAATGAAGCTGAACTCAATGTTGATGGGAGATTGTATTTATATCTGCTTCAACGCAATATTTGAAACATTACCTGGAGCGCTAAATCACTAATAACTCAGGCTGAGAGGATTTTACGTTGTAGATTACTAAAAGGAATGGCTATTCTTATTTGAATTCTAAATATAACTTGCTGTGGAGCAATAGAAATTGTTGGATACCTGACGCAAACATGAATACCAGGCACATCTAGCAGAAGCAATGAAATAGAGACTCTTCGGACCCTCGCCGTACACTAAACGGTTGACGCTATTTTGACGTAATTGATGAAAGAGCCAATCAGAGCCATAATAATAATAATTAATAATTAATAATAATAATAATAAATATCGGATATGCCTGTTATTATTCGGTTGAAAAGCTTTTATCATCCAGTCTGCTGTCAAAAAATCTAAAAGGTACACTTTATAAAACAGTTATATTACCGATTGTTCTTCATGGTTGTGAAACTTGGACTCTCACTTTGAAAAAGGAACATAGGTTAAGGGTGTTTGAGAATAAGGTGCTTAGGAAAATATTTGGGGTGAAGAGGGATGAAGTTACAGGAGAATGGAGAAAGTTACGGAGCACAGAACTGCACGTCTTGTATTCTTCACCTGACATACAGTAATTAGGAACATTAAATTCAGACGTTTGAGTTGGGCAGGGCATGTAGCACGTATGGGCGAATCCAAAAAATGCATATAGAGTGTTAGTTGGGAAGCCAGAGGGAAAGAGGCCTTTGGGGAGGCCGAGATGTAGATGGGAGGATAATATTAAAATGGATTTGAGGGAGATGGGATATGATAGAGGCTGGATTAATCTTGCTCAGGATAGGGACCGATGGCGGGGCTATGTGACGACGGCAATGAACCTCCGGGTTCCTTAAAAGCCAGTAAGTAAGTAATTAATATTAATAATAATAATAATAATGATAATCATAATGATAATAATACTGTAGATCAAGGCCGATTAGCCTCACGTCCACTTGCAGCAGAGGTGAACGATCATTCAATCAGAAAATGAAGATATCGTGTTGTTAGAACGATGATCCCCTCAATCGTAAACGGACAAAGACAAGCGTCTTGATCTGAATTTATGTTGTTTTAGTAGGTTATTTTACGACGCTTTTTCAACATCTTAGTTTATTTAGCATGTGAATGAGATGAACGTGATAATGCCGGTGAAATGAGTTCGGGGTCAAGCACCGAAAGTTACCTAGCACCTTCTGGTATTGGGTTGAGGGAAACCCCGGAAAAAACCTAAACTAAGTAACTTGCCCCAACCATAAATCGAACCCGGGGCACCTAGTTTCGCGGCCAGACGCGCTAACCGTTACTCCATAGGTGTGGACGTCTTGATCTGAACATATTATGGCACCAATCTGGAGTGTTCTGGTTATCTGAGGGAATTGCGCGCGCATCTAGCGAGAAGAAAGGCGCGGGGAAACGGAAACTTGGGCTTCGGTAGGAGCTGTAGCGCGGTATGGAGCGAGGGGAGGAGAACTACGGTGACGGCGCGGAGCGGAGAGAGCAAGGGAAGCATCGAGAAGCGGATTTTTTCTCTCGAAGGTTCTGAAAGCCACGCGAATCGAAGAGTTCAGAAAATGTAGTCTAGTAATAAAAGCGCGAGTGGGCGACAGTCAGTCTTCAAGTCTTGTCTTGGACAGGAGCGAGCAAGGGGGACCTGAGTTCGACATACAGCTGACCGCATCTGGAAGACTCGGGTTCGACGTGCAGTGAACAGACTCTGGAAGATGGGAATTCGACGAACCGAATATGGAAGACGGGCTCGACGTGCAGTGAACTTGAGTGGGTGAGTCCGTAACTATGACAGTGTCCACCAGGCGAGTGCGACGCAGTTCGGAAGACCAGAGTTCGACGTGCAGAGAACTTGAACAGTGAGCTAGAAGAACTAGCCAAGGCAAGCGAACTGAGAACTGACAGTCTTGTCCTGCACATAGTGCTCTGTGAACATTAATTGAAATTAGGAGTACATTGTTGTTCTTCTCAATAATACACGTGTATTGCCATTGTCGTCGTGTGGAGTGCAGTAACGACTACTGTGTTGCTGTGATGAGTGGAATATCCATTGTTGTAGGGTAAATTATTAAGAATAAAAGTCACATTATTGTCGGGTGTGTGGTGATTAAAGGAGAATAAAATTCACAATATCTATAGAATGAGATGAAGAAGATGAATGAGATGAAATCTATATTCTTTTTCTACACGGGAGGGGAAGGGAAATGAACCGTGACATTAAAAATTCCAACCCGGCCTTTGCCTAAGTAACTGTGGAAAAGCGAGGAAAAACCACAGTCTGGCTAGTCGTTCCGGGAATCGAACCACGAACCTCCCGAATACGAGTCCCATGGGGAACGCTTGAGCCACCCCGCTCAGTTGTTTCCTTTTCACTTCATATTTCTTTTCCTTGTCCAATTTCAAAATCCGTACGTTGTCATAGGTACTGTAATCACTTTGTAAAATTGTATTTACATAGTTTTTTTAATTGGTTATTTATCGACGCTGTATCAACTACGAGGTTATTTAGCGTCGGTGGGATTGATGATAGCGAGATGATATTTAGCCGATTACCTGAAATTTGCCTTACGGTTGGGGAAAAACAATGAAAAAACCCAACCGGATAATCAGCCCAAGCGTGAATCGAACCCGCGCCCGAGCGAAAATCCGAATCGGCAGGCAAGCGCCTTAGCTATTTGTGTAGTGCCCAATATTTTCTTCAGAATAAAATTGATATAAACTTGAGGATGAAATGAAGCAAAATTTTTTGATAAAAATAAAGCAATAAACTTGAATATATTTATACTGATTTTTACAATAGCTTTATTCGGTTTTCCGTTAGCAACTGGCGTTGTCAGTCTAGTTAATTGTTTGGAACAAACAAGCAACCAGAAATGCATATATTCATGAATTCAGTCTCACATTTGCAGTCACTTACATCAAAATTCACATGGGAGCCATAATCGGGAACTGTGTTGACATATTCTGCATTTCGCTTGATTGATTGGCTTATTGTTGGTATAACGTTCGCTCATGAAATCCCCAGGTTAATCATAGATGATAATCGATGCATATCTCAACATAAAAAATTTATCGTCCATTGCAGACTGTTACTTTTGGGTTTATTATTCAGGCTTTGTTATCCTAAACCTTCGTTCAAGTGAAAATTAATGATTGTACATCATGCATTTCATTCATAGTGTTCTGCACAAAGGCAGGTCTTTCACTGTAAACCCAGCATTCTTCAATCTTTCCTATTGTCTTCCTTTTTCTTTGTCTCCTCATATGATCCATATATCTTAATGTCGTCTATCATCTGATATCTTCTTCTATCCCGAACTCTTCTGTCGTTCACCATTCCTTCCAGTGCATCATTTAGTAGACAGTTTTTTCTCAACGAGTGACCAGCCAATTTCTTTTTCTCTTTCTGATCAGTTTCAGCATCATTCATTCTTCATCCGCTCTTTCCAACACAGCTACGTTTCTTAATCTGTCTGTCCACTTCACACGCTCCATCCATCTCCATATCTACATTTCAAGTGCTTCTAGTCGATTCTGTTCACTTCGTTGTAATGTATATGTGTCTGTCCCATACAATGTTACACTACACACAAAGCACTTCACTAGTTTTTTCCTTAGTTCTTTCTCCAGAGGTCCGTAGAAGATGCTCCTTTTTCTATTAAAAGCTTCCTTTCTTACTACTCCATATGAATACATTCGTGCCTCCACAAAATATGACTCATGTCAGTATGATTCCCATTAGAATTCTTGTTGTCTGTCATTGTGAGAAACTATGTTTCTAAACCGTTTAGAGAGTTAGTTCATACAAAGTTTTTTTTTTTTTTTGTTTACATGTTTAAGCTACAAAATTAAAGGACATTCTGTGTATGTAATTTGATATCTAAGTCTATTGTTATTCTACGAATAGATCTTTGTGTAAGTGGAATTACAAATCTGTTCTATTAATAATTTTCCATAAGTTTTTACTTGTATATTTTAAGCACACATTACCGTTGCTTTAGCTAACATAATGTAACGTCGGTAAAACTGTGCTCTCTTCAGCGAAAGAATAGAGTGTTGTAAAGTATAGGACACCAAGAGAGATCTCCTAATTGCAGAAAACAAAATTTTCCCTGACAATTCAAATATACCATAACACGTGCATGTGTGTTGTTTATATAACTTTACTCTTTCGTTAGACACGCTTTGTATGAAATTCGTCAAATGGCGGACTCTTTCCCGAAATGGAAGGTTTAATTCGGGAGATTATCTGTGAAAACTTATGCGCCATAGTTAGGGAGTAGACTTAATCTAATACAATCCACTGAATTTCACGTAGGCCTTTTGAAACACATAAAGCCACGAGAATAATAATAATAATAATAATAATAATAATAATAATAATAATAATAATAATAATAATAATAATAGTCATATCAATGAATTGAGAAGTCATTTTTAATTAATTGTTTGTTGAACATGAAAGAAATTGTAATTTAATTTGCATTCTGCTTATAAAAATAATTTCAGAACTTCCCGTCTTGCCTACAGCAGTTGTGTAGGCAATCCTGCACCTTAGATGCGTCAAATAAGTTGCCTATCTGTCAAGGTGCACATGTCTATTTCAGTCGAGTGTTCCTCGAACTAGTTCTATGACTCCACATCTTCCAGCCAGTTCTTTACTTGTCCACTTAATAGTAAGGTAAAACCAAATATTACAGGCCAAATCTGCACAGAGAGTGGATGAAGTTTAAGGTTCACATCTTTACAGATAATCGACATTATTGACGGGAGGGATGTCAATCATACGTGCCCGACGTCTTTACCCCCAAGAAATTGCCCCTGGTACTCATTTCCATTAGGGCTGAATAAATTCCAGAATCATAGTACCTCCGGAAGGATTAGATTAATGGAGGAACTGCATGACCCATCAGGAATCGAACCCGTGATCTTCCGGATTGCATCGTTACGCCTTAACCGCGTGCCTCCCTCTTAATGGTGTATTGTTTTAATGCATTATTATTATTATTATTATTATTATTATTATTATCATTATTATTATTATTATTATTATTATTATTATTATTATTATTATTATTATTATTATTATTATGGAAGGAGTCCATAATCGTACCTATCTCTAAGAAGGGGGACAAGACTAACTTGTAACTTTCGAGGAATATCACTTTTGTTGACGTCGTACAAAATTTTGTCCAATATTCTTTTGAGAAGATTAACTCCATATGTAGATGAAATTATTGGGGATCATCAGTGTGGTTTTAGGCGTAATAGATCAACTATTGACCAGATATTTTGTATTCGACAGATAATGGAGAAAAAATGGGAGTATAAGGGTACAGTGCATCAATTATTCATAGATTTCAAAAAGGCATATGACTCGGTTAAGAGAGAAGTTTTATATGACATTCTTATTGAATTTGGTATTCCCAAGAAACTAGTTCGATTAATTAAAATGTGTCTCAATGAAACGTACAGCAGAGTTCGTATAGGTCAGTTTCTGTCAGATGCGTTTCCTATTCACTGTGGGCTAAACCAAGGAGATGCACTATCACCTTTACTTTTTAACTTTGCTCTAGAGTATGCCATTACGAAAGTCCAGGATAACAGAGAAGGTTTGGAATTGAACGGATTACATCAGCTTCTTGTCTATGCGGATGACGTGAATATGTTAGGAGAAAATCCACAAACGATTAGGGAAAATATGGGAATTTTACTGGAAGCAAGTAAAGAGATAGGTTTAGAAGAAAATCCCGAAAAGACAAAGTATATGATTATGTCTCGTGACCAGAATATTGTACGAAATGGAAATATAAAAATTGGAAGTTTATCTTTTGAAGAGGTGGGGAAGTTCAAATACCTTGGAGCATCAGTAACAAATATAAATGATACTCGGGAGAAATTTAAACGCAGAATAAATATGGGAAATGCGTGTTATTATTCGGTTGAGAAGCTTTTATCATCCAGTCTGCTGTCAAAAAATCTGAAAGTTAGAATTTATAAAACAGTTATATTACCGGTTGTTCTTTATGGTTGTGCAACTTGGACTCTCACTTTGAGACAGGAACATAGGTTAAGGGTGTTTGAGAATAAGGTTCTTAGGAAAATATTTGGGGCTAAGAGGGATGAAGTTACAGGAGAATGGAGAAAGTTACACAACACAGAACTGCACGCATTGTATTCTTCACCTGACATAATTAGGAACATAAAATCCAGACGTTTGAGATGGGCAGGGCATGTAGCACGTATGAGCGAATCTAGAAATGCATATAGAGTGTTAGTTGGGAGGCCGGAGGAAAAAATATCTTTAGGGAGGCCGAGATGTAGATGGGAAGATAATATTAAATTGGATTTGAGGGAGGTGGGATATGATGATAGAGACTGGATTAATCTTGCTCAGGATAGGGACCAATAGCGGGCTTATGTGAGAGCGGTGATGTACCTCCGGGTTCCTTAAAAGCCAGTAAGTAAGTATTATTATTATTATTATTATTATTATTATTATTATTATTATTATTATTATTATCGGAAGATTGTCTGGTATTCGTAACGTATTCCATTTCGTTCATTACACACACTTCAGCAAATTATATTTATTTATCCAACATGGGTAACTCGTGAGAAATTCACGCCATCATAACGTACGAAAACCAATAGCACAGGCCCTTAGTAAGAGATCCTGCGTTGCGTCTAAAGGCGACGGAATTAGAAGAGCGGACATCGTGGCTCTAGACAAGACTAATAGTAAAGGCTGTATACTGGACCCAACTGTTAGATTTGAGATGAGTCAAACCGATCCATCGGAGGTTAACAAATACAACAAATTTGAGCCTGTTATTCCGTATTGTCGAGAAAAATATCAGATGGAAATCGTCTTGGACGTGCATGGTTTATTGATAGGAGCTAGGGATACCATCCCACAATTACTTAAAAAAAATTTGGAATCCTTGACATCAATCCCAATATAATCACTTGAATCATTAAAGGATCTGTAGCAATCCTGAGAAACCATTTATATCGAATATTATAGTCCCCCTTTTTCTTCAGTTTGTGATTCTAAAATGTGTATGTATAATTTATGATTTCTAAAATTTATGTTCTATGTTCACGTGAATTTGGCTCAGTTACTTACTGTAATCAGTTATTATTGTTGTATGCATGTTATTCTGTGTTCTAGGCAACCCAGGATGCCTGGGCAGACGATTTTTTTTAAATAAATTATACACCATGTCCCGCTTAGAGGAATCGAGAAATAAATGGTCACCACTTAAAACCAGATAAAGATATCGTCGAGATTTACATCTGACAAGATAGAGAAACTGTCCAAGTTCACGAAACAAAGTCTGAAAACCGCTGCATGCGTAACTTTCGTTTGTTTGTTGCTAAAAAAAAAACTTGGCGCCATTTTGTAGGAGAACGCGTCATGGTCAACATGTGGACACCACAACAGAAAGTTCAGTTTGTGCTATGACTAGTAGAAGAAAAATCTGTTACGCGAGGACAATGCCGTGTTCGTCGTACACGAATAGGTGGATCGGAAATCGAGGACCCATTGCCTGGCCAATCAAGTCACCCGATCTGATCCCCTTGGACTTTTTTTTATGAGGCTTTGTGAAGAGTGCTGTGTACCAAAGAGGCAGGACTAACATTTTGGAGGAACTGAGACAACGCATCGCAAATGCAGCTGCGCTAGTGACTCCACAAATGCCACAGAACAATTGGCAGCAGGTTGAATACCGTCGTTTAGATGTCTGCATTGCAACTCAAGGCTCACACATCGAGGAGTTGCATTCAGCATTCTCCGAAACTCTGACAGTTTTTACATCAAGTTATGTAAAAAGTTATGTTGGTAAACTATTATTTACACTTGAAATTATCAGTTATTTCTCGATCCCTCTAAACGGGACAAGGTGTAATCAGAAAAAATTTCTGTAAACTTCAGTTAATATGATTGAGAAGATGTCTCAGTTATAGTTAACTTAAATTAAGGCCAAATAAACTGAAGTTGATATTTATACAACCAAGAATTCATCGCTTTAATATAATTGAAGATGAAATTGATTTCTTAATCTGAGGTTATTCAATTGAGGGCTTTGCCGGAAGAAAGGCGGATAGACCTCTACGCCCTTCTTCGGAAAAACGGTTTAAAATGTAGTGAATAATTCGCTAATTAAAGTAGCAAAATTTTGTTTTGATTGTACTGTACATACCTGCAGAACAAGGCTGCGTGCGTGCGTGCGTGCGCGATTTAGTCAGTCAGTCTACAAGTAGAGCTAGTGCTGCGCGTTACCGCATACTGTACTGTGTGTGTTTTCTCTTGGTAGAGACTAAGCAAATATATATAGTTCAATTTAGTCAGTCCAGTTGTTTCCGTTGACTGCTTTTTATGTTCATTATTGTCCTTGCTTTAAGAGTAAACAAACTTATGAAACTCATAGATTCAGAGGGAAATATTTTATGTCCTATAAAGAGATTTGTTACAATATTCAGACTTTTGGGTTTATTGTTATCAGGATTATACAAAGAATAATTTTTATTTGTTTATGTTCACACAAAATGGAGATTTTCTTTTTCTGTTATATTCATAGATTTTGCTTTGCGTGCTTAATGTCTACTCAGTATATCTGAAATAATGTAAATTACTTTAGAAGTAGACAATAAATGTCATATAATGTATCTTTGTTTGAATTCCGTGTGAAATTTAAATCTGAAATCTACATTAAATCCCCTAAGTAAATCATTATATGGATAAAGGGCGTATAGACCGAAGTTTTATATAGTACAAATATAAGGAAATTTAATAATATAAATAACCTAAATGCTAAAAAACATTTATACTCGCTACGATTTTTAATTTAATGTATAATTTTGTTCACTATCTGTATAACATTTTATTCAGGTGCATTTTAAAATCTTAGATTGTCTGTATCTCAATTCACCATATTGACGTATACGCCCTTTTTCCGGCAAACCCCTCAATTATTATAAAGGCATACAAATTAAGTTTTTGATTAATTGCCCTACACTAGATATTTTGTCTGATTTTTTATTTACTAATTAAACCAAATTAATGAATAGGCATATACAATTGTTAAACACCTAAATGCACGTATTTGCCATTCCAGCAACTATGTGCCGTTGACTGAACAAATTATAAATTAGCGTCATTCATATAAATATTACACCATGCTAATATTTACTGCATTGTGGCGTGTAATTGCAGCAGCTCATATTTGAATGTGTGCAATTCATTACCCTGTGTCAGTGCAAGGAGCCACCCACTCATAGCAGTATTATTACAGCTAATACACAGTGTCGTCACGAATCCCAGACTGATTGTCCAGTGACATTTCGTCCACAATATTTACGTTCGCCATAAATTTTCGTCCAGTTGAGATTTTAGTCCATAATAATTTTATGTCCATAACAAATTTTGTCCTTTTATGTAAACTTATAAAATCGTCCACTATAGGGTTCGTTCCAACAACAGTCAGAAACCGTCCGTAACTATCGTGAGCATGCGCAGTACAGAAAAAACGTTCCAACACAATCCGAACCAGTCCTGAACCGGAAACATGTACTGCAGTCGGGCGTTCCAACAAGCTTTTGACACGGGTTCGGAACGGTCAGAAATAGTCCGCGGATTGAGGCATGTACGGAAGAGTAAGCGAGACGCGCATGCGCATAAGCTCACCAACGTCTCCTGGATACTGAAGAAAGACATGATCGACTGTTCACATCAGTGAGGTTAAGATGAAAAGTGACAGTGCAGACGAATAATAAAACTAGAGATTTAATTTAAATTTTCGCCAAAAAAAAAAGGGAATGGAAATTATTTGGGTATTTAAATAGTTAATTACAATTTCAACATGCAGCTTTGATTAAAAGTATAATACATAACGTACATAAATTAATAATTAAGAAAAGAACTATTTTTAGATGAGAATCTCCCAGTACACGACATTGAATTATCGGAATTCTTGCCTTCCATATTTTTTGTCATCTTTTTATAGAAAATGGTCGAAATTCTATTTTCTGCAATTAGAATTAGCTGCGAAACGATAATAATTAAGCATCTCGTTCTTAGCTAAGATAATCACAGTTATAGCATCTCTGGATTTAGCACATAACGATCCGCGAAAGCGTTCCAACAGCGTCCAGTCCAGTTTCAATCCCATAGCAGATGCTTGACTGGCGCATGCGCATAAGATGGTACAGGAACCGTACATGAACTGATCCATGAACCGCTTGTTGGAACGAACCTTATATGATTTCGCCCACTTACACTGAAATGCCCTCAGACATTTTTGTCAATTTAATATATTTTTAGTCCATATTTCTTAGTCCACAATATTTATGGTCCATTGTAGGATTAATATAATATTTAAAGAATTATATTAGGCTATTCTATTTCAGTCATATACAATGAAATTAAATACAAATTTACTCCCCTCTTCATCCCTCTCTTCGGTATTGTGCAATTTTATTTTGTAGTTGATGGCGTGCAAATATAAAATAAGCACATTTTGTGTTCTGTTGACAGTACGTAATAATACATTTCATTCTGGTAAATTCAGTAGCATTTCCTGATCTACAAGGGTCTGAATTTCTTCCCTTATTACGGTTGCGCGGGGGGGGGGGTTCATTTGGGTGTTCTTTGGGCCTTCTTTTGATTCTTGTCATAAGGTTTTTCGCACCAATTTCAGTTTTATTCCCAACATGTGTGTGCTTACCTTCCTTAAATATATGAATACGAAATGTATATTTCTATTTGTGACACAACGGGCATTACATATCTCACGATTTTCGTACCGCGAATACGATCGGTCTCCAATTTTTCTGAATGATTGGAACTGTTATATGTAATTGTTATAAAGTCTTTTATCCTTGCCTTTGGACGAAGGAAGTAAATATGCCAGTATAATGTCTGTATAAATTTGATTCCACATTAATAGTACTGGCACATAGATTAAATTGGATTTCACTACCGTGGAAACCTAAGAAAGCACATTATTAATGATGAAATTGTTTTCTATTAACAGCAATTCAACTTGCCTTGTATTTAGTTGTGTGGACAAAATTTTAAATGCACTTAAAAAAAATTGATAAAGGAATGTGGACCGAAGAAAATGGACAAACTATTAGTGGACCTATGATATTAATGGACAATACTGAAAATGGACCAATTATTTATAGACAAAAAAGTTGACGAATTGTTCGTATACCAAATAAAGATGGACTATATGACTATGGACAATACAAAGTGGACAAACTGTCCTGGAATTGTCGCCACGACCAAGCTGAGTTACCCTGGGTGCCTTGTAGTTATTGTGCATGATATTATGTTGGTGCATAAGTTGTAGTATTTTTATTCCTCACCACAACACTGCGTTGTTAGGGTATTGTTTATCGTTTATGATTTGTCATTTGTTGTGCTTGTAAATACACCTTGAATTTTGCGGATTTGAAGAGAGTTTGTCCCATTGTGGGTTAAAGAAGACGGAGTGTTAAGTGGGGGGGGGGGAAAGCGAATACATCTGCATATTCTTCTATAAGAGTTTAGCCCCTTCAGGTCTGATGTACACTATATCGGTTGCTGATTGTCTTTTAATAGAGATTGTAGCCCGGTTCGTTAAGAATCGTTTGACACCATTGCGAACGGTCTTTCGCTTCTCATTCTCGAGTTATACTGCCTCGGCTGCCGCGCAACCCTCCAATTCATGTCTCAACTTCCCTCTTCCCGCATATGACTAGATGACTTCTCCCGCTCCAATTCAAGGACACATTGGATACATTGATCCTTGTCTGTCCATCGCCGTTTACGTCATAGGAATTTGTCGTCTATTTTATAAATTATATGCGCGAAAACTGGCCTGAAAATGTGTCGCTCGACTTTTTGGGATGGCATCCATCCTAATATTGGATCGTACTTACAGATGTATTCACGTCAAAAGTAGATAATTTTAATAAAAGATATATTTACGTCAAAATCTTCGAAACTAAGGTTCCACTCTCAATTTTTATGTTAGCCCTGTGTTTTCATATGTAGCTGTTGTCGGGCGTTGTTGTTGCAATGTCAGCTGTAGTGATGTGAACCAACCAGAGATCAGTGTTTCTACAGGCCCCCAGAAACAAATACTCCACTCTGTAAATGAAAAAAACTGTTCCTCAGGGGACATATCGCAGACTAGGACAAAAATGGAAGTAAAACATTATGAGTTCGGGTACAGAAAATAGATAGGATACAATGCATGCGAGTCTCAGTAGAGTACGGGGCTTCGGAATAAAAAAAGAAAACTGTGAATAACATCAGATTTCGTTCCGTTGTGTAAGTGTAATTATGCACAGTTTGAAATATGAACACATTTACTTTGCTCGTCACAAATTTGCATATGAAATGGTTTTAAATTTCTCTCTAGAGTTCACTATTATATTATATATGCAGTTTTACCCTGCATGAATGTTACATCTGTGGCGTCACATTCTCGCATGCTAGATAGCCTATCTACGTGTGTAAAAGTGTCTGTCAGTCTAGTTATACTCAAGGTTATACTGATGTTAATGCCTTTTCTATTATTCTGTTCTTCTCTTATTACTATTGCTTTTATCTTACTTCCACTTCTTCTTTTGATTATTTGTTGATCCTTGTTCTTCTAATTTAATCATCATCAACAACTTCAAGCCGAGCCATTGAGACTCGTTCTGTCTCAGAAGAATCCATCCCCCATCACAGTTAGTGTTTTCCCAAATCTCGGCATCGTCTAGCAACCAGAAGGCCAATTTAAAAAATGTAACAAAAGTATATCTTGTTGTGATAGTAAATACAATACAATTATGGAGCAAGCGTTTGTTCTTTTCTACACTTTAATTACTTATTTGGCAATTAATATGTCCGAACGTGCCCGGGTTCAAATTCTGGTTAGGACGGGTTACCTGGTTGAGTTTTTTCCGAATTCCTCTACAGATGGTATCTGTCTGCACATCCAGAGAAGTCGAAGGGACTTCAATAAGCGGACTGCGGTTAAATCGGGGAAGTGTAGCTTCCTCTGATAGATGTCATCTTGGTGAGTCGTGGAATCGACGGTAACATGGCTTTTTGGTTAAGGATGCAGCAGATTCAGGCACATGAATTGCGAACAGATGCTGAGGAAGCTGTAGAATAATATCACAGTTAGGCGGAGGAACGTTCTCCAGTCACGACTGGATGATGTGGCTGAATTGATACGATGAATCATGCGTTTGAAGAGATATTCTAAGTGGACTTCCACAATAATTCCAATAAAAGGAGGTTGCAAAATTAGCCTAAGGCTACGCTGCTTGCCTGAGGGCTCTCCTCCGAAGGAAAAAGCAAAACTAAACAAGATGCGTCGGGATAAATTCACACCATATTATCTTTTGGCATACTCTTTAATGTTCACAATTTCACTGTAATTTTATATGTTCCTTTACTTGTTTACTATTTCCAAGAATTTGAACTAGAAAATCTTAAAAATTCACCTCTCAACACATTGACGACATTGAATTTCTACCACCAAACTTTCCATAAAATTTTGTCCATCCCAAATCGCTTACAAAATGATAAATTTTAAAATTAAAAATGCTGGAAAATGTTAGATTTGATTTCTAAAGTGTTATTTGTTTTTTTTTTTTCAAATTGATAAAAAAAATCTGCCATTTCTACTTTCAGATCAATGGAATGGAAGATTTTTTTATTATAGGTTTCTGAGGATTTATGTGATAGTTAATATGATTTCTGGAGATTTATATTATAGCTAGTTTGTTTTATGAGGCTTTATATTATAGCTAATATGATTTCTGAGGATTTATATTGTAGCTAATATGATTTATGAGGGTTTATGTTGTAGCTAATATGATTTATGAGGGTTTATATTATAGTTAATATGATTTCTGAGGATTTATATTATAGCTGATTTGATTTATGAGGATTTATGTTATAGCTACTATGATTTATGAGGGTTTATATTATAGTTAATATGATTTATGATGGTTTGTCTTATAGCTAATATGATTTCTGAGGATTTATTCGTATATTATAGCTAATTTGATTTATGAGGGTTTATATTATAGTGAATATGATTTCTGAGGATTTATATTATAGCTAATTTGATTTATGAGGATTTATATTATAGCTAGTTTGATTTCTGAGGATTTATATTATAGCTAGTTTGGTTCCTGAGGATTTATATTATAACCAGTTTGATTTCTGAGGATTTATATTATAGCTTATATGATTTCTGAGGATTTATATTATAGTTAATATGATTTCAGAGGATTTATATTGTAGGTAATTTGATTTCTGAGGTTTGCGTTATATGATTTCTGTAACTACTTAATATTACCAACCAGTCTTCTCACTAGGAACATGAGATATTACTGCGTCTCCGTCCAACTTTTAAAGATGTTGAACCAATCACCATATGTAAAATCTATTAGAAGCATGTTTTTACGAAATATGCATTAGTAAATGCAGCTATTCAAAGTATTTTGGGAGTCCCCAACGCTCACCGCAAAGTGCGCTGCGGAAGATTGAGGTAGGAGGAAGACTTTTCATTCGTCTCCAGGCGGTGGTTTACTTTGAGTTGCAATAGGATCTGAAGAGGCGGAGGGGAGAAATGGCTCTTCTATATGGAATATAACTTTTCCGGAAATCTTCTTTGTTGCCTCAAGTATCACAGGATGCTTCAGAATTAGTTTTCATACGTTGCCAAAGTCGAGCGAAGTAACTTCGGCGACATGAATGGTATGGAGCACAGAGAGCACTTTAATCAATTCTTTGTCAACATTTTCGATTTCCGATGAGAGAGGCCTCTAAAGCGAACCACATTGCTTTTAATAGAGAGAGATGACAAGGCGTGTTTCAATGTTGATGTAAATAGGAAAGGTCTATAAATATTGCCCGAAATCTCTAATACAGATATATTTCTCCTAATAAATATCTATGAGAAGTACCTCGACGTTATTTTACGTTCGAATGAACCCGCAAGTATTTGGATGAGTTCATCGCTTTGAATGAAGTTTGAAGCCACGGTCTTCTTGTCTAATTAAAAATAATGAAATGACCGAAGCAAAATAAAAAATACAAAACGTATGAAATTTGTTGTTATCCATTGAAGTAGAAGCGCCATATCAAATCTCGAAATGTTTATAACGTCCGTCGAGGAAGTGATGGTAGCTAGATGGTAGGCTATTTGGCGAAATGAGACCGAGATTCGCCATATGACTACTTGACATTCGGCTTATAGTCGGCTCTGATTATAAATTTGTTAAACATTAAAAAGGAAATTTAATAGTCTGTAATGAGTATGACGATGATATAATAATAATAATAATAATAATAATAATAATAATAATAATAATAATATAATCTGTAGAGGGAGTTTTTTTGTATTCGTATTCAGATTTTATAATCAGATTCACAGTTTTTCCTTTTCCACTAACATTGCACAGATTCATCGTACGACTGTCATCACATGAGACGACACGGCATCGAATCATAGGCTTAATTTTCATTTATTGTTAATATTAATGTGATATAAAAAGCGATTAGCCAATAATAGTTTAGCACAAAACTTACTATAATAATAATAATAATAATAATAATAATAATAATAATAATAATAATAATAATAATAATAATAATAATAATAATAAAACAATAATTGCACTTGTGGTAAATATTTTACAATATGCAAATCCTATATGTATTATCCATAGCTACGGATAGAATGTATTTCTATATAAGTTTAAAGTTTTATGCAACTGGAGAGACGGGAAATACATTTAGAATTTCTGTTGTAGAAAAGATTGTGACTTCCATGTCTTTCAGAGGAAGACGGATGCTAACGTTGTTTGTGGCAGATTCTCAGTTTATATTACCTTTTAAGAACCTTAGATAAAAAGATCTCACCGAGATCTAGCAGTCTGGGTTACATATGCAATAGTCTCAATTTTTCTTGTCGTAACTGTTCTTGAAGTTACTGAGCAGAAATCAATACGAACTTAAGAATATGAATTGGCGTTGGGTACTTTCTAAATTAGCCGAATCTGTTGTTGTTGTGGTTGTGGTGACGACATAATTTCAGGCTACAGATGTATATTCCAATATTCATCTCACTTATGTGAAATGAAGTATTAATAGTGTATCAGGCGTAAAGAAGAATAAGTTATCCATCATATTTGACCAACATCCTCAATAAGTTATTAAATATTATGTAGTAAAAATGAAGTTTACAGTTAAAGAATATTGCATGGTCTTTAACACAATTTTTCTGTTATCATTATTATTATTACTATCATTATTGTTTTTTTTAAATCGTAACAGATTTTAAGAGAAGTAATTAGCCTGCAAAAGGTTGTGACATCAGTCAGTCTTGGAAACATTAATTTGTATGCCACTCTCTTCAGACCATTTTTCGATTACATCAATGTAGGCAAACAGAGAGATTGGTTGTCAGACTAATAATAATAATAATAATAATAATAATAATAATAATAATAATAATAATAATAATAATAATAATAGGCCTAATAATAATAAATGAATTAGTTTAATACTGCATTACAGTCATGGTATGATTTATACATCTCTTCTTAACTTTGTTTCATTGTGTTGATTTTATTCTGTTAATGGCTAATTTGACAGAAGAGGAATTAATGATTCATTGAATATTACTGGACGCATTTACCATTCTTATCGCAGTTGATATTAAAGCCAGAGAAGGCACGCTAGTAAATGTTAATTTTATGTCGTCGCTACAGTCGATTTTGAATTACTAGCTAGTTATTGCCATTTTTCAATTCTTATCTCCTATGTGGCGCAGCAATAATTAAAATTCAATTGACTATGAAATGATTTGCGTGCATCATTTCAAAGAATACTCATCTCATCACCATAGAGATAAAATAGATACAATATAGACCTACGTAAAACTGTCATATATTTTTGAGGTTAATGTAATATTGGTACTAACTTCTTTGAATTTGGTATACTGCAACCATGCAGTCTATTATAAAGGATAACTTTATGAAATTTAATAGATTTGTCAAACTGATGGGGATATCGGTCTTATTGACCTATGGAAAGATTTACAAGTTAGCAGCTATTGTAGTAGTAGTAGTAGTAATAATAATAATAATAATAATAATAATAATAATAATAATAATATAAAACAATATAATGTAATGTAATATAATACAATACAATATGTTGTAATATGATATATACAGGGTGATTCAAAAGGTAAGGTCAACCGGTGAGGAGATAATTCAGGGCTACATTTAGAGCAGGAAAGTCCTTTGTCATTTTTATTTATTTACAACTGTTTCAGAGTCAATATCAATATCAATGTTGTCGAGTAAAAGTCTCTCACAAAAACGTTTGGTGAACTCCTTCAATAAAATTGACGAAAAATGAATACATCCAACAGTTGAACAAGAGAAGTTGCACCAGATGGAATTATTAATATTGTTATTATCTTGGAGCAACAGTAACAAATATAAACGATACTCTGAGAGGAAATTAAACGCGGAATAAATACGGGAAATGCGTGTTATTATTTCGGTTGAGAATCTTTTATCATACAGTCTGCTCTCAAAAAAGCTGAAAATTAGAATTTATAAAACAATTATATTGCCGGTTCTTCTGTATGGTTGTGAAACTTGGACTCTCACTTTGAGAGAGGAACGGAGGTTAATGTTGTTTGAGAATGAGGTGTTTAGGAAATTGTTTGGAGCTAAGAGGGATGAAGTTACAGGAGAATGGAGAAAGTTACATAACGCAGAACTGCATGCATTTTATTCTTCATCTGACATAATTAGGAACATTAAATCCAGACGTTTGAGATGAGCAGGGCATGTAGTACGTATGGGAGAATCCAGAAATGCATATAGAGTGTTAGTTGAGAGGCGAGAGGAAATAAGACCTTTTGGGAGGCCGAGATGTAGATTGGAGGATAATATTAAAATGGATTTGACGGCAGTGTGATATGATGATAGAGACTGAATTAATCTTGCTCAGGAAAGGGACCGATAGCGGGCGTATGTGAGGGCGGTAATGAACCTCCAGGTTCCTTAAAAGCCTTAAGGGTATATGTACGTGAAGGACAACAAATATCAGAAAATGCAGACTCTAAATGTCTAAAATTTTATAAGAAAATGAACGCGCAATTGGACAAAAAATTATAAGGTACTACACAAGACTTATTAGAACTTAAATATCTGAGAAAAGGGAAAAAAAAAAGTTACTAATAATATTTTTGAAAACAGTTTTATCAAAGTATGAAAAAAAATCTGCAGTTACATCATTTGGTAACCATAACATTGTTATGGTTTCTCCGACATCTTTAATATTTTTCCTGCATGTAATAAACACTTATTTCTGAAAAGTAGACTACTCTCAGACATGTAGAGGTATTTATTTTAATACAATTAATTCTTATTTGTTCTATATAAAATACATTAAAATTTACATAACGTTTTGTGACCTAATTTTTCTATGTTCAAAGAAATGGGCATTATTGTAGTCTGTCTTTTGCATAAATGCATGTCAAATCAGTGTACAAAATTTCAGAATTCTATCCCTAATGGTTGTGGAGTTATGAAATAATGTGTGAAAATTTTCAAATTTTGGAAAATTTAATTTAAAGTAAAAAATGAATTCTAAAAGATATTATTAGTACCCTTCTTTATACTTTTATTATATATATTTAAATTCTAACAAGTCTTGTTGTGGTACCTTGTAATTTGTGTCCAATTGTGACTCCATTTCCTTATAAAATTTGAGAAATTTAGAGCCTGCATTTTCTGATAATATTTTTGGTCGTTCACATACATATACCCTTAAGTAAATATTATTATTATTATTATTATTATTATTATTATTATTATTATTATTACTACTACTACTACTACTACTACTACTACTACTACTACTACTACTACTACTAATAGGCCTACTGTTATTTCTACTAGCGTAGAGAAGCTAGACAAAGCAAAACTATTCTAGAGAAACGAACGAAGCAAAACTAACCCTGGTAAACGAGACTGTTAAACAAAGCATAAGTAACTTAGAGAAACTAGACAAAGCAAAACTAATCTAGAGAAACTACATAAACCAAAACTAGCCTAGAGATACCACAAATAACTTCAGCATACAACTAATATAACATACAAATTAAGAGTAAGCTAAAGAAGCAAGTCACCGTGTCGATATTTGGAAATTGGTTTCTAAACGTACGTACGTAAATCCAATATACATCTACATTAATTTCACAGTCGTGGCTTCGCAATTAGCTGTAATGAAAAAGAATTGATTTATCTGCCACTTCCGCGCGGGATCTATGCAATCAGTAAAAGTGGATTGAGGAAAATAAAACTCACTGTCGTAAGAGTAATTGTTTGGTTAGAAATCATTGACATTATGGTCCTGTGTGGTCCATAGCATTATTTCTGTTTATATTGCAACAGGAAGTGTTCTTATTTTTTTCATTTTTCACTTCTACTTTATTTTAACTCAGAATTAAAATCCGTATGTGTTGATTTTCTCGCAATGAAGATTTGCTGTGCCACATACGATCTGCTCTGTAGTAGAATTACTCATAGTTCACATATTTATTCATTATAATTTGAGAATATATTTATAGATTATGAGAAAGCACACGACAACGTAGAGAGACGAAATTTTTGGAAAATACTGGAAGAAAATAATATTCCTAAAATGTTAATCGAAAACATTTCGAGTCTATACATGAACATACAAATTAAAATAAAGTTACAAAATTCAATTTCACAAACAATAATGACAAATGTAGAAATTCGATAAGGATGGCCTCTAGCACCTATCGGTGTGTTTAACATATACAAAGACATCATTTTATTTTTACTAACATTTCTAACATTAACCTGACTATACCTTTGGATTAACGCTTGAGAACAGGAAACACCGTTTGCTACCCCCTTCCACGACTGAAGTTCGATGATACTGGCGTAAAATACAAACAAATCACTTTACTAGGTATAGGAGTGAAGAAAAGTAGTTCATCCATTTACATAAACTAGGAAATATCGCGATTTTGAGTTTGATAATTTTCATTAAGTTCTTGTTTAATCAAGAAACAGTACTGTAATGACAATAAGTGTTTTTACTCACGAACTGAGCTATCCATTCAGACGTATTCATTATGCAGTGCATATTACATTGTCTACAGACATTAGCGTACAATATAGAGAATGAAGTTAAATTGAAAAATAATCGTAATATGGATATTTAAACGTATTTTTTTAAATGGTGACCGTTCATTTCGATACAGGCTTCAGTTCTTTTGTACATATTATCGCACTATAGACTACTGTACCGAATTCAAATTATCACTTTCGTCCTTCGTACTCGTAACTCATGTTGAATAATTCTGCACTACTCTATAAATTCAATCTTCACTTCTGCCCGATTCGAAAAGATAAAATAAATTACTCAGACATGCTATCTACTCTCCGTGCAAGTGGTTTTGTCGCAGGGTCGTAGAAAGAGGGGAAATCACGTGACAGTTAATTACTTAACGACGCCCTTTTATTTAAGTTATTTTAAACAGTTGTATAATATTACGTAGACGTCCAATTCCTAACAGAAATTAATGTTTCCAGAAAAGAGCTAAGGCAACTCAACCACTAGTTTTTACAGAGGGGCGAGCAAAAGCGGGTGGGGGAATCGGGATGCGACGTAGGCAAACAGACGACAGTACCTGTGCGAAAATATGATTCAATATTGAAAGCTTTTTCGTCACTGGAAAACGCCAACATATTTCTGAAACGTACTATACTCACTAACTCAGTAGTGTTTACTAGGCGACTTTGACTGCATATGTGACCTTGGTTCTGTGTGTAATACGGTTGGAGGTTTACTATTAGAGGGGGTGAGAGAGTAGTACATTAAAAAACTCAGGTACAATAAAAATCGAAGTAAAAATAAAATGATGTCCCTGTATATCAATTACATAATAAATGAATGGCTCCTTTGATACGAAATTATAGAAAAAAACTAAATAGACATTTATAAGTTAACACTCTAAAGTATGCAGATGACTATTTGTTAATATCAGACAGTGAAGATAATTTAAAAGGCCTTCTTCTCTCTCCATTCGATCGCACACAATGCTAGTGATCAACCTCACGTAGAGGAGTGGATAAATCTCATCCTCGTCTCTATTCACTGCGCATGCGCGGTCTTTTACAAGGTATTGAAATCTTTTCACATATTCCTCGGCTTCAAATCACGTAGCTATCCCTTCAACTAGCCCACTAACCTTGTCACATACCTTGTAAAAGACCGCGCATGCGCAGTGAAGAGAGTCAAGGGTGAGATTTATCCACTCGTCTCACTAGCGCCTGAACACGTTGCATTCGGTAGCGGTAGAGTTTTAGGTATTTTCTAACGATGCGTTGACATGTTGTGTGTGGCATAGTCATCTCTGCAGACATATATTTCGCTCGTTGTTGTGCAGTAAACGGCATTTTATTTATTCCGTCGTTCCTTGAGTAACTTCTTTTTCTTCTTACGCGGTAACAATGATGATACAAAACTCCCTTGCTTCAGTATCATATTGACACTGAAATTAATTCTACAGCACCCCCATTATAAATTTTATAGTCATTTTATTTTATGTCTTCAGTTATTCATAGATTTCAAAAAGGCATATGACTCGGTTAAGATAGAAGTGTTATATAATATTCTTATTGAATTTGGTATTCCCAAGAAACTAGTTCGATTAATTAAAATGTGTCTCAGTGAAACGTACAGCAGAGTTCGTATAGGTCAGTTTCTGTCAGATGCGTTTCCAATTCACTGTGGGCAAAAGCAAGGAGATGCACTATCACCTTTACTTTTTAACTTTGCTCTAGAGTATGCCATTAGGAAAGTCCAGGATAGCAGAGAAGGTTTGGAATTGAACGGGTTACATCAGCTGCTTGTCTATGCGGATCACGTGAATATGTTAGGAGAAAATCCATAAGCGATCAGGGAATACCCGGGAATTTTACTTGAAGCAAGTAAAGAAGTAGGTTTGGAAGTAAATCCCGAAAAGGCAAAGTATATGATTATGTCACGTGACGAGAATATTGTACGAAATGGAAATATAAAAATTGGAAATTTATCTTTTGAAGAGGTCGAGAAGTTCAAATATCTTGGCGCAACAGTAACAAATATAAATGATACTCGGGAGGAAATTAAACACACAATAAATATGGGAAATGCCTGTTATTAGTCGGTTAAGAAGCTTTTATCATCTAGTCTGCTGTCAAAAAATCTGAAAGTTAGAATTGATAAAACAGTTATATTACCGGTTGTTCTTTATGGTTGTGAAACTTGGACTCTCACTTTGAGAGAGGAACATAGGTTAAGGGTGTTTGAGAATAAGGTGCTTAGGAAAATATATGGGGCTAAGCGGGATGAAGTTACAGGAGAATGGAGAAAGCTGCACGCATTGTATTCTTCACCTGACATAATTAGGAACATTAAGTCCAGGCGTTTGAGATGGACAGAGCATGTAGCACGTATGGGCGAATCCAGAAATGCATATAGAGTGTTAGTTGGGAGGCCGGAGGGAAAAAGACCTTTAGCGAGGCCGAGACGTAAGTACATGGGATGATAATATTAAAATGGATTTGAAGGAGGTGGGATATGATTATAGAGAATGGATTAATCTTGCTCAGGATAGGGACTAATGGCGGGCTTATGTGAGGGCGGCAATGAACCTCCGGGTTCCTTAAAAGTAAGTAAGTTTATTTTATGTCTTCTCAAACGGATCAGACTGTATTATGAAACTTCTTCTTAATTAAAACTTGAAAATTGTTTACTTCTTTGTTTATTTGATTATTATGTTTACTTATTTATTTATTACAGGCTACTTTTCGTGAAATTGTAATTAATTCTTCCTTTTCCTGCACATATTACATCAACATTAATTGCTGCTCTTCTTAATATTGCAGCGCTTCCGAATACAACAGATATACGGTTTCCGTAGCCATTGAAAGTTTTCTGTCTCGTGTATATCAGAGGCTGAGCACGATAAGATTGTCTCGGAGCATCTATGACGTCAGAAACTGAATCTCCTGAGTCTTTTCACTTGCGGTAAAAGACTGGGTTGTGTATGATATTTTATTATTGTGTCATTCAGTGTGAATGTGATTTGGTAAACTGACCAAACTTCATTTCAGATCCTTCTCACGAGACACTTCTTGGAAAATATCGGGCTTCCTTCCTTCCAGCACAAAGACCTCACTCGTTTGTTCCTTTTTACTGTTCCCTT
This sequence comes from Periplaneta americana, assembly GCF_040183065.1. Taxonomy (NCBI): domain Eukaryota; kingdom Metazoa; phylum Arthropoda; class Insecta; order Blattodea; family Blattidae; genus Periplaneta; species Periplaneta americana. The sequence goes on from NC_091120.1 coordinate 46,881,186, forward strand.
CTCACGAAACGAATCTCTTTCCAGCAGACGAGGTGAGTGTGAGTCTACACTGTCCTTGCACATGACCTGTGTTGCAGATTTATCTTCGCCCCTCTAAATCTGACCTTTTCTAAGTTGAGTCTGTTGGCAAAAAAAAATTGTCACTTAGCGGATATTTTAGATTTTTACTGTCCCGTGATTTGATTAGCTGTGAAGTAATACTCATTTCATTTGACTGACTGACTGACTGACTGACCGACTGATTAACTCATAGATTGTATATATGATGTATGATTTGAGGCTTTCTCGGCGTTGGTTCGCTAATATGTTTTCGCGGGATATCAGCCGAGTTAAGATTTTGGAATGCTCCAAGCTTTCGACTGCTATCTCTGCAGCCATCTTCAGGGAAGTGATGTCCGAACAGAAAGTCGAAAGGTTATATAGATGTGGCTGTCTCAGGTGAAACGGGATTGGTTGGCGGATCGGCCAATCCGGGGCCGGGAATTGTCATCGCTCGTAAGCTCCGCCCCTCCCGGGATTACTGCGTGAAGTTTGGCGGGCGGCGAGCCCTGTTCCGCCGGTTGGAATCGGTTGCCGTCCTCGGTCCGTGATCTTCATGACCTTGATTGTAAGAGGGCCTGAGTTGGTCTAAGGCCGGTGTCCATGCCTGACTGAGCTGGAGTCCACTGTCTCTGTTAAAGTTGTTTTTCTCCAGCTTGATCTCTATGGCCTCCTTGATTGTACGATCCCAGTAGTGGCTTGATTTGTTAATGACCTTGGTGTGGTCAAACAGTATTTTCATTCCATTCTGCGGGAGCGTGTCACACAAAATAAGCAGAATCCTCCAGAAGGTTAATATCAAAACCATCCATAAACCACAGAGCAAAATCCGGAGTCATCTACGTCAGGTCAAAGACAGTCAGGGCTTAAGGACTCCAGGGATTTACAAGATTCCATGCGAGTGTGGCGAAGTATACATAGGGCAGACTGGCCGCACAATAGAAGACAGAATCAAAGAACATAAGAGGAACCTGAGGCTGTATTACCCGGAAAAATCTGCAGTGGCGCAACACAGCATAGAAAAGGAGCATAAAATACTGTTTGACCACACCAAGGTCATTAACAAATCAAGCCACTACTGGGATCGTACAATCAAGGAGGCCATAGAGATCAAGCTGGAGAAAAACAACTTTAACAGAGACAGTGGACTCCAGCTCAGTCAGGCATGGACACCGGCCTTAGACCAACTCAGGCCCTCTTACAATCAAGGTCATGAAGATCACGGACCGAGGACGGCAACCGATTCCAACCGGCGGAACAGGGCTCGCCGCCCGCCAAACTTCACGCAGTAATCCCGGGAGGGGCGGAGCTTACGAGCGATGACAATTCCCGGCCCCGGATTGGCCGATCCGCCAACCAATCCCGTTTCACCTGAGACAGCCATATCTATATAACCTTTCGACTTTCTGTTCGGACATCACTTCCCTGAAGATGGCTGCAGAGATAGCAGTCGAAAGCTTGGAGCATTCCAAAATCTTAACTCGGCTGATATCCCGCGAAAACATATTAGCGAGTGTATATATGATTGTTTGACAGATTTGATCCATTGATTTTTTCGACTGACTAATTGATTTTATCGACTAACTCAGCGTTTCTCAAACTTTTTTGAAGTGGGGACCACTTTTTAAAGTTAGAACAGTTCCGTGGACCACCTTACTCTTGTTCCCTTCGAAAGTAAATTCATATTTTTGTGTAGCATATTTTAATACCAGTATGCTTGTATTTTAAAATAGAATTAAGGTTCGGTATTTTGGTCCTCTGTTATGAATTCGGGTGGTCCCTGGCTGGGTTACAGGCGCGGCGCCAGATGTGCAGGGAAAATATGGCGAAAAACACTCGAAAAATCGAAGGAGAATTGGGAGGAAAATTTAAAAGGTACGCAAAACGCGTCCTTGCAAGGGGTTGGGGGCTGTACAAAACTAAATATGTGAGCTCCAAGCCTGTTGGCCACTAGTCTCACTCCGGGTTACGCTGCTCCCCTGAAGGAGCTCTAGAAAATTTTGAAGGGGAAGCCGAAATTGGACGTAACCTCTTAGGTACCACATACGCGAGGGGGGCTGAGACTGATCAATTGATCACGGAACGGGGCGAGGAACGAAAAACACTACGTTCAGAGTGCTTTAAATCTCTCTTTTGTTGCTGAGAGTAGAGTAGAGTGGGAAGTCAGTAGACGGGTGGGATAATAAATTTCATAAAATGTCAGTACTGGGAGAAAAAGTGAAATTCGATTGCCATGTGTCATTTCCAAATTCTGATATTTTAAGCTGTAGTGTGATACACAATTCGTTTGAATTTTATTTTTTCTTCTGTCTTTTTTGAAGGACCACAAGGGTAGACCTAGAGGACCACAGGTGGTCCGCGGACCATAGTTTCAGAAACGCTGGACTAACTGATTTGAGCGACTGATTGATTTGATCGCCTGAGTGACAGATTTATTGATTTGATCGACTGATTGGCTGATTGATAGATTTGACCTACTGACTGACATCTGATCTACTGATTGACTATTTTACTGATTTTATCTGATGACTAACTGATTAACTAGTATGATCTATTGACTAACTTATTTGATTGACTAGCTGACTGATGATTTGATCGACTGATTGGGTGATTGATTTGATGAACTCTCTAATTGATTTTGCTGATTCACTAATTGATTTGATCGATTGGCTGATTGATTTGATGAACTCTCTAATTGATTTGATTGATTGACTAATTGATTTGATCGACTGACTGATTGATTTGATCGACATATTGGTTGATTTCAGCAGCTGACAGATTGATTTGGTAATTTGATCGACTGACTGACGATTTGATCCACTGGCTGATTGATTTGATCGACTGACTGATAATTTGATCGACTGACTGATGATTTGATCGACTGGCTGTTTGACATATTTGATTAACCGGTGGACTTCTGGTTTGAACGAGTGGTTGGCTATTGATTGATTTGTTCCACTGGCTGGCTGATTGACTGAATTGGTCGACTGGCTGACTAACTTATTTAACTGGTTGACTGACTGGTTTGAACGAATGGTTGGCTATTGATTGATTTGATGTCAGCCATCATCAAAACTAGTGAAGTGTTTGCTTCTTTCGGTTTCTTCAGTTATTTTACTGATGGAAGCGTTTGTTTGTGGTAATGGAGTCAAATAGGATGTGTGCTCTGCTCACTCCAACTCCAGCGTCACCGTTTGGTAAACTCCAGTGTCACCGTTTCGTCAGCTCCACCTTCGCCGTTTCGTCGTCTTCAGACAGTCGCCGTTTTATCGTCCTCAGACAGTCGCCGTTTCGTCGTCTTCAGATATTCGCCGTTTCATCAGCTGCAGTCAGTCACCGTTTTGTCAGATTCAGACAGTCACCGTTTTGTCAGCTTCAGATAGTCACCGTTTTGTCGTCTTCAGACAGTCGCCGTTCCGTCGTCTTCAGACATTCGCCGTTTCATCAGCTGGAGTCAGTCACCGTTTTGTCAGACTCAGACAGTCACCGTTTTGTCAGCTTCAGATAGTCACCGTTTTGCAGTCTTCAGATAGTCACCGTTTTGTCGTCTTCAGATAGTCACCGTTTTGTCGTCTTCAGATAGTCACCGTTTTGTCGTCTTCAGACAGTCGCCGTTCCGTCGTCTTCAGACATTCGCCGTTTCATCAGCTGCAGTCAGTCACTCTTTTATCAGCTTCAGACAGTCACTGTTTTGTCGTCTTCAGGCAGTCGCCGTTTCATCAGCTGCAGTCAGTCACCGTTTTGTCAACTTCAGACAGTCACTGTTTTGTCGTCTTCAGGCAGTCGCCGTTTCATCAGCTGCAGTCAGTCACTGTTTTGTCAGCTTCAGACAGTCACCGTTTTATCGTCTTCAGACATTCACCGTTTCGTCAGCTGCAGTCAGTCACTGTTTTGTCAGCATCAGACAGTCACTGTTTTGTCAGCTTCAGACAGTCACGGTTTTGTCGTCTTCAGGCAGTCGCCGTTTCGTAGCGTCGCTTTCGCAATCACCGTTGTTTCTTTGTCTTCATTGCCCTTGTCTTATCGTGTTTCCACGCTGCTACATGCATTGCAGCAAAGTTTTCCAGGAACACAGCGTTGAAGTACGTGTCCGAAACTTGTAATCTGTTCCGATCCCTCATTTGCATTACCATGTCATTCACAAACGAAACCAGATGAAAGCGTTGGTACAAACGTCCCTAACTCGTAATGGATAGGCAGCGCGTTATGCCGGGAGCATTGTTGAGGTAGAGCTAGCAGCAGCACCAGATGGCACTGACTGGTCGCCGTGACACTAATAGCTTCGGCCCGAGGAAACTGTCTAATGAATGAGGGATCCCACCCGTCTCGCATCGAAATTGAAGGCTCTTTCATCCGACTGTAATTTAGTTTCCACGTTAGCTGCATTGACTTAAACTCCAATGGACGCACATTCGTACATAATGGAAAATATTTCTCAGTAATTTTATGTTAAATTGATTAATTTTAATGTTTCATGCTATTTTCTGTCCAAGCTGAAGTCTCTGTTACAAAAACCAGGGAGTTGAAATGAAACATAGGCCTATGGTGGAAGAGGCGTTATAACATGTACATTCTAGGTAATCTACGACCAGTTTCAATAATAGTAATATACGTTACAAGAGCGGTATGTTGACGTTTCCATGGTCAAGGAAAAGATTGAAAAAGCGAAACGTAGTTGAGCTTTTTTAATTTCCGAGAACATGAAAACAAACATACCGCTCGTGTATCGTACATTATTTTGTGCGAAGATCGTTTATTACATACCTGAAAGACGAATTTCGGATTAGTTGCAATGAAATCTCCATCTTGGTTTCTGTTTAATGACGGCAACTTCGGAAAACCAAAATATCTTTCTTCAACATTGATGCTATAAAATGTTTTCTGTGTTTACTATACTCCAGCAGGCCGTGATATACGTCTGTCTTTTTTCCCCCCCCCAGTCTATAAGTGCGAACTTAAAACAAACGGTAAGGTTATGTAATGATTTATTTTTCATTTTAATATTTTAACAATATTATTTATATAACATATTGCAGTAATAACATCGGCATCTGGAATCTTGTTGATTTTTTCACGGCTTCCTTAATGTTACTTGCATTACAAATGCAGTAACTTTTGTGGTGTTGTCGAGTTTACTTAATTTTTGCAAATATTTAAAAACAATAATTAACATTGCAATTTAGGTGAAGTTGCAGTGGTAAGTTTCCAATTTATAATTATTACTATGTTAAACGTCTCTAAAAATAATATGTTAAAAGCCTAAAGCAGTAAAATGAATATGGCGCTTAAGCGGTAAGAAGAGGGAAATTGTTATGTGTGTTACGTTGGGAATACTGAATGTGGTATTTCACACTTACCGCGTCTTGGTTCTGTGCGGAAAACAAGCAAATACGCACGATCTCGCACAAAATTATTTTACAATAGGCCTACTTTTGCGTGTTCCATTTACAATTTATACATTTTTTTTTATTGTCTGAAGATAGAATGGTATAAAAGGCCTCGTCAAGGTAATAAAATAAATGCATTGTGTTAATATTATAAAGATTAAAAACTAAAAACATAACAAATAACATTGAACTAAAACATTACATCCTTATCAAAAAATTAATTCATATTGTAAAACGAATTATTTTGTACACATCTCTTAGTCTGGAGTTTGAATTGTCTTTTATTTTGTGCCTTTATATTTGTAAATGTCCCGCGCCGTGGCGTCGTGGTCTAAAGCATCCTGCTTAGGACTCGCGTTGCGGAATGCGCGCTGGTTCGAGTCCTCATGGGGAAAGAAATTTTCTCAAGAAATTTCAGCCAGTGTATGGGACCGGAGCCCACCCAGCATCATGATGAACGTGGGGAGCTACGATAGGTAGCGAAATCCGGTTGCGAAAGCCAGCTAAACGGCTGGGGGATCATCGTGCTAACCATACTGTACCTCCAGTCTGGTTGGATGATCGTCCACCTCTGCTTCGGCTGTGGGCGTGAAGCCAGCAGCCGGCTGGTCGGTCTGGGTCCTTCACGGGCTGTAGCGTCACGGATTATTATTATTATTATTATTATTATTATTATTATTATTATTATTATTATTATTATTAGTCGACCTGGTTGGCAAGTTGGCACAGCGCTGGCCTTCTATACCCAAGATTGCGGGTTCGATCCCGGGCCAGGTCGATGGCATTTAAGTGTGCTTAAATGCGACAGGCTCATGTCAGTAGATTTACTGGCATGTAAAAGAACTCTTACTGTACAAAATTCCGGCACATCCGGCGACGCTGATATAGCCTCTGCAGTTGCGAGCGTCGTTAAATAAAAACATAACATTTATTATTATTATTATTATTATTATTATTATTATTATTATTATTATTATTATTATTATTATTATACGTATTGTGTTTTTGTTACAATTCATTTGACATGCAAACTTGAATTAAGTTATATATGTAAATAATGCAATTATTGTTGTAAATTTGTTATATATTGATTGCATAGAAGATTCCAATTCAATTAATTATATTGATACAGCATTAGACTTACCGGATGACAACCATCACAATTAATTACAAAATACACTAAGGTTCGCTGCGTATCCATGTTTAGAGGAGGCAACCCACTCGTCCCTAGGCCCTCTTCCGTGCGTCGTCAGTCGATATGAATGTCGACGGAATGGTGAAATGTTGACTTAATGGTGTAGATGCCTAATCGGTTTTTTAAGGGCGAAAGTCAGGAATAGTAAATTTGTGGGAAGTTGAAAAAAAACTATGTTAGGGGAAAACTACAGTATTTGGAAATACATTATTCTGGACATGTGGGCTAATAGTCTACGTTACAGTTGTTGGTTTTTAAAGTTATTATACGCATTATGCGGATACTTAAGATTCTATTGAGATTTAAAATATGAAAAAAGCCGTCCTTTACAAAAAATCACTTTTATAACAACTAAAATCAAATAAGACGCCGATATTCTCGTGTTATTCTTTAATTACTTTACTGGAAATCATACACAATCAACAAACAGAATGTATCATACTAATTATAAATGAAAAAAATAGGAATATTTCATGAATGATGAAGAGAAATCAATCTTTTCACTTGGGATGTACTGTTTTCCAGTCATCGTATGTACGTTGTATTACTGTCTGCAGGCCAGCTGAAAAGTTCTTCATAAAATGCCGTATGCTCACTTGAGATGTAGAGCCCACTGCTTCATTTTTTCCAAGTCTAGCATTTCTTTCTGTTTTATTGGCTCTGTTCCTGAAGGGTAGACTAGGCATGAATAATGCGTGGCTTGCTAATTCATTGATATTACCAGATACTTTGTTGGATCCAACTCTGTCATGTGTATGCTCAAAGTTGAATAGGGTATACATTGTAAAATTGGTTATGTCATTTCTTTGTTTGTTCCTTCTTTCTTCAGAAACAGCAGTCTTTTTGTAACATTTCTTCTGTTTTCAGCTGTTCGCACTCTGTCACCACTGCCAATTGAAGAGTTTTGAAACGATGTAGGCCTATGTCATCGACTACTGACCAATTAAAACAAATTGTCAGCACTTGTGGAGTAACGGTCAGCGCGTCTAGCCGCGAAACCAGGTGGCCCGGGTTCGATTCCCGGTCGGGGCAAGTTATTTGGTTGAGGTTTTTCTGGGCTTTTCCCCCAACCCAATATGAGCAAATGCTGGGTAACTTTCGGTGTTAGACCCCGGACTCATTTCACCGGAATTATCACCTTCATCTCACCCAGACGCTAAATAACCTAAGATGTAGGTAAAGCGTCGTAAAATAACCTACTAAAATAAAAATTAAAACAAATTGTGATTTTAGCTAGCCTCTAACAGGGCAACAAACAGTGTTACTGGCGGCCTTTCAAGCAAAAACGATAGGTTTATCAATATACTTTCGAAACTATGATAAAAATGAAAATTTCAAAAATGATAAGTACCTTACTGTGGTTATATTTAGCGGTTCGAGTTGGAATGAAACTTATCAAAATTCTAACAGTGGTATTAACATTATTAAAGAATGGCTGGTTGCTCACTTAGGCTACTTTCTTTGAACGTTTCTAAAACAAAATGAATACCATTTTCATTAACATCACATGGCCTTGAACAACTAAAAGTAAATAATAATAGAAGTATAATAATACATGATTGTAACCTATCTACTTGCTCATGTAACGCTTTGAGTATATCCTCACAAGTTAAATATTTAGGCATTATTATTGACCAACATTTAAAATGGGACAAGCATGTCTCCTTCCTGTGTAACAGATTGCGTAAAACAATCCACAAATTTTCCATTCTGCGCTCTTATTTACCTGTTTATGTTCCGCGTACTGTGTACTTAGTTCTGTTTCAATCAATAATTCAGTATGGTATATTAGGTTGGGGAGGAATGGCAAAATCGACTCTCCATCCTTTAAATTTGCTCCAAAAAATAATTATAAAAATTTGTCTATATATATAAACCTTTTGATTACCCAACAAAATTATATTTTCAGGAATTTATAAACAAACTTTGCTGATTTTCTTCCATAAAAATCATAATAAATTTAAATTTGATCCTCATGAATACCATACGAGACAAAACTACTGTTTCTTTCTAAATACTCCAAAATGCCAAACAACTGCTGGATTAAAACACATCAGAAATTTTGGACCCAAAATATATCATGCATTAATTAGAGCTTACCCTGAGCTAAGTACACTTAACACACATAGATTTAAGAAACAAATCAGATTAATTATTTAATTGTTGAAGCTAATTGAGTTAAAAATTGATACTCTAATATTCATGTACTTTTGTATTTTCTATTTGCATACAGACCTTTTATTACATGCTGTATGTAGAGGGTCATCATTTTATTTTTACTAACATTTTTAATATTAACCTGGCTATACCTTTAGAGAACCGGAAACACAGTTTGCTATCCCCTTCCACGACTGTAGTTCGATGATACTGGCGTAAAACACGAACAGGTCAATCTACTAGGTATAGGAGGGAAGAAAAGTAGTTCATCCATTTACGTAAACTAGAAAATATCGCGATTTTGAGTTTGATAATTTTCATTAGGTTTTTGTTTTATGAAAATACAGTACTCTATTAAGAATAAGTGTTTTTACTCACGAACTGACTTATCCGTGCGAGTGTATTCATTATGCAGTGTATATTATACTGTCTAATGCACATTAGTGTATAATATAGAGAAAAAAAATAATTGAAAAATAATCATAATATGAATATTTAAACACATTTTTGAAAATGGTGGCCGTTCATTTCGATACAGGCTTCAGTTCTTTTGTGCATATTATCGCACTATAGACTATTGCATCTAATTCCAATTACCAGTTTCGTCCTTCGTACTAGTAACTCATGTTGAAGTAATTCTATACCTACTCTATAAAAGAGTACCTTATGTACTGTAAATTCAATCTTCACTTCTGCCCGACCCGCACAGATAAAATTACTCAGACATGCTATCTACTGTCCGTCCAAGTGGTTTTGTCGCAGGGTTGTAGAAAGGGGGGGGATCACGTGACAGTTAATTACTTAAGGAGGCCCTTTTATTTAAGTTATTTTAAACACTTGAATAATATTACGTAAACGTCCAATTCCTAACAGAAATTAATGTTTTCACAAAAGAGCTAAGACAGCCCAGCTTTCACAGAGGGGCGAACAGAAGCAGGCGGGGGAAATCTGGATGCGACGTAGGCAAACGGACTGTGCGAAAATATGATTCAATATTGAAAGCTCTTTCGTCACTGGAAAACGCAAACATTTTTCTGTAACGTACTATACTTATTAACTCAGTACTGCTTACTATATGCGGCCTTGGTTCTGTGTGGAGGACAGTTGGAACTTCATCAGTAGAAAGGAAGGGAGTGAAGTACATTCAAAAACTCAGGTACAGTAAAAATTGAAGTGAAAATAAAATGATGTCCCTGTATTTTACCTTTTATTATTGTTACTGTACTCAATGAACTCTCTTAATTGTGTGATATATTTTGTGCGAGATCGTGCGTATTTGCTTGCTTTCCGCACAAAACCAATACGCGGTAAGTGTGAAATACCACATTCAGTATTCCCAACGTAACACACATAACAATTTCCCTATTCTTACCGCTTAAGCGTCATATTCATTTTACTGCTTTAGGCTTTTAACATATTATTTTTAGAGACGTTCAATATAGTAATAATTATAAATTGGAAACTTACCACTGCAATTTCACCTAAATTGCACTGTTAATTATTGTTTTTAAATATTTGCAAAAATTAAGTAAACTCTACAACACCACAAAAGTTACTGCATTTGTAATGCAAGTAACATTAAGGAAGCCGTGAAAAAATCAACAAGATTCCAGACTCATCATAGACTGGGGGGGGGGGGAAGACAAACGTATATCACGGCCTGCTGCAGTAGAGTAAACACAGAAAACATTTTATAGGAACAATGTTGAAGATAGATATATTTGTTTTCAAAAGTTGCCGTCATTGAACAGAAACCAAGATGGAGATTTCATTGCAACTAATTAGAAATTCCTCTTTCAGGTATGTAATAAACGATCTCCGCACAAAATAATGTACGATACACGAGTGGTATGTTTGTTTTCATGTTCTCGGAAATTAAAAAAGCTCAACAATGTTTCGCTTTTTCAATATTTTCCTCGAACATGAAAACGTTAACATACCGTTCTTGTAACGCATATTACTATTGTATAACTGATTTGAACTGCGCCCGAGCACGAGCTTCTGCTCTTTTGGGCTACAATGCCTAATGTAGCTCAAGTGTAAAGTATTAAATAAATCAAATAAATTCAAAAAAAAAAATTAAATTAATTTGTTATGAACTCGGAACTGACTGTTCGCATTAATCAGTGGAGTGCTGGTTAAGAAGGAAATAGATAATGAAAATCTTGTGCTAAACTCGGGCCTCGTTTAATTACGAAGGTCACATGTGTCCGAGGTTTGGGTTTTGTTGTCGTTCCGACGAGCGTGGTCTCAGTACGCAGGTGCCAGTGTGATGGCACCCGACTGCTCTGGAGGGGGGAAGAGGTCGCGTGCGAGCGGGAGGCAGTGTAGAGCAGTTCAGCCAGTCGTGAAGTCGCTTCAGACTTGGACAGTCCCCCATCTACAAAATATGTGGGGGCCTCCCTACAAGTGCTGCATCATCAACCACGTGATAAAAACGCCGGCTGTCTTCTTCAAGACGCGAGTTTCCCTTTAAAAAAAGTCTGCAAGTAGATCAACAAGTTACGCTTTAAAACAATTAGAATTTCTAATCTTTTAATCATCCAGAAAACTGAAATATGTAATTTTATTAATTTCTTTTAAATGTTCGCTCGTCTATCGAAGATTTACTAATTAAATTATTGGTGTGTATTTTATCATATTGTCTGTTGGTGTCGAAATCAATCAACATTTACGCTTTAAAATAAGTATTGATAAATTGTTACACATTTAATTCCTAAATCAATAAATGTGTACATTGAAGACATTTTATGTGGACCTCAGAAACGTAATAACTTACACCTAATGAACTGTAGTTTAATTTACGATCACATTCCAATCAACCGTGGCTGTTAGTTGTGAATTATTACTACGAATAAATCATGCTGTGTTGTTAAAACCATTAACAAAATTGTTCACTACTTTCAGAAACATTTTCCAGTTTCGTGGCTGTTTATAATGATGATAAGGTGATAAGTTAAAGCCTGATAAGTGATAAACAATGTGAATATATCGTGTTATATCGCAGTGATAAGCTAGAAGTATTAATATAACTATATTTTTAAATTATCACGTTTCACAAAATACTTTTATGCGAACATTTAAATGTTACATTTGAAATAACATGATCGAAGACATTTTAGTGCTGGTAGCACCCCAGTTGTTATTTTGTGATATCAACAACAATAGTAGCGACAGTAACAGCATCTGTACAGCTAGTTCTTCTTGTTACGGACTCAAGACAGATCTCGAACAAGCAGCTGTCGCCGATTTACCACCTTCTCTGTCAAACACATCGCCATCAGTCAGTCATGGAATTGAAGACAGCGGCAAAGACGAGAATGACGTGTGAGACAGAATCCAATAAAGGTAAAGAGAAGAACAGAATGTACATTAAAATTTAACATGATGGTCCCTCGCAAATATTTATAAATATAAGCTAGACAATACGAATATGATTGTTAAAATGAAACGTTCATCTGTTTCAGTTAAGGGTATATGTACGTGAACGATCACAAATATTATAAAACAATGCAGGCTCTAAATTTCTAAACTTTTATAAGAAAATGAACTCACAATTGGACAAAAATTTTAAGGTACCACAACAAGATTTATTAGAACTTAAATATCTTATAATAGTAATATGCGTTACAAGAGCGGTATGTTGAAGTTTTCATGTTCGAGGAAAAGTTTGAAAAATCGAAACGTAGTTGAGCTTTTTTAATTTCCGAGAATTGAAAGAAAACATACCGCTCGTGTATCGTACATTTTTTTGTGCGAAGATCGTTTATTACATATCTGAAAGAGGAATTGCTAATTAGTTGCAATGAAATCTCCATCTTAGTTTCTGTTCAATGACGGCAACTTTGGAAAACAAATATATCTATCTTCAACATTGTTCCTATAAAATGTTTTCTGTGTTTACTATACTCCAGCAGGCCGTGATATACGTCTGTATTTCCCCCCCCCCCCCAGTCTATAAATGCGAACTTAAAACAAACGGTAAGGTTATGTAATGATTTATTTTTCATTTTAATATTTTAACAGTATTATTTATATAACATATTGCAGTAATAACATCGGCATCGGGAATCTTGTTGATTTATTCACGGCTTCCTTAATGTTACTTGCATCACGAATGCAGTAACTTTAGTGGAGTTGTAGAGTTTACTTAATTTTTGCAAATATTTAAAAGCAATAATTAACAGTGCAATTTAGGTGAAATTGCAGTGGTAAGTTTCCAATTTATAATTATTACTATATTGAACGTCTCTAAAAATAATATGTTAAAAGCCTAAAGCAGTAAAATCAATATGTCACTTAAGCGGTAAGAAGAGGGAAATTGTTATGTGTGTTAAGTTTGGAATACTGAATGTGGAATTTTAGACTTTCCGCGAATTGGTTTTGTGCGAAAACGAAGCAAATACGCACGATCTCGCACAAAAATATATAAAGGGTTACTAATAATATTTTTCAAACCAATTATATCAAAGTATGAAAAAAAAAAAAAAAAAA